>NW_021703785.1:41195107-41795107 GCF_005190385.1 Monodon monoceros
GGGTTTATCCTGTATGGAATTCTCTGTGCTTCCTGGAATTGGTTGGCTCTTTCCTTTCTCATGTCAGTGAAGTTTTCCACTATAATCTCTTCAAGTACTTTCTCACACCCTTTCTTTTTCTCCTCTTCTTCTGGGACCCCTATAATTCAAATGTTGGTGTGTTTAGTGTTGCCTCAGAGTTCTCTGAGATTGTCTTCAGTTCTTTTCATTCTGTTTTCTTTATTCTGTTCCTCAGCAGATATTTCCACCATTTTGTCTTCCAGATCACTTATTCATTCTTCTGCCTCAGTTATTCTGTTATTGATTCCTTCTAGTGTATTTTTCATTTCAGTTATTGTGTTTTTCATCTCTGTTTATTTGTTCTTTAGTTCTTCTACATCATTTTTAAACATTTCTTGTATTATCTGTATCCATGCCTCCATTTTATTTCCAAGGTTCTGGATCATCTTTACTATAATTATTCTGAATTCTTTTTCAAGTAGATTGCCTATTTCCTGTTCATTTATTTGGTCTTGTAGGTTTTTACCTTGCTCCTTCATCTGTGACATATTTCTTTGCTATCTCATTTTTTTGTTTTGTTTTTATGAATGGGATTGTGTTCCTGTTTTACTGGTTGCTTGGCCTGAGGGTTCCAAAACTGCAGTTTTAGGCTGTTAGGTAGGGCTGGATCTCGGTGTTGAGATGAGGATCTCTGGGAGACCTCACTCCAGTGAATATACCCTGGGGTCTGAGGTTCTCTGTTACTCTGGTGGTTCGGACTTTGAGCTCTCACTGCAGGAGTTTCAGCCCTACCCCTGGCTCATGAACTAAGATCCACAAGTCATGTGTGGCACCAAAAAAAAAAAAAAAAAAATAGGAGAACAATAACAAAGCAGAAAATAAAATTAGACTAGGAAACTAACAGCTATGTTAGAAAAAATATAAAATTAAACATATAGATGAAACAACCACCAGAAGGTAAAACAGAACCACAATAGTAAAAAAGACTCAGAGGAAAAAAAAAAATAAGGTGGACAGGCCTTGGATGTTGATGGCGGGGCCTAATCAGCAGTGAGCTTTGGGTGGTGAGTGGGGCCTAGTCTTAGTAACCAAAGGAAAGGGTGGAGCAGGCTTGGGGGATGGGGCTTAGGCTCAACTGAACAGAAGGGGCCCAGGTGTGCCTCCTGCCTCCCATCTCAGAGCACAGGAGACCCCTGTGCTGGGAGCCCAGCAGGATTCCTGGGCTCAAAAAGGCAGAGCAAATGTCCTCTGCTGCTCTCCCTCTCCTCTTATCCTCAAGGTCCCCTCCCACCTACGTCTACTGATCTTCTTGGGCTCCTTCCTATGCCTCCAGAGCCGACATAGCTGGAGGGGGCTTTGGAGGGCTGAGGACTGGCCTGGGAGCTCAGCAGCCTCCCCAACCCTGAGTGGGAGGAACAAACGCCCTCTGCCCCTCTTCCGCTCTTCCCATCCTTGATGTTCCCTCCTATCTACCTGTCCTGATCTCCCTGGCCTCCCTCCCATGTCCCCAGGACCAATCCATCCAGGAGGGGACCTCTGAGGGCGTAGGACCCAGCCCAAGAGCCAGGCAGACTTCCTTGGCTGATTTGGCAGAGGAAACACTAGGCCCACTCCCCCCAATCCAAGCCCTCCTGAGGGTCCTTTCAGGTGTGGCAACCCCTCCCCTATCCATCCTCCACTTCTCCTTCCCCCTCAGTCCCCCCAAGGCCTACCAGTTTGCTTGGCGGTTCTTTGCATCTCCTTGGGCATGAGGGTCCCCCACCAGCGTCCAGCCAGAGCCCTAGTTGTGGGGAGATGCAAACTCTGCATCTTCCCACACTGCCGTCTTGACTCCTTCCAAATGTATGGTTTTCTTAAGAACTCTTTTGTGATATTTCACCAGAACTAAACTCCAGACCTTATTTTTTTCTTTCTTTTTGGCAGTTGTTTTTCTAAATGTTCTCAATTTTTTGTAGGATGTAAGAATTTTTTTATGCTATTCTTCCCATAGTTATTTATTTATTTAGATTTCCCTTGATTTTATATAGATATATTTGAATAAGAATTCTGGAGTTCTTTGTGCAATTATGTTTAATACCTTCATTTTATGACATCAGCTTCTCTAACAATTAAGGCAAATATTTTCATACTCCAGGGGGAAATAAAAAACCCACACATTGAATTTCCAGATTCTGGGAACCAAAAACTTGCTCATCTATTCTGTGGTGTGGTGTGTGTATGTGTGTGTGTTATATGAACACTTAACATGAGACCTAACCTTTTGACATATTTTTAAGTGCACAATAATATCTTTAACTATAAGCACAATGCTGTACAAAGCAGAAATCTAGAACATATTCATTTTACATAACTGAAACTATATACCCCTTGAACAGCAACTCCCCATTCCCCCTACCTTCTAGGCCATGGAACCACATTTTATTCTCCTCTATGACTTTACTATTTTAGGTATCTCATATAAGTGGTATCTTGCAGAGTTTGTCTTTCTGTGACTGGTTTATTTCACTTAGTATAATGTCCTCCACATTCATCCATGTTGTCATATATGACAGAATTTCCTTTTTTTTTTGACTGAATAATATTTTATTGTATGTATATACCACATTTTCTTTATCCATTCATCTGTCAATGGACATATAGTTTGCTTCTGTATCTTGACTATTATGAATAATGCTGCAGTAAACATGAGAGTACAGATATCTCTTCAAGGTCCTGATTTAAATTCTTCATAAATATATATAGGTGGATAAAGAATCATATAATATACTCATCATGCCTTCAAGAAATTTGAAGTATTTAAAGAGATAAAACAAATACATATAAATGCAAGTGAACTGGGTAATTTATAATTGATAATATCTAGGCAATAAGAAATTAACTCAATAGATCATAGAAAGAAGAAATAGGAATTTGACTATTTGGGAGTATATTCTAATATAGGTCAGAGAGAATTTTGGAAAAGGCAAAGACATCTAAAATAACTAATTTTGTAAGATAAATAACAGGTTATCTATAAAAGAAATCATGCTTCACAAATTTATATGATTACTATCCTGTGATGTACTAAGAATAAAGTAGTCATTCAGGGAAAAAGCCTAGGAAGTATCATTTAACAGGGTTTTATGTAAAAGTTTTAAGAAAAATATTAAAACAAACTCCCAGTGGCTGTTTTGTCACTGAAGATTAATTCAACCAATATTTATTAAATGCCTGCTACATTCTAGGCTTTAGGAATTGAATATTTTTCCCATTCCATTTTTCTCTTCTACTAATGGAGCAGCCAACCTCCAACATGCCCTCAGTGATTCCTGCCTCCTGTTATTTATTTCCTGTTTAATTCCCCTGTGTAACTGCTATGCATGACAAATAGAATACTGCAGAAATCATGATTATGCTACTTCTATAAACTTTTTATTTTATATTGGAGTATAGCCGATTAACAATGTTGGGATAGTTTCAGGTGCACAGCAAAGCAACTCAGCCATACATATACATATATCCACTCTCCCCCAAACTCCCCTCCCATCCAGGCCACCACATAACATTGAGCAGTTCCCTGTGCTATACAGTAGGTCCTTGTTGGTTATTCATTTTAAATACAGCAGTGTGTACATGACAATACCAAACTCCCTAACCATCCTTTCCCCCACCCTTCCCCCCAGTAACCATAAGTTTATTCTCTAAGTCTGTGAGTCTGTTTCTGCCTAGCAAATAAGTTCATTTGTATCATTTATTTTTAGATTCTGCATATAAGCAATATCACTCGGTATTTCTCTTTCTCTGTCTGACTTACCCCACTCAGATTGACAATCTCTAGGTCCATACAGGTTGCTGCAAATGGCATAATTTCATTGTTTTTAATGGCTAATATTCCAATGTACATATGTACCATATTTTCCCTATCCATTCCTCTTTCGATGGACATTTAGGTTGCCTCTGTGTCCTGGTCATGGCAAACAGTGTTGCAGTGAACACTGGGATGCATGCATCCCTCTGGACCATGCTTTTATCTCGACAAATGCCCAGGAGAGAGACTGCAAGATCACATGGGAGCTCTATGTTAGTTTTTTAAGGAACATCCATACTATTCTTCCTAGTGGCTGTACCAATTTATATTCCCACCAACAGTGTAAGAGAGTTCCCTTCTCTCCACAACCTCTCCAGCACTTACTGTTTGCAGGCACCTTGATGATGGCCATTCTGACCAGTGTGAGGTGACACCTCATTTCTCAAAGTTGAGAAAGCTTCAATTTTCATTTCTCCAATAATTAGCAATAGTTAACATCTTTTCATGTGCTTTTTGGCCATCTGTATATCTTCTTTGGATAAAAGTCTCTTTAGATCTTCTGCCCTTTTACAGATTGGGTTGTTTGTGTTTTTGATATTGAGTTGCACGAGCTACTTGTATATTTGGGAGATTAATTCCTTGTCAGTTGCTTCATTTGAAAACATTGTCTCCCAATCAGTGGGTTGTCTTTTCGTTTTGTTTATGTTTTCCTTTGCTGTGTGAAAGTTTTTGAGTTTAATTAGGCCCCATTTGCTTATTTTTGTTTTTATTTCCATTACTCTGGGAGACAGATCAAAAAAGGATATTTCTGTGATTTATGTTGGAGAGTATTCTGCCTATGTTTTCCTCTAGGAGCTTTATAGTTTCCAGTCTCATATTTAAGTCCTTAATCCATTTTGAGTTTATTTTAGGGTATGGTGTTAAAGAATGATCTAATTTCACTTTTTTACATAGAGCTGTCCAGTTTTCCCAACACCAATTGTTGAAGAGACTGTCTTTCCATCATTGTATAGTCTTGCATCCTTTGTCATAGATTAATTGACCATAGGTGTGTGGGTTTATTTCTGGGCTTTCTATCCTGTTCCATTGATCTATATGATTATAACTTTATAGTAGTCTGAAGTCAGAGAGCCTGATTCCTCTTGATCCTTTTCTCTTTCTCAAGATTGCTTTGGCTATTTGGGGTCTTTTGTGTCTCCACACAAATTTTAAGATTTTTTTGTTCTAGCTCTTTGATAAATCCCAGTGGTAATTTGATAGGGATTGCATTGAATCTGTAGATTGCCTTGGGTAGTGTAGTCATTTTGACAATATTGATTCTTCCAGTCCAGGGACATGGTATATCTTTCCATCTGTTTGTGTCTTCTTTGATTTCTTTCATCAGTGTCTTATAGTTTTCAGAGTACAGGTCTTTTGTCTCCTTAGGTAGGTTTATTCTTAGGTATTTTATTATTTTTGATGTGATGGTAAATGGGAATGTTTCTTGAATTTCTCTTTCTGGTTTTTTGTTGTTAGTGTATAGAAATGCAACAGATTTCTGTGTGTTAATTTTGTAGCCTGCAACTTTTCCAAATTCATTGACGAGCTCTAGAAGTTCTCTGGTAGCATCTTTATTATTTTCTATGTATTGTATCATGTCATCTGCAGTGACAGTTTAACTTCTTTTCCAATATGGATTACTTTAGTTCTTTTTCTTCTCTGATCACTGTAGCTAGGACTTCCATAACTATGTTGAATAAAAGTGGAGAGATTGAACATCCTTGTCTTGTTCCTTATCTTAGAGGAAATGCTTTCAGCTTTTCATCACTGAGTATGACGTTAGCTGTAGGCTTGTCGTATATGACCTTCATTATGTTCCCTCTATCTCCACTTTCTGGAGAGTTTTTATCATAAATTGGAACTGAATTTTGTCAAAAGCTTTTTCTGCATCTATTGGTGATCATCTGATTTTTATTCTTCAATTTGTTGATGTGGTGTATCACACTGATTGATTTGCGGATATGGAAAAATCCTTGCATCCTGGGATAAATCTTACTTTTTCATAGTGTATGATCCTTTTAATGTACTGTTGGATTTGAACTGCTACTATTTTGTTGAGGTTTTTTGTGTTTATGTTCATCAGTGATATTGGCCTGTAATTTTCATTTTTTGTGGTATCTTTGTCTGGTTTTGGTATCAGGGTGATGATGGCATCATAGAATCAGTTTGGGAGTTTTCCTTCCTCTGCCATTTTTTAGAACAGTTTCAGAAGGACAGGTGTTAGCTCTTCTCTAGATGTTTGATAGAATTCACTTGTGAAGCCATCATGTCCTGGACTTTTGTGTGTTGGGAGATTTTAAATCACAGTTTCAATTTCAGTGCTTGTGATTGGTCCATTCATATTTTCTGTTTCTTCCTGTTTCAGTCTTGGAAGGTTGTAGCTTTCCAAGAATTTCTTCATTTCTTACAGGTTGTCCAGTTTTTTGGCATACAGTTACTTGTAGTAGTCTCTTATGATCCTTTGTATTTCTGTGGTGTCAGTTGTAACTTCTCTTTTTTCATTTCTAATTTTATTGATTTGGGTCTTCTCCCTCTTTTCCTTGATGAGTCTGGCAAAGGGTTTATCAATTTTGTTTATCTTTTCAAAGAATCAGCTTTTAGTTTCATTGGTCTTTGCTATTGTCTTCTTTTTCCCTATTTCATTTATTTCTGCTCTGATCTTTATGATTTCTTTCCTTCTACTAACTTTAGGTTTTGCTTATTCTTCTCTCTCGAGTTGCTTTAGGTTTAAGGTTAAGTTGTTTATTTGAGATTTTTCTTGTTTCCTGAGGTATTGCTATAAACTAGATTGTGTTGCTATAAACTTTCCTCTTAGAACTGACTTTGCTGCATCCCATAGGTTTTCGATCATTGTGCTTTCATTTTCAGTTGCCTCTAGGTATTTTTTGCTTTCCTCTTTGATTTCTTCAATGATCTATTGATTGTTTAGTAGCATATTGTTTAGCCACCACATATTTGTGTTTTTTATAGTTTTTCTTCTTCTACATTTTTAATCTCGTATCATTATGGTTGGAAAAGATGTTTGATATGATCTCAATTTTCTTCAATTTACCAAGGCTCACTTTGTGGCCCAGCATATGGTCCATCCTGGATAATGTTCCATGTGCACTTGAGAAGAATGTGTATTCTGCTGCTTTTGGATGGAATGCTCTATAAATATCAATTAAGTTCATCTGGTCTAATGTGTCATTTAAGGCCTGTGTTTCCTTATTGATTTTCTGTCTGGATGGTCCGTCCATTGATGAAAGTGGGGTGTTAAAGTCCCCCACTATTTTGTTACTGTTGATTTCTCCCTTTATGGCTGTTAGTGTTTGCCTTATATCTTGAGGTGCTCCTATGTTGGGTGCATATATATTTACAATTGTTGTATCTTCTTCTTTGATTGATCCCTTGATCATTATGTAGTGTCCTTGTCTCTTATAACAGTCCTTATTTTAAAGTCTATTTTTTCTGATATGAGTATTGCTATTCCAGCTTTCTTTTGATTTCCATTCTCATAGAGTACCATCTTCCATCCCCAATATGCTGCTTCTGTAAATAGGTTATAACACACTGTGGCTTCTGTCTTGAACCCATTCTCTCTTTTGCATTACTTGCTCTTTTGGAATACAAAATATTAGCAGCCAAATTCATAGGCCCATATGTCAAGGAACTGAAATCTTGAAAAAAGAAAGAGTACAAAATGAAAATATGATTTTGACTCCCCAAATTCTATTCCCATAAAGCTGCTGAGAAAATTCCACAGCTGCAAATACATGCTACCTGTTATAAAAAAGGAATGTTGAATCAGAGAGTAGAACAGAGAGCTCAAAAGAAGACTGATCCTAGGATCTTGGAGCATTATTCACAGGGCTTAAGACATACTCAAGGATATCCAATATTTACTCCACTGAATTTAAAAATTGTGATGACCCCCAATGTTTCCCTACTTGGAAATGGCCTTTCCCAAAGTCAAGCCTTTAAATGAGACCACAACCCTGACCAACACTTGCATTAAAAATATCTTTTAGATTCTAAAACAAAGGGCCCAGCTAAGCTGTGTCCAGGTTTCTAGGATGCTTATCAGTCAAAGTCCATTGACCCTATAGATTAACCTAAGACTTACTTCCACTATTGTCAGAGCCTCACAGTTTTCTTCTGGTTGATATATGGCCTTCAGTAGTCCTACATAATTGTCTATATATCTTACTCTGTGATCAAGTACTTATTTATTTTTTTAATATATTGAGAATTCTTTATTTCAAAGCAGTAATTATGTCATTCTGTCTAGAGTTCCAAACATGTATGAAAAACCTTCCAAATCAAGGCTTCCCATACAAATCATCTGTAGAGCATTAAACCCCCTGAATCTGTGCTGTGTGTGTGTATGTTTGTGCATGTACATTTAAATGTGTGACAGGTATATAAATAAAGGCTCATATATAAACATTTTAACATTTTCAAGGATATTTAATGTAAGCCACTTATCAATATTTCAGAGAGTATCCCAGTTATATCTTAGAGAATAGTTTGCTTTGGACTCTTGCAAAGCATCAGTCTTAATGATCATAATATGTGATTTCTTCCTGGAAGCTTCCGTAGACTCTCTTTGAATAATCAATTAACTTAGAATAAGAACAAATAATCCAGATTGATATTCTTATGTGAATCTAATAATTGTGTCAAAATAATGATACAGAATAAAAAAAGAAAAGAAAACAAAGAACCCCCACTACAATATACTATGTAGCAATTGGAAATTTGAGGAATGTATTTCCGTCAAAATGGTGAAAGAAGACAACAAAGTTGTTTATTCAAAATCCTAGGATAATCTTTTCAAAATTTAATCATTAACCTTAGCTGCCCCCACCTACCAATTCAAAGGAAATCATAGAACTGATAACATTTTCTTTGATGAGACACAAATAAAGTGGCATCTTTTATTAACTAAATATATAAATTCTTCAATTTGTTTTAAAAAGCAAATATAGGTAGTTCTTTAATAATTACTATACTTCAAAGTTCCTAATTTTTAATTTAATCAATTCTAAATTTTATTTTATTTTCTGATATTTTAATTGTATACTCTGACTAAAATGATATATTGTGAAATTAAAGTTATAAATATATCAGGTCACATACTTTTGTGATATATATGTATATATTTGAGATCTGTAACTCAATACACACATATACATATGTAAATATGTATATACATATAAATTTCTCAATTTATTTACCTACTTACTTATCTGAAGCAAATTTTGTATAATTGTCTTCAAACTCTATCTAGAAATTTTTTAAAGACACTTCAATTTGAAAGTATGAAAAGGTAGAGTGAGTGGTACAAATTATACTATTTAGATTTTTTAAATATGTAGATTTATTTATATGTTTTTATTTAACTATTATTTCTGAGAGGAATAAAAAGCAAAGTTAAAAGAAAATTCCTGTTAACTCACCTGTCCACATGAGTACCCATATAGCTGCATCTTCCCTACTGCTGTTCCAATGTCTATTTAAAGTGGCCAAGACCCTGGCCAAAATTAATCTGTACCCATACATAATCAATGACTATTTTTTTTAGCAGTTCTTTCTTATTTCTAGAAATAATTAATTTTTCTCTCTACATTGAATCATTCATATCAAAATAAAATATGTAATATCTCCTCTTATGTTGTTTTTTTGGCCCCATATTCTATGCCTTCTACCATCCACTTTTTATCCTCCCCATTTATGTCATCTGGCCATGGAGACCAGAAGAAAGTGGTGTGTACATTAAAAGTACTAAAAGGAAAAAGTAACCGTCAACCAAGAAGTCTATATCTAGCAAAATTTTCCATCAAGAATAAGGGAGAAACTAAAAAGGAAACCATCAACAAAACAAAAAGACAACCACTGGATGGGAGAATATATTTGCAAATGGTATGATTGATAATGGTTTAGTATCAGAAATGCATAAGCAGTTCATACAACTCAATATTAAAAAACCTGATTAAAAAATGAACAGAAGACCTGAATAGACATTTTTCCAAAGAAGCTATACAGATGACAAACAGATACATGAAAAGATGCTCAACACTGCTATTCATCCAAGAAATGCAAATCAAAACTATAATGAGATATCACCTTAAACCTGTCAGAATGGTTATCAACAAAAAGTCTACAAATAACAAAGGCTGGCAAAGATGTGGATAAATGGGAACACTTGTTCATGGCTGGTGGTAATGCAAATTGGTGCAGCCACTGTGGAAAACAGTCTAGAGGTTCCTCAAATAAATGCTATACTATGATCCAGCAATTCCACTCATGAGTATATATCCAAAGAAAATAAAAACATGATTTTGAAGAGATACATGCACCCCAATGTTAATAGCAGCATTATTTTCAACAGCTAAAATATGGAAGCAGCCTAAGTGGCAATCAATAGATGAATGGATAAAGAAGTGATAAATATATATATATATATATATATATATATATATAATCACAGACATCTAATGGAGTATTACTCAGCCATAAAAAAGAATGAAATTCTGCCATTTGCAACAGTGTGGATGGACCTAGGGGGTACTATGCTTAGTGAAATAAGCCAGACAGAAAATGAGCCAGACAGAAAATACTCTATGTTATCACTTATATGTGCAATCTAAAAAAATAAATCAAACAAATGACTATTACCAAACAGACTGGGACTCACAGATATAGAGAACAAACTACTTGTTACCAGTGGGGACAGGGAAGAGGGAAGGGGCAAGATATAGAGGATTAACAGATGTAGAGGATTAACAGATACAAACTACTATACATAAAATAGATAAGCAACAAGGATTTATTCTATAGCACAGGGAATTATACCCAACATCTTGTAATAACCTATAATAGAACATAATCTGCAAAAATAATGAATCACTATGCTGTACACCTCAAACTAGCACAATATTGTAAATCACTATATTTCAATTTAAAAAAGAAGAAATGAGGGATAAATTAAAACATCCTCAGATGAACAAAAACTGAGGGAGTTTGTTATGACTAAACCTGCCCTACAAGAAATGTTAAAGAGAGTACCCCAGGTTGAAATGAAAGGACACGAGACAGTAACTTGAAGCAATATGAAGACATAAATATCTGTAGTAAAGGTAAACATGTAAACATAAATATAATCCATTATTATTCTACTTTTGGTTTGTAACTCTACTTCCCACAGAATTTATAAGAGAAATACATAAATAATTATATATCTATATTATCATACACACAATAAAGATAACAATTACAACATAAGGTGTTCAGAAAACAGAGCTGTATAGAGGGAGAGTTTTGTACACTATTGAAGTTAAGTTGGTGTCAATTTTAACTAGACTATTATAAGTTTAGTTTAAACTATTACATTTAGATCTTAAATATAATCTCCATGGTAAGCCCAAAGAAAATATCTAAAAACTATACAAAAAATAAAAAGAAGGGAAACAAAATTGTTCATTATAAAAAATCAACAACAAAATAAAATTCAGTAATGAAAAAAATTTATAAGACATACAAAAAAGAAAAACAAAGTTGTAGGAATAAATCCTTCATTACTAGTAATTACATTCAATGCAAATACATTAGCCTCTCCATTCAAAAGGCAGAGATTAGTATAATGGATACAAAAATTACAACTGTATGTAGTCTACAAGAGATTCAGTTTTAGATTGAAAGATATAAAAAGATTGAAATTGAAAAGATCTCACTAGGGAGAATAGTATGGGGGTTCCTTAAAATCTAAAAATAGAGCTAACATATGATCCTGCAATCCCACTCCTGGGCATATATCCGGAGAAAAACATGGTCCTAAAGGATACATGCACCCCAATGTTCATTGAAGCACTGTTTACAATAGGCAATACATGGAAGCAATCTAAATGTCCATCTGCAGAGGAATGGATAAAGAAGATGTATATGCAATGAAATATTGCTCAGCTATTAAAAAGAATGAAATAATGCCATTTGCAGCAACATGGATGAACCTAGAGATTGTCATACTGAATTAATCAAGTCAGAGAAAGAGAAATATTGTATGATATCACTTATATGTGGGCTCTAAAAAGAAATGATACAAATGAACTTATTTACAAAACAGAAACAGACTCACAGACTTAGAGAATGAACTTATGGTCACCAGGGGGGAAAGGTGGGGAAAAGGATAGTTTGGGAGTTTAGGATTGACATGTACACACTGCTATATTTAAAATGAATAACCAAAAAGGATGTATTCTATAGCACAGGGAACTCTGCTCAATATTATGTAACAACCTAAATAGGAAAATAATTTGAAAAAGAATAGATACATGTATATGCATAACTGAATCACTTTGATGTACACCTGAAACTTTCACAACATTGTTAATCAACTATGCTCCAATATAAAATAAAAAGTTAAAAAAAAACAAAGTGAAAAGATGGAAAAATATTGTATGTAAATAGTAACCAAAAGAGAGCTGGAATGGCTATATAAATATTAAATACATATTAAGTAATATTAAGTAAATTTTAAAGCAAAACCTATGACAAGAGACAAAAAGATCATTATTATGTATTGTTAAAAGGGTCAAATTGTCAAGAAGATAATAATTATAAACATGTATGCACTCTTGTACATTGATACTGGGAATTATAAATGTTGCAGCAGTTGTGGAAAAACATTTCATTGTTCTTTAAAAAGCTAAGAAAAGGCAGTTCATGGTAGCCATGATTTGTAAACAAGCCAAATACCCGTTGACAGATGAATGAATAAATAAAATGTGGCAATACATAAAAAGGATTATTCAATAATAAAAAGTAATGAAGTTCTGATACATAAAGAACTTTGAAAACATTATGCTAAGTGTAAGACAGACATAAAAGGACAAATATCATTTGATTCCACTTATAAGAAATATACAAAATACTCTAATTCATAGAGGAAGAAAATAGATTAACCAAGGGTTGGGGGAAGGGAAGAATACAAACTTACTGCTTCATGATTATAGAGTTTCTATTTGAATGACAGAAAAATTTTAGAAATAGATCATGGAGATGTTTTCTCGATACTGTAAATATTGAGATATTTACTGTAAATATATATATATATATATATATATATATCTCCCCAGTAAGAAAAATTCAAACATCTGCTTTTAGCTTCACATTTATTTTCCAAGAGGAGAGAAATATCTAAAGCAAATCTGAGCTTTCCCAATAGCTCTTAAAGTATCAGGCAGGTCCCACATGAGTAATGTTCTCTATACTAAAACAATCACATTGATCCTGGGAATTGGGTATTCTGATTGGACAGGACTGGCTCTTAAAAGCAAACCTGTTGCCAGAGAATAGATTCTACTGCCTGTAAACAGATAGAATTAACTGCTGATAGAAAAGAGAAATTCTATTATCAGTAAAGGAGAAGTGCCATAGGCAGATCAAAATAACAAATTGCTACAGCACTCTTTACCATATATCTAAAATTAAACATAAAACTGTAAATTACAGAAGAAATTCCAAAGATGGTGGAGTAAGAGTACATGGAACTCACCTCTTCCCACAGAAAATACCTTGAGACAAATGAAATGAAAACACAAATTTCCAAAATCTATGGGATCCAGCAAAAGTAGTTCTAAGAGAGAAATTCATAGTGATACAGACCTTCCTTAAGAAACCAGAAAAATCCAAAATAAACAACCTAATCTACCACCAAAAATAATTATAAAAAGAAGAACAAGGCTAAAGTCAGCAGAAGGAAGGAGATAGTAAAGATCAGAGGAAATAAATAATAGAGATCAAAAAACAGTAGAAAATATCAATGAAACTAAGAACTTTTTTTGGAAAAGATATAAAAAGTTGATAAACCTTTATCCAGGCATAACAAGAAGAAAAAAGAGAGGGCCCAAATAAACAAAATAAGAAATGAAAGAGGTAAAATAACAACTAATACCACAGAGATGCAAAAAAATCATAAGAGAATACTATGAAGAGTTATATGATGAGAAATTGAACAACCTAGAAGAAGTGGACAAATTTCAGGAACATGCAAGCTGCAAAAACTGAGTTAAGCAGACAACTGGACAATTTGAACAGACTAATCACTAGAAGTGAAATTGAATTTGTTATTGAAAAATTCCCAGAAAACCAAAGTCCAGGAACAGACTTTTTCACTGAACTAGAACAAATTATCCTAAAATTTATATGGAAAAACAAAGGACCCCAAATTGCCAAAGCAATCCTGAGAAAAAGAGAACAAAGCTTGAGGTAAAATCCTCCCAGACTTCAAACTATACTGCAAATCAACAGTAATCAAAACAGCATGGTATTGGCACAAAAACAGATGCATAGATCAATGGAACAGAATTGAGTGCCCAGAAATAAACCTATGCAATTTTGCTCAATTAAACTATGAAAAAAGAAGTGGGAATATACAATGGATAAGACAGTCTCTTCAACAAGTGGTTCTGGGAAAACTGGACAGACACATGTAAAACAATGAGATTAGAACATCCATCACTCCATAAACAAAAATAAACTCAAAATGTCTTGATGACCTAAATGTATGATCTGAAACCATAAAACTCCTGGAAGAGAACATAGACAGAACACTCTTTGACATAAATCATAGCAATATTTTCTTGGATCAGTCTCCTAAGATGAAAGAAATAAAAGCAAAAGTAAACAAATGGGGCCTAATTAAACTTCAAAGCTTTTGCACAGCAAGGGAAACCATCGACACAACTAAAATACCACCTACAAAGTGAGAAAAATATTTGCAAATGATATGACCAATAAGGAGTTAATATCCAAACTATATAAACAGCTCATACAGCTTAATATCAAAAGCCAAACTACCCAATCAAAAGATGGGCAGAATACCTGAGTAGACATTTTTTCAAAAGAAGATACAGGCACATGAAAAGATGCTCAACATTACTTATTATTAGAGAAGTGCAAATCAAAATCACAGTGGGGTATGACCTCATACTGGTCAGAATGACTATCTTCTAAAAGTCTACAAATAACAAGTGTTGGCAAGGATGCGAATAAAAGGGATCCTTTGTACAATGTTGGTGCAGCCACTCTGGAAAACAGTATGGAAGTTTCTTAAAAAATGAAAAATAGAACTACCATATGACCGGTATCACACTCCTGGGGGTATATCCAGAAAAGCAAAAACAAAGACAAAAACACTAACTCAAAAGTATACACGCACCCCAGTGTTCATAGCAGTACTGTTTACAATAGCCAAGACATGAAAGCCACTCAAGTACCCATCAACTGACAAGTGGCTTAAGAAGAAGTGGAGTGTGTGTATATATAATGGAATATTATTCAGCCATTAAAATAATGAAATTCTGCCATTTGCATCAATGTGGATGGACCTAGAGAATATATGTTTAGTGAAATAAATCAGACAGAGAAATACAAGTACTATATGATATCACTTATATGTGGAATTTAAAAAATAATACAGATTAATGTATATGAAAAACAGAAATAGACTCACAGATACAGAAAACAAACTTGTGGTTACCAAAGGGGAGAGGGAAGGGGGAGGGACAATTAGGGGTTTGGGATGAACAAACTACTATATATAAAATAGATAAGCAACAGGGATATATTAAATAGCACAGGGGATTATACCCATTACCTTTTAGTAACCAATAATGGAGTATAATATGCAAAAATACTGAATCCCTATACTGTACACCTGAAATAATCAGAATATTGTAAATCAACTATACTTCAGTTTTAAAAGAACCTGTAAGTGGTAGGAAAATAAAAATTTAATAAATATCAAAAATTGTTCAAGTGTTTTTATTTTATTTTTATTTATTTACTTATTTATTTTTGCGGTACGCGGGCCTCTCACTGTTGGGGCATCTGCCGTTGTGGAGCACAGGCTCCGAACGCGCAGGCTCAGCGGCCATGGCTCACGGGCCCAGCCGCTCCGTGGCATGTGGGATCTTCCCAGACCAGGGCACAAACCCGTGTCCCCTACATTGGCAGGCGGACTCTCAACCGCTGCGCCACCAGGGAAGCCCAATACTCAAGTGTTTTTAAATTATTTATAGTGATAGGGACATGTTTGTTTCTCACAATTTTGTTAGTAATCTACTGTAGAATAAAATTTCTAATATATGACACTGTATTCAGTAAATGTACTGTTACCTTAATCTCCTATTTGAAGTAATTTCAGAAGATAAGAATAGTTAAATGTTTAACAATCATCCTGCAGTGCTTAATAAACTTTAGAAGTTGGTTGCATTGGTTAGCTAGGATAATGTCATTCATCTTGACTTTTTTTTTTAACTGAGTCCCGTTTTATGATATTATCCTCAGAGACATGCATCCTCATCACAGCCTTGCAAGCTCCCTTGTACCTTCATATTTAAGAGAACTCAGTCTCAGCAGTGGAACACTGGTTTTCTGGCAAATACCTTGCTAAAAAGTCCATTCAACTTTAAGCACTAATTAGTAAGTGGCCGAATATAACTATCAGCCACTGAATATAACTATAATTCTACTGTTAGGATTCAATTGGAACATCCAGAGCTCCATAAGGAAACCTATTTGCAGCTTTTTAGAGTAATGGGTTTGTTTGTTGGATCACCATCCAGAGTACACTTCTGTTTTTGGTCTCATGTCGAGACTGCCAAAGACAAGGATTTCAGAACATTTTGGGAGGGGAAAATATTTAGAGATCGATGTGGTCTTGACATCCACCAAATCATGTTAGGTTAAAATATTTTGGAGTAGTATATGCAGAGTAAAATAAGATTACTGAAGTGTTTGACACACTCCAGAAAAGAATATGTCTCTGGACATGATGCTATAATAATGGCAAAATGCATTAGAATTCTACCTGTTGTGAGACTAAGTTTATAAAATGTAAAGTACTAAATTGGCCAGTAGAAAATTGTTCTCACTGTTTTCACATATTATAAATGCTACTGTCAGATGAATTCAAATGTAAATTTCAAGAGATAATTTGAAAATTGTGTAATAGGTTTTAGAGGAAAACAATAATTTATCCAACACCAGAGTAGCAAAATTTACTATTGAGCTATTCTAGAAGGAGTAGTTATGTTGTTTTTAATTAGTTGTCTTCTTCTTCCTGGAGGATTTGGAGTTAAAATATTTCTATTAATGAGATTCCACTAGTGAATTCAACTTGTAGAGCAGCTCCTTTTAAAATCAGGTCATCCCCAAGATCTTTACCCTTTTGGTCAGTTAACCCTAATACTGCTCTAGGAAAAAGTGCAACTTGAGAACTGAGGATGGGGTCATTTTGCTACCACATAGCCACTTAGGGTGATTGAGGCTGTTCATCATAAAAATCCTGTAGCTAGAATAATAAGCAGCCATTTGAATTATCATAGTGCTTATCTATATAACCCCAAAGGTTTCACACCTATTTAACCAGCACAATAAATGGTGCCCTTGTGGTATAAAAAATTGAATGCAGCTTTAAACTGCTTAACTTCCTCTCCTGAGGTAGTTGATACATTGGGAGTGTCTGGCTTGCATTATCATTTATGCCTGGTTATCAGACATGGTTTGACAAATAGTTCCTATTTGTCAAACTATTGGACAAATAATTCCATTCTGGGAAAATTTGAAATATGGGGGAATCTAATTATGGGCTCCCTGACTAGCAGTAAATCATGGTATTTTACTCTTATTTCATGCTCCCTCTGCTAGAATGTCTTCAAACATTTTATTAGACAACTTTGCAATTTCAACATCATGAAGAAAATTCCTAGAAAGAAAGCAGAGGCCCATTGCTAGAGGAAAAAATATAGTTGGCAACCACAAGCCCAAGGATTATCAGCAAGTGTGTCTCATACTGACTTTACTATGGTTTATTGTCCTTTGCCTAAAGTTTGCTGAAATTTCTCCATCTGAAAAACTAAGCAAAACTAAAATTTCCTTTAAAATGTTTTTTTTCCAAACCACAGTTATAAATACTTTCCTAATCCACTATTTAAAATATACTAATTGAAGAACCAATCTCCAGAGAGTCACTTGGAATTCTGTATAAAACTTAAATGAACCCTCTAAAATCTTGTGTCTTCTATCTTGAACTTTCAATCCCCTTTCACTCAACTTTCCTTTCACACGAACACAGAGAAGTTCTAGACTTACTGCTCAAATTCATGGATAGATGTCATTTAAGTCTAGTTGACATATTTTATTTTAATTAAAAAAAATTTAAATCATAGAGAAGAGAGTACAAATTATGTATAGAGAATCAGTAAGAATTTATTTAATCATAATGTTGGTTAAAAAAATAGTCCCAAGATTGTAGAAGACTCCTGTGTAAATTATCTCTCTCTCTGTTCTCTAGATATAACCAGCATATTGACTTATCTGATAAAATTCTCTTGCTTTTTAAAAATGTAGTTTCTTTACATATTTGTGCATCCTCGAACAAAAATAGTTTAATTTTTCCTGCTTTCCAAATTTGTGGAAATGGAGTTATTTGTGGACTATACCCTAATCAATGCATGATGCTGGGGTTCATTTGCTTTCATTGCAATAATAATCCACTGTGTAAACATATGATTTACTTTTCAGTTCTATCCAGGACTGGCTATATAATTTGTGAGGCCCAATTCAAAATGAAAATGTGAGGCTCCTAGTTCAAAAAGTATTAAGAATTTTAATATGGTGATAGCGGAGCATTAAACCAAGCATAGGGACTTTTTAAGCGTGGTACCCTATTCAACAGCAGAGATCACATGTGCATGAAGCCGATACTGATTCCATCATTGATTTACATGTGAATTATGTCTGTTTTTGTTTTTCTTTTCTTTTAGTTACTAACACAGATGCTACAAACATCTTGCTGAATTTCTCCTGGAGCATCCATTCAATTCAATAGTTTTTCTAGGATATGCACACCAGAGACTGTTGACTTTTAAGGGACGAGCATTTTTACAAAATCAGTAGCTGATGGAAGATGCTTAGTACAAGTTACATTACAATACAGTAGTTTAGTTTCCCCTTATTTCACATCCTTACTAGTGTATTATATACTTAATCATGTAGGATAGTATCTCCTTGTGATTTTAATTAGCTTATTAATAAAATAATGATTAATCATCCTTTCATAACCTCTTGTGACAATAATTGGGATATAATTTCATTTACTGTTTCAATGTGAGAAAAATTAATATCTTGCAACGTGTTTTCTAATCATTGAACATTGTATATATTTCCATTTAAAATATTTTTAAATGTCTCACAATTATATTTAATTTTTTTGTATGTAATTTTTATAGATTTTAAATTAGAATTTCCCTTAGTACATGATAATTTTCATTTAAGACTTTTATGTCTTTTTAGTTATTTTCAGTGGAATGTTGTTCTGAATAACTAGCTAGTAGCTAATAGTTAGTCTGTGAAATAATGGAAAATTATGGTTTCTATTTCCTGCTATTAATTATCAAAATTTTCAAAAGTAATCTATATTTGCTCTTTATTTTCTGATTCCTCTATTTTCCTCTATTTTCTGATCATATGAATTTGTAATTTCATTTTTTATCTGTTCATCTACTAAATGTAGTTCTTCTAAAAGATCATTGACCATCTAATTCTAAAGTCAGCTAAACTTGAATCTTTTAAACTCGGTTACTGTTTGTCATCTCTCCACATTTTATACATTCCTTTTTAAAGCTCTCCTCTCTTGGCAATAGTGCACATTCCTCATTCCCTTCTTTCTTTTCAGCATGATTCCAGAGAATCACTAATAAAATTATTCTCCTATGTTGTGGCCTTGATCATTTGCTTTCTTAAAAAATAGATTTTCAGTGGTGGACTTCAGTATTTCCATAGCTTTAAGTGCCATATCTAGCCAATAATTCTCAATTTTACATTGAAAATATAACTTTCCTTTTTAACCTAGAATTCAATTCCCAGTTATTTGCCATATCCATATTTCTTTCTATACAAAATGTCATATATTTCATTGATGACTAAATTTACATATTCCTTTTACATTCCTCATGTGGTTAATAGTATCACTTTTGTCAAAAATGTGACAAATTATTCTGTCAGGAAACAGAGCACTTTCAGTAACCTTAAAACTCTAAACTAGTTTGTAGCATTTACATGATTTTGTCAGTGAAACTCTATCACTTCCTGGACAGTAAGTCATGGATTCATTAATTTTTTTTTCACTTCCATGGTAGTAGATGTATTTTTTTCAGCAGATTTACATAGTTTATTAAACAGAAAATAAAAATCCTAAATAATTTCTATCTAGCTTATTTCTAAATTTTCATGCATCTCTCTTGGCTTCAGAATCCAGCTGAGAGTTTGTTTCTTTTCTTCTCAGTATATACTCTCAGCATTTTGCTCCCATGTAAATTTTCACATTGGTTGTCCTCTATATTGATTATGAATAAATCATATGAATTTCAGGGTCTGAAAATTCAGCAAAAGCAAATAATGAAAAACAATATGAAGTTTCAAAGTGTTTTAGTTGAATTATAAGAACAGGAAATATTTATGGAAAGTTTATTATATTCTAGGGACTGTGTGAGACATTTTTCACTAAAGCTTCACTTAGATTGTAATGATTTCTTAATCATAGAGAAGGAAAACTGAAGCTTAGAGAAGCTAAGTAATTTATCTAAGATTACTCAAAGGGGTTGAGCCACTTGGCTCAGAATTGGAAGATTAAAAGACGTGCATTTAAATGGTATTCCTTCTGTCTCCGTTTCCCACGTAAAGAATGCATGAGCACAGAAGGCTATAGCTTTATCTAATTCAAGAAAACAGTGAAAAGGAAATATTTTCCAGACATCTGTGAAACAAGATTCCTTCAGTGTATGAATCCCAAAAGGACTTTCTCAATTTTGATTGAAGTTACTTTGAGCACAAAAATTCCAGGACATGAATCTAGATACAGTACTCAAATTCCTCATCTCTTTCTAAAACATCTATTCAATATTTATATCTCATATGTTTTCCCTCTTGTATCTCAAATCCATCATATTCTTTTTATTACTATTGCACGAGTGATCTTCTTGGGAATAAGTGAATCATAGCTAGACTGTTTGAACACCAGCAATCTTTCTAATAACTATTGCTATGGACTGAATATTTTTGTCCCCCCAGAATTCATATGTTGAAATTATAATCCCCAACGTGAAGTTGTTAGAGGTGGGGTTTTTGGAGAAGATTAGGTCATGAAGTGGAACCAATTCATTTTGGACTTGCTCGGGACCTGTTACACTTTTCAATTTCTCTCTTTTGCAAGGGGCACATGTATCTGTTCCAAACTTTCTCATCATTGTATTTTGGGAGTATATAACAAGTTTGATTTCACAGGTTTACAGCTGGAGGAGAGCAGTTTGCCTCAGAATGAAACATATTTTAGTTTCATCCATTTGCACTTTAGCTCATTTTTAAGTGACACTTTGTACTTAAGCTTTAAAATTGATTCTGGAATAGTTAAAATTTTGTGGCTATTGGGATGAATGAGTGTATTTTGCATGAGAGAAGGTATGAATTTTGGGGGTGGTCAGTGGGGGGAATGTTATGTATTGTGCCCTCCCATTCCTATATTGAAATCCTAACCCCCATATATGATGGTATTAGGAGGCGCGGCCTTTCGGACCTGGTTAGGTTGTAAGGGTGGAGTCCTCAAGAATGGGATTAGTGCCCTTATAAAAGAGCTCCTTCACCACATGTGCCAGGAGAGAACACAGCACAAAGACCGTCATCTATGAACCAGATACTGATTCTGCCAGCACCTTGATCTTGTGCTCCCCAGACTTTAGAATGATTAGAAATAAGTTTAATCCTCTTTATCATTTAGAGAAAGATAAGATAAAGCATGCCTATGAAAAGATTTACAGATTGTCCTTAACTATCTAAACAATAGAGAAGATGAAAACATAAAAATTATATTTTATATACCTAAATGTGTAAAAGAAAGGAAATGACAAAGAGCACTGCACATTTAGAAAGTATAAAATAAGAAATATACTAATTAAAATTAATGAAAAATAATGTAATTTTGTCTTATTCATTATGACTTAAACATACTATTGGGAGGGCATACTATTATTTTTCATAATTATTTCTATTTCTTCCTGTGAGAGAATTATACTTCTCTGCCCTAAGGACTTCAGGATTGGTCATGCGACTTGCTTTGCCACTGAAATATAAGCAAATGTGATACTTCCAAGCAGCAGATTTAGGAATTAGCACATGGTTAGCCAAGGTTTCTTTTCTTTCTTCCACTAGGAAGGGCAAAATTATTGAAAGAAGACTGATTGATATCCTGGATGAAAGTGATGTGGACAGAACCATACTGACTTATTATGGATATGTGACCATCAGTTAGAAATAAACCATTATAGTTGTAAACCACTGAGATTTTTGGATTGATTTTACTGGCACATAGTTTATCTTATCCAGAATGATAGAATACTATCTAGAGGTTGTTTAATTCAGATTAACAGAATCTTGTCTAAAAAATATTCTATAGAGGATTTTAAGAATCATATATAATTCCTTTGATAATTTACCTACATGTTTCAGCTATTATGTACCCAGCTCTGTTGTTGGGATCATGACTGAACCACCAAAAAAGAAAAACACTAAGCTGATCTCCCTGTGCTATGCTGCTGCTTCCCACCAGCCAACTATTTTACATTTGGAAGTGTAGATATTTCAACGTTACTCTCACTTCGCCCCAGCTTCATCCCCCCACCCCATGTCCTCAAGTCCATTCTCTATGTCTACCTCTTTATTCCTGCCCTGCAACTAGGTTCATCAGTACCATTTTTTTTATTCCATATATATGTGTTAGCATATGGTACTTGTTTTTCTCTTTCTGACTTACTTCACTCCTTATGAAAGACTATAGTCCATCCACCTCACTACAAATAACTCCATTTTGCTTTTTTTATGGCTAATATTCCATTGTATATTTGTGCTACATCTTCTTTATCTATTCATCTGTCGAGGGACATTTAGGTTGGTTCCATGTCCTGGCTATCTTAAATAGTGCTTCAGTGAACATTGTGGTGCAAGTCTCATTTTAAATTATGTTTTTCTCAAGGTATATGCCCAATAGTGGGATTGCTGGGTCATGCGGTAGCTCTATTTTTAGTTTTTTAAGGAACCTCCATACTGTTTTCCATAGTGGTTTTATCAGTTTACATTCCCACCAACAGTGTAGGAGGGTTCCCCTTAAACCACACCTTTTCCAGCATGTATTGTTTCTGCTTTTTTGATAATGGCCATCCTGACCAGCATGAGGTGATAGCTCATTGTAGTTTTGATTTGCATTTCTCTATTAATTAGCAATGTTGAACAACTTTTCACGTGCCTCTTGGCCATCTGTGTGTCTTCCTTGGTGAAATGTCTATTTAGGTCTTCTGTCCATTTTTTAACTGGATTGTTGGTTTTTTGATATTGAGCTCCATGAGCTGCTTGTATATTTTGGAGATTAATCCTTTGTCTGTTTTTTCATTTGCAAATATTTTCTCCCATTCTGAAGGTTGTCTTTTTGTCTTGTTTATGGTTTCCTTTGCTGTGTAAAAGCTTTTAAGTTTAATTAAGTCCCACTTGTTTATTTTTGTTTTTATTTCTGTTACTCTAGGATGTGGGTCAGAAAAGATCTTGCTGTGGTTTATGTCAAAGAGTGTTTTTCCTATGTTTTCCTCAAAAGTTTTATAATGTCTGGTCTTACATTTAAGTTTTTAAACTATTTTGAGTATATTTTTGTGTATGGTGTTAGGTAGTGTTCTAGTTTCATTCTTTTACATGTAACTATCCAGTTTTCCCAGCACCACTTATTGAAGAGGCTGTCTTTTCTCTATTGTATGTTCTTCCCTCCTCTGTCATAAATTAGGTGCCCATATGTGTGTGGGTTTATCTCTGGACATTCTATCCTGTACCATTGATCTATATTTCTGTTTTTGTGCCAGTACCATACTGTCTTGGGGAAGATGGGAGGGAGGCTTAAGAGGGAGGGGATATGGGGACATGTGTATGCATATGGCTGAGTCACTTTTTTGTGCAACAGAAACTAACATGGTATTGTGAAGCAATTATATTCCAATAAAGATCTATTAAAAAATTAAAAAACAGTCAAAACCTCTCCCCTCATAGAACTTACATTCTAGTGGAAGGAGAATGGTAATCAAATACTTAAATTTTATAGAATGTTAGGTAATAAATATTGTGGGGAAAAATAAAGCAAGGAGATTTGATGGAGAGTCTAGTGGTTGGGAAGGCACTGAATCTTTAAAGCTCTCAGGGAAGATGTCACTGAGAGGGTAACATTTTAGTAAAGGCTTAAATGAGGTGAAAGGGCAAGACTTGAGGGTATCTTGGAGAGAAGAATATACTCAGGGAGAACTGCCTGGACAAAGATTGTGAGCCAGAAATATAATCACAGCAAGGAAAACAAGTCCAGACCAAAATGAGTGAGAGAGAGAAGAGTAGGAGATGAGACCAGAAAGGTAATGTTATCCAGACCATGTGAGGTCCTCTGATTTAGGCTTTTATACTGAGTGAAATTGGCAGCCAATGTAGAGTTTAAACAGAAATTCAGTGACATGCAACCATGGTGGCTGTTGTATTTTCAGTGCACTGCGGGGTTAGAATCCAGTTGAACCGTTGGGAGGTTTTACCTATGATCTGGAAAATAGATGGTGGTACCTGCAACACATTAGTAGCAGTGCAATTTGGTTAATTTCCGGACATAATTTAAAGATAGAGGCATTTGGATGTGATGATGATTAGGAAGAGAACGAGAGTAAAAAAAGGTGTGAGGGATGATCCACGTCTTTGCCTGAGTGACTGGAAAACAGGAATTTCTATTCAATTAGAGAGATCTAGAGAAGTTGAGGATTAGGAGGTGATGAAAATCAGGAGTCTTTTACATTAATGGGCATATTACATTAATGGACATATATTAATGGGCATAGGAGGTGATGAAAATCGGGAGTCTTTTATATTAATGGGCATAGAGATGTCTATCAGGTGTTAGTTATCAATAGTTAGCATCTCCAAGTGGACATGCTAACTACTGAATGCATGGTCTGGAGTTTAGGAGAGTTGACAAGCTACAGTTAAAAATTTAGGAGTCAAACAGATTGATTTAAAGCCATGAGAGGTGTGAACATATCTAAGGAAATGAGAGTTGAGACTTGATTTATAAATGAGTATAACATACTCACTTATATCATAATTTCTGCTAAAGAAAGTGATAACGTGTAGGATTACAATCACGGTTTCAGAAATCCTAGTTAGGACAGAAATTAGACTTAAGAGTATAAATATGTTGATTGCAAGAGCCATTATCTGACATTCATTATGTATTCAAATCAACCAAAATATATGTAATATAAATTTCTCTTCTTAACAAGATGATATTGTCAGTTTTTTATAGGAAAATGACCATATGTCATCACTCATCTAAGTTGTTTTCCTCAATTCCCTAATAGAATGATAAAAATATTTTAAGAAGTTACTACATAGAGTTGTTTATTATTAAAAAATAAATACATGACAAACATAATAAAGTAAAAAGGAGAGGGAAACATCATGTTATTTGAAATGACAAAAGAATTATGACTATATTGAAGTGATTTTTTTCAAATTATTGTATTACTCTGTGTTCTGGGAAAAAGTTCATCATTAATGATAATCTTAAATTACAACAGCAACTCAAGGATATCAGCAAATGAGCTAATATTAAGAACAATAAAAATAAAAAGTATAAAAATTCAATTCAATATAAACCATATGATTTTTCTGGGGGAGATACAAAACACCTTCAGGTGAAAGATAATCTATACAAAATATAGAAAAAAATTAAAAATACATATTCCTTTTACCAATCTACAAAAACATTCCTCTCTTCCTTCCAAAAATAAAAGCAAACAAAAAAATATCAAGGGACAGACAGCAATTAACAACCCTGACAGCTGTCAACTCATAGCTGACATAGCATTAACTGTTAGACTATGGTGTTCTGTTGAACATAAATAATTTCACAAACTCACAATATCACATGAAATCACTCTATGGTCCTGGTGGAAAGAAAGAAACAAACAAAATTTCTCTGTAATCACCTCTGAGGACAAACGACAACAGCAACAGTAACAACAAATAGCCCCCTTTTCAGCATACTGCAAGTGACTGCTACTTCTTTTCCATTTACAGTTTTAGCCTTGTTCTGTTTTTCCACCCTCCTAGAAAACAATTATTAATGTACTAACCAAGAGGGTCTTAATGTTCCCCTCAGCTTAACTTAACTGTAGTCATCTTTCTTTTTGATGATAGATCTCTGACCTCACTTTTCTCAGAGGCTTTACTTTAGAAAACTTTTAATTGTAAATTCTTTCTCTGTTCTTTGAGATGTAAATCTTCTACCAGTCTCTTTCCAGTTTCACCACACAAGAATGCCTTACTCAAAAACCTGGGAGCCATATTTTTGAAATATAATCATCAAGAAAGATAGCTCTCCTATTTCTTAATCTCTGTGGAAGGATAGGATCCTAACTTTATCAGTAAGCACCAATTAACAAACATGGATGACCTCATCACCTTGACCAATCTCCTGCCTAACGGCCCCAGCATTTAAAAATTCTCCTGTCTTGTTTCAGTGGTGTTGAATTCAATCTCTCTCCCCAGTTGCAAAAGCTTGAACTTCTACTACAATAGTCATTTGTTGTGATTTTTTTTGGACATTACTTAATAGAATTACCAATTCCTTATAATAACATTCAATTCTGAATGTAATCTGGTTTATTGAACCCTTCCCCAAATCACCTAACAGAACCACAAATCTTACAATAAGCACTTGTTAACATCTTCTTACTAAGATATCCCTTATTTCCTTATAACCTCTATTGTTTGACTATTGGTGTGTTTCTGGTAAACTTGGCTGGTGAGCACCAATAAGACTAATGTCACCTATAAACATAGGAAAGACTTCTAAATTAATTAAGAAAATATAAACATAAAGTTATCAAAATATATTAAATTACAATAAGCTGTGGCTTTTGGAGGAATGAAAGATTAGTGATTAACTAAACTGTTAAAATGTACTATGAGCTCAAACATTTACCTCTACAGTTTTTAAAATTCCTTTAAATTATCAAATCATATACCAAATTAAATAGTACACATGCACACACATTCACAGCACAATTCATTCAGAACAGCATTAGAAAATAGGAAAAACATTCTGTAATATTGCTAAGTGTATTAAATCTCATTATGGTAAGGGTATGCCTTTTAAGCTGAGATTTGAAAGGCAAGTAGAAGTTCGACAAGAAAAGGCTTAACGGTTTAATGAAACTTACCTGAAAGTGCTCAGTGAGTTAGGGCATGAAATGTGATGAGGCCAGTTTCAGGGAAAAGCCCCAGATAACTTCACATGTGTGTTCTTTCAAATATTTTAAAAAAGGAATAATAACATTCCCTCACAAAATCTCTCAGAAAATTAAGGAGGGAACCCTTCCCATCTCATGTTGCTAGTGTTACCCTGATACAAAGCCAGACACAGATATCACAAGAATATACAAATTAATATTCCTCAGGAACATTGACACATAAAAATTAATACGATAGAAAAAAAATTAATACAATAGTAACAAAAAAAATCCAGCACCATATAAAAATGATTATATACCAAGACTAAGTAGAATTTATCCAAGGAATATACTGTTGTTTTACAATCTGAGAACAATAAATGTAATAACCATATTAATAGAAAAGGATACAGAAGCCAAATTGCATCATAATCTCAATAAATGTCTGAAAAAGTATCTGACAAAATCCAACATCCATTTGTAGTTTTAAAAAGTATTCAGCAAACCAGGAAAAGAAGGGAATTTCCTCAATCTGATAAAGGGAACTTACAAAAACCTCACAGCTTACATTATATGCAACAGTAAAAACAGAATGATTCCCCCCTAAGATTGAGAACAAGGCATAAATGTCTACTCTCACCACTTCTATTCAGCATTTTCTTGGAGATTTTAACCTGTACAGTAAGGCAGAAATGAATAGATAGATAGATAGATAGATAGATAGATGGATAGATGGATAGATAGAGATAGAGAGATAAAAGAAGTAAAACTGTCTTTATTCATGGATGACTTGATAATATATGTAGAAGATATCATATAAAGGAATTCACAAAAGAGCTATTAGCATTAATTAAAAATTTTAGTAAGGTTGCAGGATTCAAACTCAGTATAAAAATCACTTCTATTTATATACCTTAGTAACAACAAAAAATAAATGGAAGAAAGAATTCCATTCACAACACCTTCAAAAAGGAAAAAAAAAATCTTAATTTAGCAAAATAATTGCAAGTCAAACTTAGAACTACAAAATACTGCTGAGTAAAATTAAAGAACATCTAAATCAGCAGTCCCCAACTTTTTGGCACCAGGGACCAGTTTCGTGGAAAACAAGTTTTCCATGGACGGGGACGGGGTGGGGGGCTGGGAGGGATGGTTCAGGCAGTTATGCCAGCGATGGGGCCGGCAGATGAAGCTTCACACTCACCTGCGCTCACCTCTTGCTGTGCGGCTCTGTTCCTAACAGGCTGCAGACCTATACGGTCCAGTGGCCCAGGTGTTGGAGACCCCTGATCTAAATAAATGGGGAAAAGTTCTATGCTCTTGGGTTGTAAGACACAGTATTGTCAAGATGGTAATTTTCCTCAAATTTATCTGTTAATTTATTGTTTTCTCTAAAAATATCCAACAGGTTCTTTTATAAAACTTCCAGGCTAAAGCTAATATTTATATAGAAATCCAAAATACCTAAAATAGCAAAAACAATCTCTCAAAGAAGAACAAAGTTAGAGAAATTATACTTCCTGATTTCCAAACTTAACTAAAAAACTACAGAAATTAACCAGTATGTGAAACAGGCATAAGGATAGACATATAGGCCAATAATAAAATAGAGAGTCCAGAAATAATCCCTTGCATGTATTCATTTTCAATAAATGTACTAAAAAATTTTACTTGAAGAATATAATCTTTTCAGCGTGTTGTGCTTGGGCACATGTGAGGACTCTTACTTCACATGATACATATACAATGGACCACAGACCTAAAACCTGTAGAAAATGCAGAAAAATTCTGTGATCTTTGATTAGTCAAAAAGTCTTAAATATGACATCCAAAGCATGTTTCATAAAAGAGAAAAGTTGATAACTTTTACTTTGTCAAAATAAAAAAAAATATGCTTCAAAAGGCCCCATTAAGAAAATGAAAAGATAAGCCACTCTGAAAAAAATTTTGCAACGTATATATGTGACAAAGGACTTTATTAGAATGTTTAAAGAACTCTATAACACAATAATAATATGAAAGCAAATATCCCAATTTAAAAGTCCCAATTTAAAAACAAGTTGGATATACATTTCACCAAAGAAGATATAATGAATAGCTATTAACCACATTAAAAGATGTTCAACAATATTATTCATCAGGTAAATGCAAATTAAATCCCCAATGACACCACTATACACCCACTAAAAGGATACAATTAGAAGGAGAGACAATAGCATGCTTTGACAAGGATGTAAAGAACCTGGGACCATCATATACTGCTGGTGCGAATGTGAAATGGAAAATAGTTTGACAATTTCTCAAAAAGTTTAACATAAACTTATCCCTTGACATGACAGTTCCACTACTGGGAATTTAGTCAAGAGAAATAAAAAAAATATTTATACAAGGCAAGCATGCAGCATTTTAGTGATATTAACTATATCCCAAAACTGAACAAAGTCCAGGTGCCCCTCAAATGATGAATGAATGGATAAACAAATATGGTTTATCCATATTGATCTCAGGTGGCCTTGGCAGCAGCTAGAAGCAGGATTTTGGCTTTTGACCAGAGATTGAGGTCTGGTCACGGCAGTGAGAGTGCTGAATCCTAGCCACTAGACCACCAGGGACCAGTGGCCATTGACAAGGCCCTGGCCCATCAGCTATGTAGAAATGAATTTCCACACAGACATGGAAAGTAGTGAAACAAGTGTTTATTAGGAGGAAAAGTGGTGTGTGTGGATAGACACATGGGCGAACTCAGAGTCACACTCACATGGTTGTTTGAATCACTTATATGGGGCATTTCTTCCAGGTTTCCTTTGGCCAATCATCTTGATTTGCTGGTTCTGAGTTGTATCTGGTTTATCTCAGGGTCCTCCAATGTGTGCATGCACATCTCTTAGCCAAGATGGATTCTAATGAAGAGGCCTATGGGTAGGTTGACATCACCTACTATGGGGTGGCGCCCCTCCCTTTTTGACCCCTGAGGAGCCTTTCTGAGCATGTGTAATCAGAAAGGTCTCCTTGACTTTGAGAATGAGGAAAATGTTGTCTTTTATCTCTTATCTGGGCAGGTCTCTGTTCTTATTTCGCTCCTGTTATTTTGGAGTATCTGTCCACAGGGGACAAACTCCAGCTGCTCAGCCTGGGGCCCATCTATCTCCTCCCTCAGTATAATGGGATACAAACAACTGATACATGCTGCAACATAAGTGAACGTTAAAATATGCTGAGTGAAGGAAAACATGCAGAAGACTCCATGGTGTCTGACTCCAATTCTAGAAGCTTTCTAAAAAAAGGTAACTTGATACAGAAAGAAAGCAGATCAATGATAGTACAAGGCTGAGGGTGAGTGGGAGAATGAATTAACCATAAATGATAACCTGGGAACATTTTGGGGTAATGGGAATGTTTATTGGATTGTGGTGATGGTTGAAGAACTGTATACATTTACTAAAAACAAAGAAAGATAATAGAGGAGGAGTGAGTTCCTTTATGTAGGTGCCTCTCAGTGGAGGCGATAATGGAGCTAGGACCTGGAGTATGGGAAAGATCCAGGCTAAGTAAGAGTGTTGAGGAAGAGATTAAGGGCATCAAGGAGCCTTCCAGAATAAGGACAACAGGCAGTTGGTTAAATGCTACCACATCAGGATACAATAAAGGTATGAAGACATAAACTAGGGCAGCTGCTGATGACAAAATTTCCACACCTGAAATATTTGCCTAAGCTTGGTTCTCATCTCTCTTCTCTTGCCTAGAATCAAAGGAAAATCTTCTCCTTTATATGGAAGCTGGGGAGTGCAAGGAGGGTCTCAACCCCAACAGCCCTTTGTCCTGCCTTCCCTGGTGAGCCTGGATCTGGGTAGAGGAGGTGAGAGTGTCAAATTTCCTCTGTTTTAATTATAGGGATCTGCTCACAACTGAAGAACACATCTCCCAAGACTAGAAGCAGAATACAAAGTTAGATACACCTCATTCTACTGTCCTCTGCCTCCTTGCAGAGCAGTTTTCTTCTTCTACTGAAGAAGCCCTTCCTCTCTCCAGCTCTCTAATTCATGCTCAGGGAGCTGCATGTCAAGTAGAGACATAGATCCTAACAAGCTTTTACTAGGGCAAAAGCAAGAAGACATCATGGAACACCTTCTGATCCTTGGGGACCTTTAGTAATCTCATCTGCAAATCATTAGGCAGATTTTATCAACTGTTTCTAGCTAGGTGGGCTGAATGGGCAAGCACAGGACCCCACACTCAGAAGGTTCTCTGATTTGTTTAATTCTCTGCTATCACCATCTTGGAATTCTGATTAACTTGAACTTTGAACTTCCATTTTGTAATGGAAGGACAATGAAACAAAGAAACAAATCATAACAGCAATAACAATAATAGCACCATCAACAAAATTGAGCTTATCAAAACCTACACATCTATGTCCACTTAAAAAATACCACAACATTATAAAGAAGAAAAAATCAGGCAGAAATGTAGGCAAACCCCAGCAGTACCCCCAAATGTGAGAATACTTCTCACTGTAAATAAATAAAGGAGGAAATAGTGACAGAAAGACAGCAATGTGCTGAGTACCAAGTGACATTGTTAAACTTGTACAAAATGATACTTCTTATTAAAGGATTAGGGAAGCAACTGAAGCCTCAAAAGGCAAAGTTGACTTGATAAGGGGAAAAGTACTTGAGTCATAGAACACACTTGTCTAGTTATCAAACAAAACAAAACAAAACAAAAACACACAGCTAAACAATATAAAGATATTTAAGGGGGCATGAAGGACTTTGGAAATAACAAATAGATCTAATATAAAATCATTGGATTTTAGACTTGGGAAGAAACAACCTTCTGTCTTTCAATGAAACCGTGTACAAGCCCCTGTGTCCTTGTCTTTTGAAGTAAAAGTTTGACTCAAGAGTTAATGAATGAGAAATGTGAAGACATAGAAACAAAGAGTAGCTGTTGGGCTGGGGAACTGTTAACAATTTAGACTATAATTCTGCCACATCACAGAATCACTGAACTCCCAATTCCCTGAAATATATAGATAAAGGCCTGACACATATTCCTAAGTTGTTTGTACAGGAAGCAGACCCCCACCAGATGAAAATTGCTCACTTCAAGAACATAGACCCTAGACTGGTTGAAACCAGAAGGGTGATGATGCTTGAAACCACCTTGATACCAACCAGTCCCAGAAATGTCCACGAGCTGATCATGCCTGCACCTTGAACACTGTAAGACTCCTCACTACCTCCTCCAGGGGTGGAGTCATATAGTCTTGAGGGCATTAGCCTGCTGTGGCTCCCTTTGCCTGGCAAAGCAATAAAAGCTACTCTTTTCTACTTCACCCAAAACTCTGTCTCTGCATTTCTATTCAGCACTGGTGAACAGAGGCCTAGTTTTGGCAACACTAGCATTCTTACTGAATTGCTCCAATGGCAGCAACTGCTCCAATTCAAAGATTCAATACTCATTTTGTTGCTAATTCCTCCCTCCCTAACATAACCCTCCTAATCTCCAGTAATTCCTTCAGTAGGGTTTCCAGGGTCCATCACTCCAGCCATTCTCTTGCCCAATACCTTCAAATCCATTTACTATATTCATCTTTTCTCCTCTATAAGACAACATTCTGATCCTGAGTAAATCTAACTGTCTGACTTCCTCATAACTGTTAGTAGATGTTGTAATGCTTTTTGATATACCATAAAACTGTAGTGTCCAATATTTGTGTAACTTTCATCACTGCCAAGATTTTTTTCTTGTTTTCCACAAAGACAGTTTCAAATGGTTTCATTGTCTTCATCTTCTGATTTCTTCATGAAACTGTCCAAAAAAATTGTGCCGGCCTGTGGAAAACAAACATGGAAGACTTACTTAAGACTATTTCAATGGAAGAAAGAGATTTAACATAACTCCACTGAAATGAAAGGTAGTGGAAAAGTACTGGAGGATGTTAGAAGAGAGGCTGGAACATTCTGTGTTTGCTCATTGGCAGAAATGAAAGTTAAGTCCCTACTCTCCCACAGAGACTGGAAGATAGTAATTGTATCTTCCTTGATGGTTACATTTCAAAAAGATGGCTCCCAAGTTCATGAAAAAGATATTGCTGGGTTGCAAAACTGACAAGAAGCTGTGAGGAGATTTACGTCTTAAAGAGACATAGAAAAAAATGTACAATTTAAAGTTTTCTAAAGTAAATCCTCTGAGAATAGGAAGGATTGTGAAGTCCAGGCCCAATAGGCAAGAAGAGACACGTCTGAAGTTTGGTCAAGCTGAGGGGAAATTTAAGGCCTTGGTCCTACCCCTCACTCTTTTCTTTTTTTTTTTTTTGCGGTACGCAGGGCTCTCACTGTCGTGGCCTCTCCCGTTGCGGAGCACAGGCTCGGGATGCGCAGGCTCAGTGGCCATGGCTCATGGGCCCAGCCGCTCCGCGGCATGTGGGATCTTCCCGGACCGGGGCACGAGCCCGTGTACCCTGCATCAGCAGGCGGACTCTCAACCACTGCGCCACTACCCCCTCACTCTTAATTAATGACATCTACTTCACATAAGCCTTTCATCCTACCTATGAGTTGACTTGTTCCTTTCTTCCTAGGAAAGTGGTTTTCCTTATTTCCTCCTCTCTTCATGCAACCTAAGCCCCTTTCCCTGTATCTTGCATTCCATAACTTTGACTTTCTTAGGAAACTAATTTCCCAACTACTCCTTATATCTTCAACAGTTTAGTCACTTCTTGCTCCTTCCCACTAGTATCAAGTTATTTCCCAAACAGCAGGAACAAAACAATATAGTCCGTTGGCTCCAAATCACTTTTATCTTATCTTCTGTTATTCAGCTTCTCTTTAGAGCCACACTTATTGAAAGATTTGATAAAATCACTGTCTCCTAGTCTTTACTTCCTATTTTTCACCCATTAATTTTTCTCTGTATCACTTACAAAAAACTTCCTTTATAACAAAAAGCAATGGTGATTTAATGGTTCCCTTTATACTTGGTATTTTAATAGTATTTGGGTGTACTGAGTATACTGCCTGTTTTGATATTTACTTAACTACCACAATACTATAATTTCCTAATTTTACCCTTGAGGTACAGGCATATTTTGTTTTCTTCATATAATATTTCCCTTTGCTTTTTCCTAAATGCTGTTGTTATAAGAATTATATCTTTCTGGGCATATACTCAGAGAAAACCATAATTCAAAAAGACACATTCACACCAATGTACATTGCAGCACTATTTACAATAGCCAGGTCATGGAATCAACTTAAATGCCTATCAACAGATGAATGGATAAAGAAGATGAATGGATAAAGAAGATGTGGTACATATATACAATGGAATATTACTCAGCCATAAAAAGGAACGAAATTGGGTCATTTGTAGAGATGGAGATGGATCTACTGACAGAGTGAAGTAAGTCAGAAAGAGAAAAACAAATATGGTATATTAACACATATATGTGGAACCTAGAAAAATGGTACAGATGAACCAGTTTGCAGGGCAGAAATAGAGACACAGATGTAGAGAACAAACATATGGACACCAGGGGGGGAAGTGGTGGTGGGGGTTGGGGGGTGGGATGAATTAGGAGACTGGGATTGGCATATATACATTAATATGTATAAAATAGATAACTAATAGAACCTGCTGTATAAGAAATAAATAAAATAAATTTCAAAAATTAAAAAAAAAGAATTATGTCTTTAACCCTCTTCTCATCTACATTCTCTCAAATTGTATCCACTTCTGTTACTATCTATAGACTGATAACTTCTGTGTATTTCTGCTGTAAATATTCCTCTTGAGTTTCTGACCACACATAAAATTTAACATCTCACTGACAAAGAAAGAAAACAAACAAGAAACAATGAAATTGAGGACTGGTTCATTGAAAAGATAAGCAAAATTGACAGGCCATTAACTAGGCTAACCAAGAAAAAAAAGAGAAAGGGCACAACCAAATAAAATCAGAAATGAAAGAGGAGAAATTACAACTGATATCACAGAAATACAAAGGATCATAAGAGACTACTATGAATGATTGTACCTCAACAAATAGGACAACTTATAAGAAATGGATACACTTCTAGAAGCATACAGTCTTTCAAGACTGAATCAGAAAGATATAGGAACTCTGAATAGACTGATTACTAATGAGGACATTGAAACAGTAATCAAAAAGCTCCCAATAAACAAAAGCCAAGGGCAAAATGGCTTCACTGGTGACTTCTACAAAACATTCAAAGATATAATACCTATCCTCAAACTTTTCCAAAAAATAGAGAGGAAGGAAACTGTTCAAAGACATTTTACAAAACCAGCATTACTCTGATACCATAACCAGAGAAGGACATTACCAAAAAAGAAAATTACAGGCCAATATCCCTGATGCACATCGATGCAGAAATTCCCAATAAAATATTGCCAAACATAATTCAACAATACATTAAAAGGATCATACACCATGATAAAGTGAATTTATTCCAGAGATGAAAGGATGCTTCAACATCTACAAATTAATCAATGTGAGTCATAACAATAACAAAAAGGAGGAAAATTATATTATCATCTGAATAGATGCAGAAAAACGTGTGACAAAATTCAACGTTCATTTATGATAAAAACTTTCAGTCAAGTGGTTATAGAGGGAACATACCTCAATAAATAAAGGCCATATATGACAAACCCATGGCTAACACGATACTAAGTAGCAAAAAGCTGAAAACTTTTCTTTTAAGATCAGGAACAAGAAAAAGGATGCTCACTTTCACCAATTTTATTTAACATAGTATTGTAAGTCCTAGCCACAGCAATTAGGCAAGAAAAAGAAATAAAAGAAATCCAAATTGGAAAGAAAGAAGTAAAGCTGCCACTATTCGCAAAAGACATGATACTATATAGAGAAAACCCTAAAGACTCTACCAAAAACTATTAAAACTAATAAATAAATTCAGTAAAGTCACAGAATACAAAATCAATATACAGAAATTTGTGCCATTTCTACACATTAATAATGTACTATCAGAAAGAAAAATTAAGAAAATCCAATTCCAACTGCATCAAAAAGAATAAAATATCTAGGAATAAATTTAACCAAGTAGGTGAAAGATCTATACACTGAGAACTATAAGACACTGATAAAAGAAACAAAAAATCGAAAGATATTTCATGCTCATGAATTGGAAGAATTAATATTATTAAAATGTTCATACTACCCAAAGCAATCTACAGACTCAATGCAATACCTATCAAATTTCCAATGACATTTTTCACAGAACTAGAACAAATCTAAAATTTCATAGAACCACAAAAGACTCTAATAGCCAAAACAGTCTTGGAAAAGAAGAATGAAGCTGGAGGTATTACACTTTCTGATTTCAAAGTATACTACAAAGCTATAGTAATCAAAACAGCATGGTACTGGCACAAAAAAGGACACACAGATCAATGGAACAGAGTAGAGAGCCCAGAAATAAAACCACACATATATGGACAATTAATCTAGGAAAAGGGAGCAAAGAACATACAATGAAGAAGGCACAGTCTCTTCAATAAATGGTGCTGGGAAAACTGGAGAGTCACATTGAAAGGAATGAAACTAGACCTCTACCTCACACCATGCACAATAATTATCTCAAAATGGATTAAAAACTTACATGTAATACATGAAACCATAAAGTTCCTATAAGAAAAGATAGGGGTAACCTCATTGACATGTGTCTTAGTGACGTTTTGTGGATCTGACTCCAAAGACAAGGGAAACAAAAGCAAAAATTAACAAATGTGACTACATCAAACTTAAAAGCTTTTGCACAGCAAAGAAAACCATCATCAAAATGACAATGAGAAGATATTTACAAATCATATATCTGATAGGGGTTGATATCCAAAATATATAAAGAATTCATACAACTCAACAACAAAAAAACAAACAACCCACTTTTAAAATGGGCAGAGAACTTTAATAGATATTTTTCCAAAGACATAAAGATGGCCAACAGGTATATGAAAAGATGTTCAGCATCACTAATGATCAAGGAAATGCAATTCCAAACCAGCTCACACATGTCAGAATGGCTATAATCAAAAAGACAAAAAATAGCAAGTGTTAATGAGAAGGTGGAGGAAAAGGAAAAGGAACCCTAGTACAATGTTGCTGAAATGTAAATTGGTGCAGCCACTACAGAAAACTGTATGGAAATTCCTCAAAACGTTAGGACTAGAACTACCATAAGACTCAGCTATTCTGACTTTTGAGTATTTATTTGAAGAACATGAAAACACTAATCTGAAAATATATGTATCCCTATGTTTACTGAAGCATTATTTACAATAGCCAAGATATGGAAAAAAATCTGAGTTGGCCATCAATAAATGAATGGATAAAGAATATGTGTTTTATATATACAATGGACTATTATTCAGTCATAAAAATGAATTAAATCCTGCCATTAGAGGCAATATGGATGGATCTTGAGGGTATTATGCTAAGTCAAATAAATCAGGTTAAGAAAAACAAATACCGTGTAATTTTACACATATGTGGAATCTAAATAAATAAATAAATAACAATGAACAAACTCATAGGCAGAACAGATGAGTGGTTACCAGAGAGGAAAACGTTTGGGATAGGGGTGTACAAAATAGGTGAAGGAGTCAACAGTGCAGTGATGGATGCAGGCTTGTGGTGATCACTCTGTACTGTATATAGATGTTGAACTGTAATGGTGTACACCTGATTATATATATATATATGGACACACACACATATATAAAACATCTCACTATGGATGTAAATATGGTACACAACTAATCCATTCAAAACTGAACTCATCAGCTTTACTCTCCTGTCCTCAACGTTGTCTTCATATTTCTCCCCTTTTTTTATTAGGTGGAACCATTTACCTAATAAAAATCTGGGAGTCACCTGCGATTTTCTTTCTCTCATTCATTTCAACTCAAATACCAAGTCATGTTGTTTCTAAATGTTAAACTCTCTTGAATCTACAAATTTTTCTCTATTTTGACTGTTACTTCTCCACTTTGGGTCCATTATCTCTCATCTAGCTTATTGTAATATCTTTCTAGAATCAAGACTGGACCCCTTCTAAGAAATTCTTTAGCATTTTAATATATAAATCTGGCTATTTTATTTAGTTACTTTGAAAATTTTGTACTATGTTCCTTACTTTAAACACTTTATAAAATAGTTAAGCACTTTGAATCTTACCACTTCAGGCAAATTCTCCATAATCCTAAACACCTCTTGTACTATTTTGTATCTATCCTAATTGCAGTTTAGTTCTTCAGATGTTAAATGGTCTCATATCTCCAAGTTTTAATATTTGCTTTTTCCTCTAACTGAAATACACCTCTACTTCCTATACAACCTCTCACTGGGTATATTAGTTAGCTGTGCTGCAGTAGCAAACAATGCCAAACTTTCAACAACAAATTTATTTTTCTCATTCATTTTACATGCTGCCATCATGAGTCAGCTGCTGTAACTTTACTGAAAAGTAAGGCATTTAATTATTATTGTTTTTCTCTTTAACTTGACAAAAGCCCCTTGTTTTCAGACATTTCGTGTTCTTGTTGTTTTGTCTATTTTTGTCAGTACCTTGAATAGTATGTTGGACTTTTAATAAGAAATATTGAACTAAATTGATATGTTAGCATTCAGACAAACCTTGATGCCTATACTTCAGATTTAATATACAACCAGTATCTATATAATGTATGCCTTTCTTTTTATTTATTTTACTTTTCATTACATGCTATGATTTTCACCAAGGAAAAGCACAAAGAAATTAAGTGTACAACAGTGTGTAAAAATCATTATCTTAAGGTCAAAAGAAACCCAGAACACCTAAAATAAAGACTTGATTATGTTTTAAGTTACTTTTTTATTATTTTACTACATTCCCAAGGACACAGTGTAAAGTGAATTGGAGTGAAAAAAATTTGAGTGATCAGTATCATCATGGCCTAAATTACCTTGAATCATTTGTTCATCTCTAACTGTTATGAGCAACTTGAATGGACATTTTCTATATCAATTTACATGATACTGAATATATTTCAATTTAATTTCCTCTTAAATACCATTTTTATGTGCTACATAGAACAAGATTCTGGGGTGTAGCCTTCATTTCCAGTTTATTTGCTTCAGTTGAAAGATAATTTGATTGCTTTCCTTTTGTGTCAGTTAGGATACTATTAGAAGTTTTTCATACAAATATGAAACTCAAAATTGAGTTTATAATTATCTGTACAGAATTACTTTGTCTATTTATGTGATCTTTTTCTAAAGAGTATGAGTATTTCTGTCTCCTATAATACATAAATGGAGAAGACCTGAAGGTAAAATTCAACTTGTACTGAATAGAAAACCATCCTAAGAGCTACAAACCCCAAACACAGATCAGTAGAAATTTCTTTAAATCCAGCCCCAATTTACTCTCTTGGACTATTCTAATAGATAAATAAATGAGTTCTCTATATATAGACATGCCATGTTTCAATTCATTTATTAATAGCCAGAGTGAGCCTTCTGACTTCTAGTATGATCTTATCATTCCCCTGTTTGAGAGTCATCAATGTTCTTTTAAGGAATCTTGTAAACTTTTCAACCCCTAAATCTTAACATTGGCACTCTAGCTATATTGCATTAACTGTGTGTCAAAATGTTTTGATTTCTATGCCTTCACATATAATCTTCTCTATTTATGAAATGACTTTTCCCATCTTCTTTTCATTGGTGAAATGTTTGGCTTTTTTAATGACTCAGTTATTTAAACTGTTGGGTTCCTTCTTCCTTTATTTATTTTATAATTTATTCAACACATAATTATTAAGAAGCTACAATGTGTTGGATAGTATGACAAGACCTGGATAAATAAAAGTAGATAGTCACTCTAAGCTTTTTGTGAAATAGAATATCCAATGCCTCATATAAATATAAAGACATAGCAAGTGAACAGTGCTATAAAGAAAAGAAACATGGAATTATGATATAACATAAATTAGGAACATTACCAAATCACTGAGTTAATGAAGCCTTTACAGACAAAATAATAATTAAAACAAGAAGTAAAAGGTGAGTGAGTAGGAGCTGACTACATGAAAAGGCGGGAAGAGAGAATTCAAAGCAGAAGGAAAACCATGTTAAATTCCCTGTGGTAGAACTTGGTTTGGAAGATACAACGTTTTGAAAGGGGATTCATCTAGGTGAATGATGAATTTGTAAATCGTTCAAGCTGCAGTCCAGGGAGCCGTGTAAAATATCTTCCACTTATTTATCATAGCTTAAAGTATGTTCATGAGGGAAATCTATGGAGAACATCCTGCCTTTCTTATCTCTTTTGTTCAAGCTATATTTTATTTTGTGAATATTGTGCAAAGCTTGTCAAATGGTCATTCTCTAATTGGAGTTTAAATGAAGTTTTCTTTAGTTGTGCTTCCACTGCCATTTCTCTCAGAAGCTTTATCTAACGTTAAAGAAGATTTGATGTCTGTACGTCTGCATAACTTGGATTAAATTATTCTGAGTTTTTGTTTGCTTTGTTTTACATATGGTTGTACACATAACTCCATATGAACAGAGAAGTCAGTACTATTAAACAAGACACATAAAATGAGCACAGGTAAACTAATGACTCAACTACCAGACAACCATCCAGTTAGTTATGAAGAATCTAAATTTATTAAACCAAAAAATATACATCTCTCATATGAATGGATAAAGATGATGTGACACATATATACAATGGAATATTACTCAGCCATAAAAAGAAACAAAATTGAGTTATTTGTAGTGAGGTGGATGGACCTAGAGTCTGTCATACAGAGTGAAGTAAGTCAGAAAGAGAAAAACAAATACTGTATGTTAACCCATATATATGGAATATTTTTAAAAAATTGATTCTGATGAACCTAGCTGTAGGGCAGGAATAAAGAGGTAGACATAGAGAATGGACCTGATGACATGGGGTGGGAGGGCGAAGCTGGGGTGAAGTAAGAGTAATGTCGACATATATACACTACCGAATGTAAAAGAGTTGGCTGGTGGGAAGTAGAAGCATAGCACAGGGAGATCACCTTGGTGCTTTGCGATGACCTAGAGGGTGGGATAGGGAGGAGGGGAGGGAGGCTCAAGAGGGAAGGGATATGGGGACATGTGTATGCATATGGCTGATTTGCTTTGTTGTACAACAGAAACTAGCACAGTATTGTGAAGCAATTATACTCCAATAAAAAGCTATTAAAAATTATATATATATATATATACATCTCTCTAAGTATTATATTACTGTTACGGGCAATAGAGAGGAAAATTTAGTTCATAGGCAGCTCTGTATTACAACAAGTGCAAGAAATTTTCAAACATTGTAAATTTTATGAGAAATTACAAATGAGAAAAAGACAAGCTTTTCTTCTACTCCAAATACCTTAAAAAATAAATACTTCGTTTGTGAGAAAATGCCCCTAGAAATATTACATAGATTAATGAAACTATGAAAATCATTTGAGAGCCTCATTTAGATACACTGACACAGTGTACTACTTTCTAGAATACTCAACACTCATCACAATAAGGACCCTAGAGCACAAAGTACTAAAGAGTTTTTAAAATTTTCTTATTAGTTGAAAATATTTATTAAATATTGTGCAATGGCACTTTCTCCAGAAATTTCTGAAATACTTTAAAAAAGACATTTGAGTCTCACATATTTAGAAGTGAGGAAACATCCTATTTCTTCTTACTTAGTAAGGATAAAACACACAAACATTCTTTTACCCATTTGATGTAACTATACTATTTGAAAAAATTGATTTTCATATATAAACACAACCAATCTGTAGAACTAGATATTTTTTAATATTAATGTAGCATTACATAAACCTCACTAAATCTATCTTTTACTATAGGTAATTCTGATTAAGTAAATTTGACATATGCTTTAAAAGACTAAAGAGGCAAATTTGACTTAATCATTTCGGACATATATATACACAAAGCAGAAAATTCAGACTACCAAATATGAGTACTGGACAGAAACAGAGAAAGCCCCCAGAATTAAGTGTGCATCTATCTGGCCAAGTTATATTCAGTATTTTCTCACTTCTACATTTTTATCCTTTAAAGAATCCTCCTTAGAGATCTAGGGTCTACTAGATCATTCATAAGATGCTGTCATGTTTTTAAAAACTAAAAAACATGGAAACCTCAATTAAAATTTATATTTTTCATGCCCTGAGGGATTGTTTTATGCCAATTTTAAGTAAGTTAATTTGTATTCAAAATTTAACTGACTTATTTGAATAACTCCTGCTATTTTCTTTGTTCCAAACATTACTATGTGCCCATGATAATTTTTATATAGCTTATGGTTAACAGTATTAGGCATGTTTAAAACACTCGTGCTATCAGACAAAATCCAATAAGTGTCACAGAGAGCTGTGAATGTTGTTTTCTGACTAAGATGATATGAGAAGGCTTTAGGGAGAAAGGAGCCATATGTCAGAGTTTTGAAGACTAGGTACACTTTGTAAAAACTCAGATGGAGAGAAAAAACATTTTAAATAATACAAAATTTTTAAAAGAAGAAATGATGTAGGAAAGTTAAGCATCTCTTGATGAACAGAATGTAGTAGTAAAGTTTGGAGACAGTGAACATTGTTTTGTAAAAGGGTTGTAAACAAGGCAAGAAAATACATATGTAAGGGAAATGTATTGGGAAGCATCTGGAATGGAAGAGTAGAGGAAGACACAGCTAAAGTTGCTGTTGTTGTTTGGTTTTATTCATTTTTAATTGATGAATTCTTAATATTTAAGCTTTCATGTAGAGATTTTACTTTATTAATAAGTTGGCTCACTCAAAACCAGAATTTCAATGACAGTAGAACCTGTTGCTCCCAAGAGAATGATACTTCCTTAATTTTTACTGTTCATTTTAAAATAACTTTTTACTGAAATACATTTTAATGTGAGTATCAGAAAAGCCCTAAAATCATGAGTGCACAACTGAATGAACCTTTATCAAGTGAACACACCTGTGTAATCACAGCACAGATGAAGAAGTAGAATATTTCCAAAACACAGTATTCACATTCTCCTTTAGTTGCTGTATATCTCACAAAGGTGATTGGTAACCTGACTTCTATCATGATAGATTATTTTTGTCTGTTTATAAACATTATATAAATGGAATCATAGTGTGCACTATTTAATATCTGGCTTCTTTAACTCAACAGTAGGCTTGTAATATTCGTCATGTGTAACAAAATTTCTTTCTTATTTATTGCCATATAGTATCCCATGGTCCCTCTAAGAAGAAAACACAATACATATAATTATCCATTTTACTGTTGGTGGTTATTTAAGCTGTCTCCTGTTTGGGGGTACCATAAGTAATGTAGGAATGAACAGTCTCTGTTATGGAATAAATTGCACCCCCCCAAATTTATATGTTAAAGCCTTAATCCCCAAAGTGATCGTATTTGGAGATAGGCCTTTTAGGGGAGGTAATTAAGGTTAAATAAGGCCATAAGAGTGGTGCTCCAATTTCATGGAGTTAGTATCCTAGAAGAGAAAGAGACACCAGAGATCTCCCTTTCTCTCTGCTTCAGTGCAAACACAGAAAAAAGGCCACTTGTGGACACAGCAAGAAGGTGGGCATGTACAAGCCAGGAAGAGAGACTTCACCAGAAACCAAACTTGGCACCTTGACCTTGGGCTCTGGCCTCTATAAGTGTCAGAAAATAAATATCTGTTGTTTAAGCTACCTAGTCTGTGGTATTTTGTTATGGCAACTCAATTAGTCTAATAAGCTCTCATACATAAATACCATAAAATTCTGTGTTCATTTTAATATAGAGGTTTTGCAAATTTTTCATTAGTTTTTTGGTTTGTTTGTTTTGCTTTCTTTTTGGCTGATTGTGTCTTCATTGCTGTGTTCAGGCTTTCTCTAGATGCGTCGAGTGGGGGCTACTCTTCATTGCAGTTCACAGGCTTCTCATTGCTGCGGCTTCTCTTTGTTGCAGAGAACAGGCTCTAGGTGCATGGGCTTCAGCAGCTGTGGCACGTGGGCTCAGTAGTTGTGGCTCGCAAGCTCTAGAGCGCAGGCTCAGTAGCTGTGGCACATGGGCTTAGTTACTCCACGGCATGTGTGGACCAGGGCTCGAACCTGTGTTCCCTGAATTGGCAGGTGGATTCTTAACCACTGCATCACCAGGGAAGTCCATTTTCATTTGTTTCATTACTAGGTAACTGAAACTTTCTGCAACTACTAAAATGCTATCAATCACTTTGTAATTTTCATTGTCAACTTATAAAAACATTTTATGTTGGCCTGGCATGCAGTTCTCTGTAAAATTTAACTTTTTAACTGTAACAGTTTATTTCTAGATTATCTTGGATTTTCTATATACACATTAAGTCATCTCCAAATAGGCAGTGTTTCATTTCTCTTTCTCCAATTCTTATAATTTATATTATCTTGCCTTATTATACAAGTAATATTTCTAGTAATATGATAAATAGAAGTGATAAGAGTAAACACACTTCTTTTATTCCTGATCTCAAGATTGAACACTTTCAATCTTTCACTGTTATGTGTGATGTTTAGTGGAGGTATTTTAAAAATACGGTTGACTCTTAAACAACATGGGTTCAAACTATGAGGGTTCACTTATACACTGATTTTTTTTCAAAAGTAAACACTACAGTACTACTTGATTTGAGGTTGGTTGAGTCCTTGGAAGCAGAACTGTGGATATGGAGGGCCAACTGTAAGTTATAATCAGATTTTCAATTGTGCAAAGGGTTGGCAGCCATAACCCTCATGTTGTTAAAGGGTCAACTGTACTCTTTAACTAATTAAGATAGTCTTTTACCACTTGTAGTTTACTAAGATGTTTTTCTTATATTTATCAAATGATAAAATGCATCTACTAAGAGTATGACTTTTTTCTCTTCCTTTGTATCAGTCAGGATTTGATTAGAGAAGCAGGTCACTAGAAGTGATTTCAAATAAGGAGAATATTATTTGAATTTGACCTTAGACAATTGTGGTAATTAAATTAACAGCTCATGCAATTTTGTTGACTTGGAGTCTGGTACAGCACAGGGTAGCATCTGCATCAGCAGCACAGACAGTTAGGAAGGAAGATGAATGGGAGGTAGAGAAGACCGAGGACAAACTGGAATCCATGAAGAGAAGCTCAGACTCACAAAGGTAAATTGAAACCCATTAGTCTCACCACATCTAAGCTTTCAACTTCAATGATCTGAGTGATCTGCAGGAGAAAATGGTATTATTTCTTTTAATCCAGTAGTGAGAGCAACAGAAAATAATGACCTAGAGGAAGCTGAAGAAGATACTACCACGTACCAACAATGTGAGCCAGTTGATTGATGACAGCATGCATGAGTTGCAACAGTGCCTGAACTTACTCTGACTCCCCAGCATAAAAATGGCAGCTGTTTATTTTTCACCTTCCAAATTTTTTATAGCTTTCTCTTGTAACCAACCCTAGACAAGCCACATTTGAAGAATGAAATTCTTTTCCAGTTGACCTACATTGACACAGAACAAATACATACACAGCTATCCATACCTAACTTCCAAATAAAGACAAAAGCAAAAGCCTGATTCCACGTAGGATGATAGTATAATAGCTAGTATAACTGAAAGCATTCTAACTGTAAACTTTTACCTCACCCCTAAGCATCTTTCTCCTCAAAGTAGTAGACATCAGGGTAGGGTGGGTAGAAAGGATGGGGTGCCGAGCAAGAGACACTTCATGCCTGTAAATAAGACATTGTATTTAATTTTTGTTTTGAGAAGATGTCTACACAGCTAAACCAAACAAACTTCTAATGTTTTCTGTCCACCCAATTTTCTACATCTTCATTCCCAACACCATATATTTTACTCTTGGGGACTTCTTGACCCAATAGCTCTAGCCACCTTGTCCGTCATTTGGGACTGCAGAACTTGTTTCCCTGTTGTCATAAGAACATACCTCCTTCCTCCTGCCTGAAGGAGAGTGAGCAATGATCAAAGCACCATTTGGGCAGCTTTTTTCAATCCTTCTTCTCACTGTTCATCCTTTAAACATTCATTAGCAGGTAGAGAAGTTAGGGACCCTTACCAGCACTCCCACTCACTCACCACTTGGATAAGAACATTTGCTAACAGCTCCAAATGCAAATTTTTGTATTCCTTATGTCAGCTCAAACCGTCATCCTTTCTCTTCTAGAAAGCCATGCCTTTGTCAGCACTTCATTCTCATTGCCCAAACTCTCAGTACCTATGAAGAATCTGAAATTTTACACTATTTGCAAGCTAACAAGTTAGTCTGCCACAGTTTGATGGATACTAGAGAGAAAAATGAGTGTACTGGGTCAAAGATAAAAGAGTTACTAGTCACAAAGATAGCAGCAGTCAAAGTGTCAGGATTTGTGCTAGTTCCCTGAGACTGAATTCCCACAGAGTGATTCAAAGGGGGTTAGATATTGCCTGCACATACTATAGATTGTATTACAGTAGAAAAAACCCAAGTTTAGGAAACCCAAGCTTTTATACTGGTCAGGTTGTTCTGTTTTTTGCCCGGACATTATCTTTACTATACTGGATTGTAATGAAGCTTGCCATTTACTCCAGAGGGAGGTGCTATCTTAATCTTCCAAGGCTCTGTGCTCTACAGACATCCTTCAAAAGATAAGATGGACAAAGCCAGTCAGTTCCTTTGCTCAGAAGACATGTAGAGATGTAAGAGAGCCATGGAGAATTATCCCCCAATATTCAACTGAACTCCACTGAGGTCACAAGTGTAAACTGAAAGGAAAGAGGCAAGAAAGTAGGAGGATGGGCCATGGACATCTAGGCCATATGCCATGCAACCTACTTACGATTTTAGGACCTTCCCAAGCTCAATCTTGTATATAGTAGTTCTGTTTGATGATGGAGTATTGCTGAACACATACACCTTTAAGGTTTGAAAGGTCACAGAATACCCAAGTCATGATACATAGCTCAGTTCAAATGGTAATTTTATGCTGTATGGTCAAACATTCTGTCTCTCCTAGGGCCCTGAAGAAAGTTAAAAAGAGAATTATTATCATCTGGGTAAGGGATCACATTACTACAAATTTTTAAGGAGCAGCCCAAGAGTTCAAATAGCAATCCTATTTGGTCAAATATATTTCAAGAAAAATTGGATCCTCTGGGCCATATGGCCCAAGTGGCAGAAGAGTTTTTTTGTTTTGTTTTGTTTTTGTTTTTTATGGAACACTGTACCTGTTGCAGGAATTTATATTTTTCTAAGTCCCGTTAAAAACTGCCAACTTTTAGGGTTACTTGGTACATGGGTCAGAGATGCTCACCCATAGCGGGTATTTGTTGCCTTCAATATTCAAAAGGCTGACTAAGCTTGTGTCTCTTTTTCTAGCATTACAAGATATCAGATGCAAAAATGTGCCCATTGAAGAAATATATCTCCATGTCTTGAACAGCTGGACCCCAAGAAACTTAACCTAGTTGACAGACCACTAAACATTTGTAGAATTTATTTCACACTATCTGGAATACATGTGTCTTACAAGGGATTCTAGAATATTTGGTACTTTCTGCTACTAAGTTAAAAGATCATGTTATAATCAGTGTAATGGAGAAGTACAATGTCCTGTAGAATAGAGAGGCAATCAAGGTTGGAAAGTTGAGCTAGCCCCAAAGGATAGCAGAGAAGATGTATTGCTGGCCCTAACAGCTGTATGAAAATGGCTGCTGGGGATCTTTAAAAACAAAAACAAAAACACTGGCCAGATTAATGACACTTACCAGATCCCAGCACACGGGTTGACTTCTTCCAGCAATACAATCACATTGAAACAGTAACTTTAATTAAAAGAAAGACCCAATTAAGTTTATAATAATCCACTGTTGGTATCTAAAATTCATCTGAAATTTGTATGAGTGTGCGGTAAGTAATCATTATCCTTACATCTTTCAGGTTTTTAATGGTGGCACGAATCTCTGCAATCCCTCCAGTAACGTGGTGCATATTTTGTTTTAATACTTTTGTAGCTGAGTGGAAGTTCTGGTGGCTCCGTTTGGCTTACACTAGCATCACATTTCTCAGTTCATAAGTTAGGGAATACATGTGGGCATTCTGCAAGGTACTAAATATGTCTATCCTATTAATCATTTTGGACTGGGTATACAATCACAGAGGACTCATGGTCTACGGGGACCACTGGGAGAAGGGCTCAAGCCAAAACTCCATTCCTAACATAACTCCATAATCCCTAGTAAGACTGTGGACCACAGTAGCATTTTGGGTCATCTGTAATTGTCAGTTCAAAGCAATGTATCCAGCAGTATCTAAAATGCCTGATTATTTCCCTTTCTCCAGTGCATAGTCACCCTAGTAAATGGTCATATGTCTCTTTGTAGAAGGCTGGGGAGATATATAGCATACAGCATCTGTTTATATAGTAGGATCCTTCCTCAAGCTATACTATCATTCCCTTAATTCAAGGTATTCTTGGGTTGTGAACTAGCTCTAGCCTGGAATTATTTGTGGGACTGTAACTCATTATTGTGGTGATTCAAGTCAGATCCCTGTCATCAGATCTAGAGACTTTCAGATTATACAAATCAAGTAAGATTTAAGCAGCCCACCCATGTATTTCAATTCTTGGGGTACCATAATCAGCTAGGCAATGCCAAAGACCTCCGATGGTCAGAACATTCTGACCACTTGATTCTTCCCTGCTACCCAGTATAGTGAGCAGACTTCCTGTGTTTTTGTTGAGTATAAGCACAACCCCCATAGCTTTTTTGTCAAGTCTATTTTTAGCCCTAAATTTATTCTGCCTTGTCTCCTTTTTCGTGTGCTCCTGACTATTACACACTATTAAAAATAAGTATGTTTGAACATATTCATGCAAAGACACACACACAAAGATAGGACTGGTGAACTTAACATTAAAAGAATTATGTGTTGTTATTCTTAGAAAAGTACTTTTCACATAGTAGAGTCTCCTTAATATTATAGATGACTTTGAAATGCAAATCAATTCTCCACAAAATAATTGTGACAGAAAGCCAGCTCAAAATAGCTTAAGAATAGAGGAAAATATATTGCTTCCTGTAACTGAACCATAGGAAGGACAAGTATACAATGTAACCTTAAGCATATTGAGAACTGTAATTTACACCACAGTCCAGACCTTTGTCTCCACTGCTTGTTTTTGTTTCTCTCTGTATGTGGGCTTAATTCTCCCCGATTAGTTTTCTCAATTTTGGTCATTACTACGGCCCTCAGCATATATTAGAATAATACATTTGCACTTTTATCACTGGAGAGTATAAGCAAGGTAATAAAATAAATAGCCCATTCCTGGAAAACGTTATTGGCACAGGATTGAGAATATTCTTCCCAAGGTAAGTATACTTTTCTGTAACAGAGTTTTCTAGATAGTCAAAATAATAAACATTACTGATAAGAAAGAACTAATATTCATTTGTCTAAGAATTTCATCAGCATCACCAAAATGAGACTTAACAAATAAAGGCATGATTTATGCTAATGAAAAGATACATAGGAACTGTAAATTAGATGTTATGCATAGGTGTATAAATACATACATGCATATGTGTGTGTACATATAAAGGCATATATGCATGTAGGTAGATAGATAGTTGTATTTAAGTTTAACAAGGGAAACAATCTTATATAAATAAAATGTTGTAAACATTTTAAAAAGATGTAAAAGGATGTAAACATTCATTACCTCTGTTTTATTCAATTAAGTAAGGAAAAATCATAAAGCATAATAAGTGATCCAAATTTGAAATCTTGTAAGCTTTAAATGCCGTTTGTGTTTGTGTTACATCAGATGGTTAAATTGTCTTGGAAACTAAGTTGGGAAATTTCCCCAAAATATCAAAAGACAAAATAGATAAAACTAATAAATTGACTCTAAACACGTGTGTGTGTACATAACAAACATTATAAGGAGGTAGACAATAGAATATAGACAGGGATAGATGAGAGATAGATAGATGGTAGGGAAAACAATATTTAAAGGGAAAAAGGAAATCAAATGGCATTGTATTTTCAACAGTTTATTATATGATTGTTAAAGAAATAAGTAAATATGTTTTTAAGCTAAATTTATAGGTCTGTACTATACTTTGGCAAGGTAACAAACTATGCTGTGTGTTAGAAATTGTGTTGAGTCTAACAATCAGTTCCAGCCACCATACTTCAATTGAGTTGAAAAAAGGTCTATGGACTTTGACCTGACTGTCCCTCCTATTGATTAAAGAGCTGTTTCCCACTGATCGGATGCACAAAATAATGACTATGCATGGATTGTTTGAGGACTCTGGCATTTTATCAGTAGGTGTATTTCAGCTCCAAATAACTAGTACCCATTCACTGAGATATTTTACATTTTTATATAAAAAAGATACAATAGAATAGGGAATATGTAATTAGAGAAATTTTAAATTTATTCAAAGTAAAACTACTTGCCTTTTCTTAAATGAAAATAATCTAGATTTTATAACTAAATGATACCACTCATATTAGCTATAAAGTAGAGAAAGATGGATGAACAATTTTATGGTTTGGATACAATTGTTGCTTTTCTCTCTGTTGAAATGTGCTTATGAGTCTCTTCTGTGTTTTGTATTGATCCATCACAGTCACAGAGTTGCCTTGTCTGATATTAGGGCTCTATGAAATTACATTCAACAGGAGAATGTGACAGCCTAGCAGTTAGGGCTGGACCACCGGCTAACTCCAAGACCAAGCTGACAGTGCCAGGCCAGCTTCCAGCTGTCATTTTCCTATGGAAATGTAGATGTGTAAAACTGAACATAATATCATAAAAGTAGAATAAAAAGTACAGATGGCAGTTGAGTAAGGGTTGGGGGTGGATCTTTCACATCAGCTGAATTCACTGAAGCATTTACCTTATCAAATAAAGTACATATCCAGCCAAGAAACTCACAAAGGTATTATTGAATTCTGGAAATATTTGTGAGGTCTGCTCAGGTTGTGATAACAACTTCAATTGCATTACTAAGTGAACAATTTGTCTGAAATATTTTTATGTGACAGAATATTGTCTTTAAATGCTTTTTAAAGTATTAATCATATCTCCCACTCAATATTTTTGGGTTTTCAAGGGCTGTAACTGTGCCATATACCTCCTTCTATCCACCGTATAACACCTACTCAATGATAGTCTTAGTGTGGATGTTAATAAACAATTAAGTGATTGGTCATAGAAATGGATTAAATAATTAATAATTAAATGGAAAATAGAAATGGATTAAAAAGAGAAGTGACTTCTTCAAACTACTATAATTCATAATATTAGATGTCACCAGCTTCAGGAAATCATTTTCTTCTGAAATGTATTTAAAATGCAATTTTTGGAAATTATTTTTATCTCCCTCCTCCTTGAAAGCTTACTTCAATAATTCTATGAGCTGCAACTTGAGATGATAACTTTTTCATTTATTTCCAACTGTCTCTGAAAATTAATGATAACAGGGATACTCAGACATTCAGCCTTTATAAGCACTTACACGTTCACCTTCTCTGATTCCTAGGATTGCTATCCAGCTGTAGTGCTTCCCATTGAAGAATACTTAAATTACCTCAAACTCAGACATAGCTACCTCCTGGAAGCTTACTAAGTATAAGAATGGTTTAGGGCTTCCCTGGTGGCGCAGTGGTTGAGAGTCCGCCTGCCGATGCAGGGGACACGGGTTCGTGCCCCGGTCCGGGAAGATCCCACATGCCGCAGAGCGGCTGGGCCCGTGAGCCGTGGCCGCTGAGCCTGCGCGTCCAGAGCCTGTGCTCCGCAACGGGAGAGGCCACAACAGTGAGAGGCCCATGTACCACAAAAAAAAAAAAAAAAAGAATGGTTTAGAATGTTCTCAAACTTTATCATACATTAGAAACACTTGGAAGCTTGTGACCACATAGTTTGCTAGGCCCCACCTCCAGAATTCCTGATTCAGTAGGTTCCCAGGTGACATGAACGCTGCTGGTCTAGATACCACATTTTGAGAAATATTCATTTAGACATTAAAAAACTTATTTTGAGAACTACTGATTTAAATATTGTGGTAGGCAGAATAATAGTCCCCCAAATGTGTGCACAACTTAATTTGCTAAAGCTGTGAATATATTACATTAAATGGAAGAAGAGATTTTTCAGATGGGAATAAGGTTAAGGACCTTGAGGAAGAAAGATGACACTAGATCATAAGGGTGGACCCAATATAATCACATGGGTCTTTAAAAGTGGACATCCTTCCCAGATGTATTAGAGAGAAGGCAATGTGACTACAAAAGAAAGGTCAGAGAGATGAAATGATATTGGCTTGCAAGAGGAAGGAAGGTTGTCATGAGCCAAGGAATATGAGCAGCCTCTAGAAACTGGAAAAGACAGATTTTCACATAGAGCTTCCAGAAAGAAACTCAGCTCTACTGACACCTTGACTTTAGCCTACCAAGATTCATGTTAGACCGACCTATAGAATATAAGATAATAAATTCATCTTTTTAAGCCAGAAACAATAGAAAATGTATATAGGTATTGAAAAATTATATGACCTGGAATTACACATCCCTATCTGTTCTTTCCTAACCCTTCACATTCCACAACTCCAAAATATAGGTGACCATCACAGCAGCAAAAACCCTGAACCTGATATCAGAAAGCCAGCATTTGAAACATTTATCTACCACTTACTATGTGTATTAATTTAGACGAGTGCATTTCTTCATTTAATTGACAAACAGTTGAGACTCTCCTATGTAAAAGGCATATGCTATGTGTTGGGACAGAAAATCAAATCAGGTATAGCTGCTATCTTTAACTGGCTTTAATGTTGGAGACAGGGCAGGAAATCAAGACATAGACATAGAAATGATCTAGATATTGATATTCAGAATAGTGATATGAAAGCCTAGAAGAGGGTGTTTCAACCCAAGTCTTCTGATTTCAATATTTTTTTCATGTAAAACTATAGTCTTCACAATGAAGTGGACTTAATATTTATTGAGGTCAGTCAGAGCTACCAGGTGTTTAGGTGGTCAGTTAGGACGATAAGTAATGTTCAAGCTTTTATTCACTAACTGAAATAGTTTAAGCGAGTGGTCAAAAAAGAATAGAATGCTTGCCAACTTCTCCCTTCCCCGAAGATTGGCGTCAGTGAGGATCAGGTGATGTCCTGGGCAGACAAGGGAAAGTGTCTTGGTGTTGAGGAACTCTGAATAAAAGGCTCTGGACATTTATGGACCAGAAAACTCCGGGGAGGGGAAGGGTTAGGAGTGGGAAAGTAGTGAGTCAACATAGTCAGAGCCCCCAGATAAAAACGTCTAGGTGCAAAGGCTTGAAAAGTACTTCAGCAGGGTCCTCTCCCCTGTTCCCCAAAAATAGACCTCCATATGGAGGTGCCTAGACTAATACAGATATGTATTCGAGCATGGCTGGCACTGGGTGGGAATCCTTGAATACAACTCCCACAAAAGACTGTAATGCATTGGCTGTGCATCAAGTCTGGTGTGAGGACAGCAGCTCCCCCATGAGGTCTGCAAGGCATAGCCTTTGTAATTGTCAATGGTTAGGCCTTAAGGATCAAACACATGATTCTAGCCTGATAGGTCCTATATGTGTAGACTGGTGCAGTCCAAAAGAATTATAATGTGAGTCACTTACATAATCTTAAATTTTATACTAGCCACATTAAAAAAGTAAGAACAGATAAAATCAATTTAATAATATAAGTTTATCTAAACCAATGTAGACAAAATATGTCCAAGTATATTCAATATTAAAAATTATTTTTTAATTATTAAAAATTATTAATGGGATATATTAAATTCTTTTTTTCCATGTTAAGTTTTCAAAATCTGGTGTGTATACACACTTGTATAGCATCTCCATTGGGTCTAGCCACACTTCAAGTATTTAATAATCACAGGTGGCCACTGGCTATTATGCTGGACAATGTAGGTATATGTCCGTCTCTAAGCATTTGGGGAAAGGCACAAAGGTGTAGTCCAAACCTATTCAATCCTGGTTTTCAGTTTTTGTTCCCCAGTTATTAGTCTTGTGGCCATAGGCAAAATTCTTACTTCCTTGAGTTACTATATTTAAAGTATCTAGTAAAGACTGTGATACATACTTGGGACTCAAAATGCATCATTTCCCTTTACCTCAAAGTTCCTTTCTTTACAAAAATTATCTCAATTGAAGAGGATCCTTGTGGGGTTTTAATGAGATAAAACATATTAACTATTTTGGTGGGTGTGCAGAAAAGAGTTAACATAACATATCTGAAACTTGGGAGCTCCCACCATGGACCTCCCACCAGAGACTGTGATTTGGTGTAATACGCTCAAAACTAGTCAGGTTTGAAGCTAAGAAGAAAACCAAGTGCTTTGCTCAGGGCCCTGGTACTGGTTTCATGACAGTGTATTAAAACAGCTGAAGTTAAATGTTTGCAATGAATTTACATGTAAAAATCTCATAAATGTAGAAGCAACAAATGGCACTCTGCTAGATATGGAGAAATGCCCTCAAAAAATTGCTGACATTTTCATGGCAGGCATTTGTTGTTGGGAACTCCATAAAACTAGAGCAAAGCATCCTAGTCTCCCTTTCATCCAGATAGGACCATATAACTAAATCTTAATGGAACATGAATGGGAGTGATGTGTTCCTGCCAGGTTCAATTTTCTAAGAAGTAGATGTCCTTCTCCACTGCCTTCTGCCTTGTCAGCTGGGTGGAGCAGAAGATTCCAAGATCACAGTGGATGGCAAAACCAAAAAACAGAAAGAGCCCATGCTTTGAACCCTGTCACAGGACAACCAGCTGACCCAAAACATCCACATTGGGCTGTTGTAGGAATAAGACATACACATTCATTGTTTGAAGATTCTAAAATCGTAAGGCTATTTATATACAGGAGTTGTTACTCTAAACACAAGAAAATTTCAGGATATAGAAACATAACTGTATTTAAAAACTCCCTCTATTTGATCTCAACATTCAAACACACCTTGACAAAGTTTTAGCTCCAGAAGATCCTTATTACCTGTGGAGACGTTAGTACCTTGACAAGATGATAATGAGGGCACTCTTTATGATGATCATTTTTTTTAAAGAGTTAAAAGCAGATTGGAACTGCTTTTAAAGAATCCCAGGCCAAAGAGGAATATACAAAATTTAACCTAAATAAACATTTAAGGATGTTTTACAATATACTCACTTCTGACTCTTAGACAGTACCCACCTCTCACCTAACGACTAGGATCACACTATTCCTAAAGCCTCACACTCATACTCTCCAAGAATTCTCTCTCATGTTCTCTTGGTGTTCTGATCTCAACATCTTGATTCCTTAATCACCTCTTCCTTTACCAAAATGCTGCTGCAGTCAGAAGAAGTGTGAACCCCATGAGCATTACAACTTCAAAAGGATACACGTTAGATAGAATATACAATGCTATAGTAGATTTTTATACACACAATGAATTATATATCAGTTGCCAATTTGACACATAGTCATTCCTCAGTATCCAGGGGGGATTTGTTCCAGGACCCCCGCAGATACCAAAATCTGTTGGTGTTCAAGTCCCGTATATAAAATGATGTATAATAACTGTATATTTAATTTCCTTAACAGGAATTTTAATCATTTCTATGACTTTCCTGAAGAGTTTGAAAAACAAAATATCTCTATCTGTAGATGCCACAAAATATAATGTATAATATTATACATTAGAAGTTTCAATATATTCTTAGTCTTTCCCAGTAACAAGGGAATGTTATTTGCCTTTAGGTATCTGCTAATTAGTGGTACAGCATTATTTACTAAAGGGACCACTGTGAGTTGAAATCAATGTATCAACTCATTGAATTACTAATAAGATAGAGTACAAGGTTTTTTTTTTTCTTGAAAGCATACGGTTTAAATTTTGTATCAGCAACTAAATATGAAATGATATATGATACACATGTTTCTTACCTGGAAAATTTCTACTAGGTAAAATTACTCTTAGCAGTTGGAATTTTATTTTAATACTTATTAATGATGTTTTAGAGAAATCACTGAATGATAAAAAAAATTTGCTCTTTCGAACAGACAAATTGGGCAATACTCAGACTGGATTGACTTTTATTTTGTGAATATGTGAATCTATAAAAGTTTCAGGATGACACACACCAGAATAATGTGAAATTTATCTACAGCAGAGTTGATATTGTGCCAGATTCTTCAAGATCCTCCCTTTTTTCCCAAAATTTATTCTAATCTCTGAAAAGCATGCAAAATGGAATAAATAACCATTAAATAAAATGTTTCTTTTCTCTATTTGAAACAAAGAAAATATGACAGTTCTTGGAAAATGTAGTTTGTTTACATTTACTCTTCATTTTTATAATAAAATGAGAAAGATAATACATGCTTTACAGTAGCAATAATTATGTAGTCAGAGATTTGACTTTCCAGGATAATTTCTATGTTGAACAGTCCAAGAATTTTCAATTTTAAAAACAATATATTAAGAGTTTTTCTGGAATTTATAAGAAATATGCAGTCTAAGTTTCTAAATAAAATCAAACCACCTACTGTGATTTATATTGCTCTGAATGACACATTTGAATTTTTTTTGGTTTTACTGTAGAACCAACCTTCCAGAAGTTTTATAATAAACTCATTGCATTTCTAGTCCTTCCACTTTCTTTTAAATTATTATTATAATCCTTGTTCAAACTCTGCTTTTCTCTTTGTGTAGCAAAATCAAATTCTGAATTCCAAAATGAGCACCTGTCAGGTCAGGCAGAATAATTTTTGTGTTGCTTTCCCATTTTTGATCTTTGTTACAGGAGTGAATCCAGAAATAGTCGGTGAAACACTGTACCATGTGTACCTCAGGACCGTTTTCATGAAGTACTATATGAGGATAACCAATTCATCATTTAGCATATTGTCACGCAAAATGACTCCAGATTAACTGTGGAGTGGGGAGGAAATCTAGCTTAATATTAAACCATTGCATAAATACAAATTTAATTTTCTGTTTATCCTTTTAAAAATGTTCAATTAACTAAAAAATTAACCTTAAATGTAATAATTAACCTTGGCCTGATTGTACTATGAAATATCGTATTCTACTTTGTACAGTTGAAGCATTTATGCTAGACTTGGTTTCTAAAACATGGCCACCTCAACCACATGATTCTACCTTCCTTTCCTAATTTTCTTGTTTTTATATATACTAAATTTATACTTAAAGCAAAAACACTTAACAAGATTTTTAAAAAAATTTTCTGCACTAAAGTGTGATTGAATTTAATTCTGTTACCCTCAAGTGTCATGCAGCCACTTGAGGATGAAAATATAAAGTTTTTAGCTCAATCTTTCCCTGAAATGCTGCTCTGGGAGTAATTTTTCCACCTGTTTAGAAAGTGCAAGTGAGATGAGTTTGATTTCTCAGTCTTTTATTTCTGTTCCAGTTTTGCCCCACCCCATTCAATATACCTTTTAAATTGTACTTTTATTTCTAATGGACCTTAATGCCCTTAATACCCTAGAATCTGATTTTTTATTTTCCTGCATTTAGAGAACTGCAATACTTTAATTATACCTTATTTCTTCACTGTATCTACATCTACATTTTAATTCAAAACTATACTAAGGACCACTCCATGCCAAGGTCATCACATACTCTTATATGCCATATTTCCTTCTATAGTAAGTTCAAATACAAATAGGACCTATAGTCATTGCAGGATCAAGCCCCATAATATTGCTGCTCTCTTGCTCTCTGTGCATCCCCAGCCCGAACTGGCTCTGCCCCACCCTTACCTTATGCACATTATTGTCTCCCCTTCCTAAGCTGAAAATTTAATCAGTAAATACCTGTGTGATCGGCCCAACACCCACTAACGATTGTTCTAGCCCTCGGACCAGACCAGAACGGTTCCAGCTTTGGAACCAGAAACAGGAAACAGTGGCCCTCTCAGTAGATGTTAACCCAAAGAGCTGGGGAGGGACATGTTCCAGCTGTCCCCTGGCAACCAAGGAGCACTTCTGACGTTATGACCCCTTTATCTGATGGCCTCCTCCTCCCTGCAAAGATTGCTGCTGTGTCCTGCCTGCCACTGGCCTTACACATTGGGGTGTCACTCAAGGCCATTTGCCTCTGACTTGTAAGATTCCCTGTCCAATAAATTGCTGATGTCTCTGTCGTTGACTCTGTGTTCTTTCTTCAGTCTCATGGCTGGGCAGTTGCAAGGATTGCAGGACTGTGGGGTACAGCCCAACAGCCATGATTATAATATTGCCCTTATTTAAATTGTTTAAATGATGTGCATAAAATTTATACCTGCCATCCTACCTGCCCCTGGGATAGATTTTCCATACTTCAAATATTATATTATGACACTTCAGTCCTCCAGAATTCCTGATTAGTCCAGAATTCTCCAGAGAATTCCCTATGCAGATCACCACACTGTTTCTCTCTGGAGTTGGACCAGATCATAGTGAATGGTCTAAACAAGAAGTACCTCTAAATGCCTTAAACAGAGCAGGTGACTGGCACTTGTGGCTAATTGTTACAAAAGTCTGGACACACCAAGAAAATATCAAACTGAAACATTTCACTTAGAAATTATCCCTTGCTTATACCTTTCTACCATTCTTGTATGGTAAATTAAATTGTGTAAAAATTAAATATAGAGCAAACTGCTGACCATACTAATTTCATGTGAAGATCAAATATTAAAACATTTAAAAAATTTTAGATGGAATGAATGAAAGCAAGAATAATAATAACACTCTAAAGCTACATTGTCTGAGGCACTTTTCACATGTGGCTATTTAAATATAAAATTTAAATTAATTAAAATCAAATAAAATTTAAAAATCAGTTCTTTGGTTGCACTAGACATATTTTAAAGTGCTTAATAGACACACGCATTTCCATCATCACAGAAGGTTATACTGAGCAGTGCTACTAAAGGATAAAAAATTACATTCTAATTTACATTTTAGTTTATAATGGAAAACAATTTTCTATCTTTACATGCACAGATACACCTTGGTTACAAATTTGCTCCCAAAGTTGGAAACCAGCATGAATAGAATGATCAAAGACAAAGATAATGATTAATCAAAATAAACATGTAAAAAAACTGGCTAATTTTGCACTGATAAATTTCAACTTTTATGTAATATTTGATTTAACAATGATAAATTACTGCTCCCAGAGCACCTCTGCAAAAATTCCTATCTCAAAAACTGTAAGCTGTGGATTTTCTCTTTCCTTTTTAAAAGCATGGAGGAAAAATAACAAATGAAATGCCAAAATCAAATTGGCATGCCCATGAACTAAAGGTTTTTCATAACTATTAAGAGAATTATAACTACTTTGTTGTGCTACAGTTCTCTGTAGAAATAGAAAGACAAAGAAACTGCACTTTTTGGTTCTATATTTCTTTTTTTAGAAATGCAAATCCACGTTTAAATCTCAAGACAATTATTTTAAATCCTAGCTGTCTTTCAGAGACTATAAATTACAGAGATTACTTTTTAAACCTACAGAAAAGAATTTATAAACCATAAGGAATAGAATAGAGCAAGGTGTCTATAAGACTTTAAAAAAGACGACACTTCATCTGAACTACTGAAACACTCATTCTCCACAATAAAGCAAAAAATAATCTTTTTCCTCAATATCATTACACTCGTGTGTTTGTACAACACATATTTAGTACACTACTATAATTTTAAGTTATTAAATGGAGTATGAAACAGTTTTGTCCTCTAAACCATATTTTCCTGAAAAATTAGTAAGTTGTTAAGATACATAAGTATGCATTTTTCCTATAAACAGATAATTTTCCTTTCTGCTGGTAATAAAACATTTTCAGAAATTGTAGTTTGGTTTCTTCTCTCTTTTTGTTTTTTGTGTTTTTGTTTTTTGTTTTTGCCCTCTTATACTCTTAATTGACTAAAGATCATATTACATTACAACTGGAGTAAAACTAAATAGTACAAATAATATAAATTATAGCACATCTATAGAAACATAATTATCTTGTTGCAAGTTTCAAAGTATAAAATTACTCTTTAATAACGTATATTATAAATGTGTTTTTTCTAAATTAATGTGATTAATATTACTTAAAATAATGTAATGAAATTTAGCATTATTTCTAACAGTTTTAATAATTATATATACAAATAATGTTGGATATAAGTGATCAAGGGAATGAATTATAATATATAATTGAAAATCAATGTGAGTAGAGATCAATTAAATTAAATATACTTATTTCCACATGCCAGTGTCTGATAAAAATTTTGTGAGAGTTTCACAGTGCCAATTACTATGAAAGAATATACTATATTGTCATTTAGTTTGTAAATTAACCAATTTCATTACACTGAAGGATATCTTCCAGGCAACAGCATCTCTCTCACTGAAAATTTTATTTAACAGGTCTTCCTTCTTTTGTGAATATAACTATTTGCAATTTTAAAAATATCTACATGTGGCCCATTCTTAGCAATGTTCCAAGTTTAATGCATTTAAATCTATATTTGAGTTTCAAAATTTATTTTGATTTTCAAATTAAGTAACTATTAAACAGTGTTCAATCTTTTCAACACGGAAAACTTAGATTAGATATTTGTAGTTCACAAAACAAATGATGGTCACAAGTGAAAGTACAAAAGCCCTTTTTTCTTGTGCTGGATATGATGCAATAAAATGAATATTCATATATAAATAACATCTGTGGGTTTTTTTTCTATGGACAATTTACACCCCAACTGTCTACTAAAGTGTTATTTATCCTCAATAAATGGACAGGTACTTGGATTTGTGTTTTGATACTCGATACAATTTTAAGTCTTGGCAAATTTAAGCAATCTTTTTGAAAATCTGATATATATATGAATATTAAGTTGTACTGTTGATTGCATAATCAAGTTTTCTAAAATATTATAATTGTCAGAAGTCACAAAGTGTCAATTATCATAGCCTTTAATCTACCTCTCATATATTTAATACTTATAGTCATGTTTTAACTAAAATATTATACTTTTAAATTTTGGAATTCTTTCAGTTAATTATTAAAAAAGTGGAATAAGTTAGTTACTCCTTTATATTAAAAATATTCCTTGTAAGATACCTAGCTTAATTAAATATGCTAATTTTACATACTTTTTTCTTATTAATATTCATTCAATTCAGTGCTGAGATGTCATATTCAATTATTGAGGATACATGCCCCTATTAAATAATAAAAGTGGTCTATCTTTTAAATTTATAAAATGATTTTGTGTAGTTTACAAAAGAACTATAAAATATGTCTTTTTAGCATTAAATGAGTTAATTGGGGAAAACATGCATTATGTTGCTAGGTAAATATTGAAATTAATACATCTAGAAACAGATTATAACAATTTTAATCTAATAAAAGTATCAGATAAAAACAGAAGTCTGATTTTTTCCTAAATAAAAAAGTTTCATAGCCCAGCAAGGCTAACATTAATGGAGGACATACTATGAACTGTGTCAAATACTTCACATGTTTAAACTTGCAGGAAGTCTTCTCACTCATTTTACGGAATTAAATACTGAAGCATAGAAAGGTCTAGCAACCTGTCTAAATTCACACTGAAAGTAAGTAGCAGGGCAGGGGACAGAATTCAGGAAGTCTAACCCAAAAACCACACTTGTCATTACTGTAATTCATTGCCTCTTAAGAGAGATTTTAGCCCTTTTGCAGTTGTTTTACAATCAACACAATTAATTCATCAGTTCTCTTGGGTAAAAGAAAGTTTGGGAAAAGGAATCACTCACATTGGCAAATATGACATAGGAAGTAGAGGAAAGGGAAAAGATTTAAAGTGGAAATGTGGGATTTGGAATTTCAGAATATTATATATATTTTCCATTTTCTTCTAAGAGAAATTATAAATTTTGAAGAACTCAAAATTTAGCTTCATTAAATTAGGAGGGAGCAGAGTTCTCATTACTGGTCCCCACAATTTTTTTTTCATCCAAATTGTGACCCATCTTGTTACTACAAGCAATCACTGATGCTGTAAGCCACATATTTCCTGGTGTTTGTTCTGGGAACATGGCAGGAATGTACTTCCCTGTCCCTTGGAAATAACATGGAATGAGAGCAGAAACAACATGTAAACTTCTTCAGGGAAGAGCCAGTGTGCAATTAGCCACCTTCCCTTCGCTCTGCTATAGTGATCATAGAAACATGTCAAGGTCAAGTCTCCATTGGCCTGGGTCCCAGAAAGACTGCAATGAACTGAGCCCACCTGACAACTCCTGTAGAACATATAGCATGGTTAGAAATAAATGTATATTCTAAAAAACCACTGATATTTAGGGTTTCTTTGTTACATCAGCCTAACTCAGCCTATGCTGTACAATACATTCTCAAAGCACCATGGGGTGTCCGGGAAATAAATATCTGTTTATGCAAAACCTTGGTCATAAAATTGTAAGGAGGATTTTATTATTAATAAATCTAAAATGAATTTTATAATGATTATTAGAGACAGTTATCTTTGAATGTGTGTTCTAAAATATAAACAAATGTAGTAAACCTTATTTCTAATTAACTTTATATTTCCATTACTGAAAATGTCCATGGACACAAATCATGATACATCTCCTAGCCAAAAGATAACACTAATAGCATATCACCAAAAAATTTAGAAGGAAAAAAGGTGTTATTTTCCATCAGTAATGATATCCATATTTTAGATCTCTTCTCCCTAATCCTGAGTAACACTGGAGTGACCATCTCCATTGTTAGTCAAAACAGTCTCTTTATTTTAAGAATATCTATGAGTTTCCCCATTTGACTGATGTTATTTAAGCAGAAAAGACAGAGGGGAGAAGGGGATGAGTCTCCTGGAGAAAGTAAAACCAGGGTGTAGATAAAAAGTAGTATTTCAATGTATTTACTACCAAGTGGCCATTATGACATCACCAATATTTTTACCTGCTGCTACTTTTCTCAATACTGAAAAAGGTACCACGATAAAAATTTAGTTATCAGAACTAACTTTTTTCCCATCACAACACTCACCTGCAGGGCACTAAATCTTATTAGGAGATTTTAGTTTAAAAATTAATTTACATGTTAATTGATTGACTCATTCAATATATTCTAAATAGAATTATGTTAAAAGTATAGATTAAATTTCCACACTAGCTTTAAAAATCTGCACATATTTTGTGTGTGTGTGTGTGCGTGTGTGTTTATACAGCTTTCAGAAAATTAACTTCCTTTCTGGGAGTTGTTAACTGCCCATACGCTAAATATTTCTTGGCAACATCAGATTTTCTCATTTATATGGCAAGGTGAAATTCTTTGCTGTATTCAAAAAATTTCACTGTAATTTGAGGATCACACTGTATTTTTAATCCCTTAAAATTTCCTAGAAGAAACGCAGTCATATTTTTATTGTATGTGTTTTAATATATGCTTTACAAAGATTGCATGAACCTCTTTTGGAGGAGTAATGATAATCTGTTGAGTAAATGTAATGGACTTCACCAGCTTTCAAGGAGTTAAGTTTTATGTTAACCAATTTAAAAACATTTCTTTTACATGAACACTTTTATAATATGTGGAAACAATCTATTGTACATAATTACAAATTACAGGAGCATGAAGAATCCTGTTTAAAGAAATTATCTTACAGTGTAAATACATTAATTCTTTGTGTAATCTTATTAAAATAATTCATATTGTTATAAAAACAGGAAGAGCCTGATTCTATAGCAAACTATTCTTGGTTACCATGTGCATGTTGGATAAAATTTCAGGACCTCAGGATTTCATTTTATATAGCAGGATGAACTAATATATTTCACATGAGCAAACATTTATTTAAAAGATTCAGGTTATTTCTTGGAAAATTGTGTCTAATATTTCTCCTTTGATTTCCATCTTCCACCTAAATAGTTAGAAATCTTAGTTTCACTATTTTATTTTTACAGTATTACTTTGATTAGTCATTATTTCACTGAATGATAGAAATATATCAGAGGATGGCCTAGAATAAATGATTCTATAGTTTCTACTTGGAAAGAATTTTTGTTGTATGAGCCTCTGAATTTGCTTTTCCTACTTTAAATTGTCTTAATCCATGAAATTCTTCATTTTGCAAATATCTACAATGTCATTCTTATTGTATTGTTTAATCATGTATGCATATTATTCCTTTTGGTTCCATTATTTTTAATTAAAACCCACCAAATTTTAATATTGATTATTTTATAAGAAAAATGGTTTTACAGACTTGTCCTCTTTCTTCTTTCTCTTGCATCTCAGGCTCTTCTCTACCCCTTGTTTGCCTTCTTTCTGCTGGAATGTTCATTTTAGGAGCACAAATGAGAATAGTAAATTATAGAAATACAATGGCTATAAAAAAGTATTTTTTAATCCCTTAATTCCTTTTGAAAATCAACTAAAATGGCATAATATAAATGTTAGAAAAATAAGCTAAAACCCTAAAAACAATCAGAAAATAATAGGTTTTTTGTTTCTTTATAATAAGAAAAAAGGATAAGTAACATAAAAGTAACCAACTTTGTGAATTTCAAGTTTATAACTTTCAATATATTATATAAAATTGTAAAAATTAAGGTATTAGTCTAATATATGTTTAGGTATTTATTTTACATAATTTGAGGGGAGATACACTTTTATTCCCTGTAAGAAATAAATGGCAAATAATTGTAAATGGGCAAAAAATTATTGCATCTTTTACTGCAATGCCACTTAAAGGATTGTCCAGTGCATCCTCTAGGTATTTTCTAATTCTATGGGGATGTGGATCTTTGGTTGACTTTGATTGACTAGTCCATTTTACAACTCTGTGGATATAGAAATTAATTTATATAAAACCAATTGTAATACAAATTTTTTCACCTGTAGCACCGCGAATGAGTATTTTCCAGTAGAGAAAATCAACCTCCAAATATCAAATTTTCACTAGAATTTATTTTAACTCATTATTATTTTCCTCATTAAAAGATTAATTTAATAAAATGTTTGACATATGTTCACTTAATACATGTATGAGTCATGTTTTAATTTTTTATAATTACAATATAAATGTAATTATAATATAAAATTTTAATAATTATAATATGGGGGTGGCTTCAAGATGGTGGAACAGTAAGACGTGGAGATCACCTTCTTCCCCACAAATAAATCAGAAATACATCTACATGTGGAACAACTCCTACAGAACACCAGCTGAACACTGGCAGAAGACTTCAGGCCTCCCAAAAGGCAAGAAACTCCCCACATACCTGGGTAGGGAAAAAGGAAAAAGATAAAACAGAGAAAATAGAATAGGGATGGGACTTGCAAACGCGGGAGGGAGCTGTGAAGGAAGAAAAGTTTCCACACACTAGGACACCCCTGCATGGGCGGAGACTGCGGGTGGCGGAGGGGGGAAGCTTCGGAGCCACAGAGGAGAGCGCAGCAACAGGGGTGCGGAAGGCAAAGCAGAGAGATTCCTGCACAGAAGTTCGGTGCCGACCAGCACTCACCAGCCTTAGAGGCTTGTCTGCTCACCCACTGGGATGGGTGGGGGCTGGTAGCTGAGGCTCCGACTTTGGAGGTTGGATCCCAGGGAGATGATGGGAGTTGGTTGCGTGAACACAGCCTGAAGGGGCTAGTGTACCACAACTAGTCAGGAGGGAGTCCAGGAAAAATTCTGGAGCTGCAGAAGAGGCAAGAGACTTCTTCTTGCCTCTTTGTTTCCTGGTGCACGAGGAGAGGGGATTAAGAGTGCCGCTTAAAGGAGATCCAGAGAAGGGCACGAGCCGCGGCTATCAGCACGGACCCCAGAGACTGGCATGAGATGCTAAGGCTGCTGCTGCAGCCGCCAAGAAGCCTGTGTGCAAGCACAAGTCACTATCTACACCTCCCCTCCCAGAAGCCTGTGCAGGCTGCCACTGCCAGGTCTAGTGATCCAGGGACAACTTCCCCGGGAGAACACATGACATGCCTCAGGCTGTTGCAAGGTCACACTGGCCTCTGCCACAGGCTTGCCCCTCATTCCATACCTTGCCATCCCTCAGGCCTGAGTGAGCCAGAGCCCCTGAAGCAGCTGCTTCTTTAACCCCGTCCTGTCTGAGGGAAGATAAGACGCCCTCAGGCAACCTACACGTAGAGGTGGGTCCAAATCCAAAGCTGAATTCCAGGAGCTGTGCGAACAAAGAAGAGAAAGGGAAATTTCTCCCAGCAGCCTCAGGAGCAGTGGATTAAATCTCCACAATCAACTTGATGTACGCTGCATCTGTGAAATACCTGAATAGACAAAGGATCAGCCCAAATTGAGGAGGTGAACTTTGGGAGCAACGAGATATATATATATATATATATATATATATATATATATATTTCCCTTTTTCTCTTTTTGTGAGTGTGTATGGGTAAGCTTCTGTGTGTAATTTTGTCTGTATAGCTTTGCATTTACCATTTGCCCTAGGGTTCTGTCTGTCTGGTTTTTTTTTGTTTTTGTTTTTTTTTGCTGTTGTTTGTTCTTGTAGTATACTTTTTGGCACTTGTTATCATTGGTCAAAATGTTTTTTGGTTTGGTTGCTCTCTTTTTTTTATTACTTAAAAAATTATTTTTTTATTTTAATAAATTTATTTTACTTTTTTATTTTATTTTATTTTATTCTACATTTCTTCCTCTTTATTTCCCCTTTTATTCTGAGCTGTGTGGATGACAGGCTCTTGGTGCTCCAGTAAGGCATCAGGGCTGTGCCTCTGAGGTGGGAGAGCCAAGTTCAGGAGACTGATCCACAAGAGACTTCCCAGCTCCACATAATATCAAGTGGTGAAAATCTCCCGGAGATTTCACTCTCAATGCCAAGACCCAGCTTCACTCAATGACCAGCAAGCTACAGTGCTGGACACCCTATGCCAAAAAAATAGCAGGACAGGAATACAACCCCACCCATTAGCAGAGACACTGCCTAAAATCATAATAAGTCCATAGACACCCCAAAACACACCACCAGTCATGGACCTGCCCACCAGAAAGATAAGATCCAGCCACAACACCAGAACACAGGCACTAGTCACCTCCAACAGGAAGTCTACACAACCCACTGAACAAATCTTACCCACTGGGGACAGATGCCAAAAACTATGGGAACTATGAACCTGCAACCTGTGAAAAGGAGACCCGAAACACAGTAAGTTAAGTAAAATGAGAAGACAGAGAAACAAAAAGCAGATGAAGGAGGAAGACAAAAACCCACCAGACCTAACAAATTAAGAGGAAATAGGCAGTCTACCTGAAAAAGAATTCAGAATAATGATAGTAAAGCTGATCCAAAATCTTGGAAATAGAATGGAGAAAATACAAATAATGTTTAACAAGAACCTAGAAGAACTAAAGAACAAACAAACAATGATGAAGAACACAATAAACTAAATTGAAAATTCTCTAGAAGGGATCAATAGCAGAATAACTGAGGCAGAAAAACGGATAAGTGACCTGGAAGATAAAATAGTGGAAATAACTACTGCAGAGCAGTATAAAGAAAAAAGAATGAAAAGAATTGAGGACAGTCTCAGAGACCTCTGGAACAACATTAAATGCACCAACATTCGAATTATAGGGTTTCCAGAAGAAGAAGAGAAAAAGGAAGGGACTGAGAAAATATTTGAAGAGATTAGAGTTGAAAACTTCCCTAATATGGGAAAGGAAATAGTTAATCAAATGCAGGAAGCAGAGAGTACAGGATAAATCCAAGGAGATAAACCCAAGGAGAAACACACCAAGACACATATTAATCAACAAATCAAAAATTAAATACAGAGGAAAAATATTAAAAGCAGCAAGGGAAAAACAACAAATAACACACAAGGGAATCCCCATAAGGTTAACAGCTGATCTTTCAGCAGAAACTCTGCAAACGAGAAGGCACTGACAGGACATATTTAAAATGAAGGAGAACAAACAACAACCAAGATTACTCTACCCAGCAAGGATCTCATTCAGATTTGATGGAGAAATTAAAAGCTTTACAGACAAGCAAAAGCTAAGAGAATTCAGCACCACCAAACTAGTTTTATAACAAATGCTAACAGAGCTTCTCTAGACGGGAAATGCAAGAGAAGGAAAAGACCTGCAATAACAAATCCAAAACAATTAAGAAAATGGTAATAGGAACATACATAATGGCAACTACCTTAAATGTAAATGGATTAAATGCTCCAGCAAGAGACATAGACTGGATGAATGGATACAAAAACAAGACCCATATTTATTCTGTCTACAAGAGACAGACTTCAGACCTAGGGAGACATACAGACTGAAAATAAAGGGATGGAAAAAGATATTCCATGCACATGGAAATCAAAAGAAAGCTGGAGTAGCAATTCTCATATCAGACAAAATAGACTTTAAAACAAAGACTATCATAAGAGACAAAGAAGGACACTACATAATGATCAAGGGATCGATCCAAGAAGAAATAAGAATTGTAAATATTTATACACCCAACATAAGAGCATCTCAATATATAAGGCAAATACTAACAGCCATAAAACGGGAAATCGACAGTAACACAATCATAGTAGGGGTCTTTAACACACCACTTTCACCAATGGACAGATCATCCAAATGAAAATAAATAAGGAAACACAAACTTTAAATGATACATTAAACAAGATGGACTTAATTGATATTTATAGGACGTTCCATCCAAAAAACACAGAATACACTTTCTTCTCAAGTGTTCATGAAACATTCTCCAGGATAGATCATATCTTGGGTCACAAATCAAGCCTTGGTAAATTTAAGAAACTTGAAATTGCATCAAGTATCTTTTCCAACCACAACGCTGAGAGACTAGATATCAATTACAGGAAAATATCTGTAAGAAATACAAACACATGGAGGATAAATAATACACTATTTAATAACCAAGAGATCACTAAAGAAATCAAAGAGGAAATCAAAAAATACCTAGAAAAAAATGACAATGAAAACACAATGACCCAAAACCCCAGGGATGCAGCAAAAGCAGTTCTAAGAAGGAAGTTGATAGCAATACAATCCTACCTTAAGAAATAAAAAACATCTCAAATAAACAACCTAACCTTACACCTAAAACAATTAGAGAAAGAAGGACAAAAATACCCCAAAGTTAGCAGAAAGAAAGAAATCATAAAGATCAGATCAGAAGTAAGTGAAAAAGAAATGAGGGCAATGATAGCAAAGATCAACAAAACTAAAAGCTGGTTCTTTGAGAAGATAAACAAAATTGATAAACCACTAGCCAGACTCATCAAGAAAAAAAGGGAGAAGACTCAAATCAATAGAATTAGAAATGAAAGAGGAGAAGTAACAGCTGGCACTGCAGAAATACAAAGGATCATAAGAGATTACTACAGGCAACTCTATGCTAAAAAAAAATGGGCAACATGGAAGAAATGAACAAATTCTTAGAAATGCACAACCTTCTGAGACTGAGCCGGGAAGAAATAGAAAATATGAAGACCAATCACAGCAATAAAATTGAAACTTTGACTAAAACTCTCCTAACAAACAAAAGCTCACGATCAGATGGATTCACAGGTGAATTCTAGCAAACATTTAGAGAAGAGCTAAAACTATCCTTCTCAAACTTTTCCAAAATATAGCAGAGGGAGGAACACTCCCAAACGCATTCTACAAGGCCACAATCACTCTGATACCAAAACCAGACAAAGATGTCAAAAAGAAAGAAAACTACAGGACAATATCACTGATGAACACAGATGAAAAAATCCTCAACAAAATACTAGCAAACAGAATCCAAAAGCACATTAAAAGCATCATACACCATGATCAAGTGGGGTTTATCCCAGGAATCTAAGGATTCTTCAATATACCTAAATCAATCAATGTGATACACCATATTAAAAAATTGAAGGACAAAAACCACATGATCCTCTCAAGAGATGCAGAGAAAGCTTTCAACAAAATTCAACACCCATGTATGATAAAAACCCTGCAGAAAGTAGGCATAGAGGGAACTTTCCTCAACCTAATAAAGGCCATATATGAAGAACCCAGAGCAAACATCGTCCTCAATGGTGAAAAACTAAAACCATTTCCACTAAGATCAGGAAGAAGACAAGGTTGCCCACTCTCACCACTATTATTCAACATAGTTTGGGAAGTTTTAATCACAGAAATCAGAGAAGAAAAAGAAATAAAGGAATCCAAATCAGAAAAGAAATAAAACTGTCACTGTTTGAAGATGACATGATACTATACATAGAGAATTCTAAAGATGCTACCAGACAACTACTGGAGCTAATCAATGAATTCGGTAAAGTAGCAGGATACAAAATTAATGAACAGAAATCTCTTGCATTCCAATGATCAAATATCTGAAAGTGAAATTAAGAAAACACTGCCATTTACCATTGCAACAAAAAGAATAAAATATCTAGGAATAAACCTACCTAAGGAGACAAAAGACCTGTATGCAGAAAATTATGACACTGATGAAAGAAATTAAAGATGATACAAATAGATGGAGAGATATACCATGTTCTTGGATTGGAAGAATAAACATTGTGAAAATAACCATATTACCCAAAGCAATCTACAGATTCAATGCAATCTGGCATTATCACTGGCGTTTTTCACTGAACTATAGCAAAAAATTTCACAATTTGTATGTAAACACAAAGATCCCGAATAGCTAAAGCAATCTTGAGAAAGAAAAATGGAGTTGGGGAAATCAAGCTCCCTGACTTCAGACTATAATACAAAGCTACAGCAATCAAGACAGTATGGTATTGACACAAAAACAGAAATATAGACCAATGAAACAGGATAGAAAACCCAGAGATAAACCCATGCATAATGGTAACCTTATCTTTGATAAAAGGGGCAAGAATATACAGTAAAGAAATGACAGCCTATTCAATAAGTGGTGCTTGGAAAACAGGACAGCTACAGGTAAAAGAATGAAATTAGGACACTCCTTAACACCATACACAGAAATAAACTCAAAATGGATTGAAGACCTAAATGTAAGGCCAGACAATATGCAACTCTTAGAGGAAAACATAGGCAGAAAACTCTATGACATAAATCACCACAAGATCCTTTTTGACTCACCTCCTAGAGAAATGGAAATGAAAACAAAAATAAACAATGGGATCTAATGAAACTTAAAAGGTTTTGCACAGCAAAGGAAACCATAAACAGGACAAAAACACAACTCTCAGAATGAGAGAAAATATTTGCAAATGAAGCAACTGATAAAGGATTAATCTCCAAAATTTACAAGCAGTTCATGAAGCTCAATATCAAGAAAGCAAACAACCCAATCCAATAATGGGCAGAAGACCTAAATAGACACTTCTCCAAAGAAGGTATACAGATTGCCAACAAACACATGACAGAATGCTCAATGTCATTAATCATTAGAGAAATGCAAATCAAAAGTACAATGAGATGTCATCTCACACTGGTCAGAATGGCCATCATCAAAAAATCTACAAACAATAAAAGCTGGAGAGAGTTTGGAGAAGAGGGAAACCTCTTGCATTGTTGGTGAGAATGTAATTTGATACAGCCACTATGGAGAACTGTATGGAGGCTCCTTAAAAAACTAAAAATAGAACTACCATACGACCCAGCAATCCCACTCCTGGGCATATACCCTGAGAAAACCATAATTCAAAAAGAGTCATGTACCAAAATGTTCATTGCTGCTCTATTTACAATAGCCAGGAGATGGAAGCAACCTAAGTGTCCATCAACAGATGAATGGATAAAGAAGATGTGGCACATATATACAATGGAATATTACTCAGCCATAAAAGGAAAAGAAATTGAGTTATTTGTAGTGAGGTGGATGGACATAGAGTCTGTCATACAGAGTGAAGTAAGTCAGAAAGAGAAAAACAAATACCATATGCTAACACACACACACACACACACACACACACACACACACACATATATATATGGAATCTAAAAGAAAAAAAATGGCCATGAAGAACCTAGAGATAAGACAGGAATAAAGACACAGACTACTAGGGAATGGACTTGAGGATACAGGGAGGGGGAAGGGTGAGCTGGGACAAAGTGAGAGAGTGGCATGGACATGTGTACACTACCAAACGTAAAATAGATAGCTAGTGGGAAGAAGCTGCATAGCACAGGGAGATGAGCTCGGTGCTTTTTGACCACCTAGAGGGGTGGGATAAGGAGGGTGGGAGGGAGGGAGATGCAAGAGGCAAGAGATATGGGGACATATGTATATGTATTACTGATTTACTTTGTTATAAAGCAGAAACTAACACACCATTGTAAAGCAATTATACTCCAATAAAGATGGTAAAAAAAATAATTATAATATAACATTTCTAACTGGTGAAGCTGTCTATAAAGGATACTATGTTCCTTTAAACAAAAAAAGAGAACATGAAATAGAATTTTTTATTTTTTTCTTTATACGAGTATTTGACATCTAAATTTCCTCTATTGCTGAAAAACCTTCTAGAGCAGTGTTTGATTTTGTATGTACTGTGAGAAAGTTCACTTCAAAACACGGAAACCCAAACACTGCTCTATCTTAAATTGAGTGAGTAGCTCTCTAAGCCACTCCCCATCGAGGACTCCCTGAGGGGCTTCCTAAGAAGTTTTTGGGGTTTTTTAAAAGTCACTGTAGACACTAAGCCCAGAGTAATTAAAATGGAAAGATCATATCTTTGTAATTCTTGAGGCTCTCTAAATTTGAAAGACTATACAGAATTGAAGAATAACAGTGTGGTTGGTCGATCTATGAATTTTCTTCAAAGATTGTATCATCTCATTTGAAATATTTTTCATATGGTAAAATAAGTACCTCTAATATTTCTCCCTCATATTTTAAACAAATATGTAGTTGGGATACAACATCAAATTTGTTTCCAGAGGTCGATGATCTTCAAATTATCATACCATAAATCTTATTTTATCTTCAAGAACGTTTTGAGAATTGTTAAAAATATTAAACTCTCTTGACAGTAATATAATACTTTACAGCTGTGCTTTCACTTAGAAAGAGTCACCAAAGATTGCACTTTGTCACTTCAATCAAGACATTTCTTTCACTGTGATGTGTAGGCATCATTGAAAGTTTTTGCAAATAAAGCCGTCTTGTGTTTTTGGTGATATATTGAAAGCTTTGAATATGATCAAGAGGACTAAAAACTGACTCAAATAAATTACACATAAAACTTAAAAAGAATGTTAAATTAGGAGGCACGATCTAAAGTTAGAAAACTAGTCATAAGTATAAGCTAATGGAAAACATAGAGAATCCAAAAATCAAATTAGATAGTTGCCTGTATATATTGCACTAAGTAGAGAGGAAATATGCTAATCCAGATATTAGCATTTAAAAGAAAGAGGCATTTTCTTGAGATTTGGAACATTTCATCTAAATAGGTGAAGTAATGGAAACTTAGAGTAGATTTAGAATCAAAGGCAGAATATAAGTAACCTTTAGTATAATGGGCTTACACACATCTCTTTCTATATGTATTGCTGGCATTTTTTACTTGTATATAAATTTTCATTTGATCGTGCCTCTCATTCTGATGTGTGCTATTAATACTTACAAAAGATCTTATCTAAGCAAGTTTTAGGCAATTTCAGTTTAACTCTATCACATCTTCAGAAATGTAAAGAGAACATACCCGCATACAAACAGACAGCATTTTTCGTAAGGCACGTTATCATTTTTCACTAAACATAAAAAATGTTGCATTTTCTTCATCATGCACAAAGGCAACATTACAAAAGTGCACGAAATAACTCCAAATGTTCATATAATTTCTTTCTGCCCAGGTGCAGAAGTATCCATTCTCCTTAGAAGTTCTGATTGGCTTTAAAAAAGTGGAGGAAAAAATAAAACCTCAGGACAACAAATTACTTGGAGAGAGGATTTCACACGTATTGTTAGGACAGAGAAATAAACTGAAGACTCATTTTGGGTAACACAAAAAGAAAAGTCACAACTCTCAATTCTAGATATTTTATTTATCTCTGAAGAATAAATTCTTACTTTAACTTCTCTGAAGGTTCAATTTAAAATGTGTCTGGCTATAAAGTATTTATGTAGCCCCTCCCACTGTCCCTTTAAAATGTTTATAATGAATAGATAAAGTTAGAGCATGAATTTACACAAATAATAAGAAAAGTCAGCACAAGACATTTCCCAGTTTATAGCCTTCCAATGACTTCCCACTGTACATAGAATAAATCCCAGCTTCAAATAGGCTGACAATGTCATTTAAAGTCTGCTCCCCATTCCATTCTTGAGCCTCATCTCATGAAACTCTCTCCTTCATCTACCAGTCTGTAAACTCTTTCTCATCCCCAGCCCTTTTCACCTCCTCCTAAAAACCTGACTTCCTATTCCTTTACATGTTTTACTCTTTTTTTCTTTTCTTTTCTTTCTCTTTTTCTTTTTTTTTTCCATTTTGAGTCTCAGTCAACTTCTCAAGAGGTATTCAATACCACTCTGTCTTTTTTTTTTGGTTGATAATTTTATTTATTTATTTATTTTTTAAACATCTTTATTGGGGTATAATTGCTTTACAATGGTGTGTTAGTTTCTGCTTTATAACAAAGTGAATCAGTTATACATATACATATGTTCCCATATGTCTTCCCTCTTGCGTCTCCCTCCCTCCCACTCTCCCTATCCCACCCCTCCAGGCTGTCACAAAGCACCGAGCTAATATCCCTGTGCCTTGCGGCTGCTTCCCCCTAGCTATCTACCTTACTACGTTTGTTAGTGTGTATATGTCCATGACTCTCTCTCGCCCTGTCAAAGCTCACCCCTCCCCCTCCCCATATCCTCAAGTCCGTTCTCCAGTAGGTCTGCATCTTTATTCCTGTCTTACCCCTAGGTTCTTCATGACATTTTTTTTCCCCTTAAATTCCATATATATGTGTTAGCATACGGTATTTGTCTTTTTCTTTCTGATTTACTTCACTCTGTATGACAGACTCTAGGTCTATCCATCTCATTACAAATAGCTCAATTTCATTTCTTTTTAAGGCTGAGTAATATTCCATTGTATATATGTGCGACATTTTCTTTATCCATTCATCCGATGATGGGCGCTTAGGTTGTTTCCATCTCCGGGCTATTGTAAATAGAGCTGCAATGAACATTTTGGTACATGACTCTTTTTGAATTTTGGTTTTCTCAGGGTATATGCCCAGTAGTGGGATTGCTGGGTCATATGGTAATTCTATTTGTAGTTTTTTAAGGAACCTCCATACTGTTCTCCATAGTGGCTGAACCAATTCACATTCCCACCAGCAGTGCAAGAGTGTTCCCTTTTCTCCACACCCTCTCCAGCATTTATTGTTTCTAGATTTTTTGATGATGGCCATTCTGACTGGTGTGAGATGATATCTCATTGTAGTTTTGATTTGCATTTCTCTAATGATTAATGATGTTGAGCATTCTTTTATGTGTTTGTTCCATTCTGTATATCTTCTTTGGAGAAATGTCTATTTAGGTCTTCTGCCCATTTTTGGATTGGGTTGTTTGTTTTTTTGTTATTGAGCTGCATGAGCTGCTTGTAAATTTTGGAGATTAATCCTTTGTCAGTTGCTTCATTTGCAAATATTTTCTCCCATTCTGAGGGTTGTCTTTTGGTCTTGATTATGGTTTCCTTTGCTGTGCAAAAGCTTTGAAGTTTCATTAGGTCTCATTTGTTTATTTTTGTTTTTATTTCCATTACTCTAGGAGGTGGGTCAGAAAGGATCTTGCTGTGATTTATGTCATAGAGTGTTCTGCCTATGTTTTCCTCTAAGAGTTTGATAGTTTCTGGCCTTACATTTAGGTCTTTAATCCATTTTGAGCTTATTTTTGTGTATGGTGTTAGGGAGTGATCTAATCTCATACTTTTACATGTACCTGTCCAGTTTTCCCAGCACCATTTATTGAAGAGGCTGTCCTTTCTCCACTGTACATTCCTGCCACCTTTATCAAAGATAAGGTGTCCATATGTGCGTGGGTTTATCTCTGGGCTTTCTATCCTGTTCCATTGATCTATCTTTCCGTTTTTGTGCCAGTACCATACTGTCTTGATTACTGTAGCTTTGTAGAATAGTCTGAAGTCAGGGAGCCTGATTCCTCCAGCTCCTTTTCTTGTTCTCAAGATTGCTTTGGCTATTCGGGGTCTTTTGTGTTTCCATACAAATTGCGAAATTTTTTGTTCTAGTTCTGTGAAAAATGACAGTGGTAGTTTGATAGGGATTGCATTGAATCTGTAGATTGCTTTGGGTAGTAGAGTCATTTTCACAATGTTGATTCTTCCCATCCAAGAACATGGTATATCTCTCCATCTATTTGTATCATCTTTAATTTCTTTCATCAGTGTCTTATAATTTTCTGCATACAGGTCTTTCGTCTCCTTAGGTAGGTTTATTCCTAGATATTTTATTCTTTTTGTTGCAATGGTAAATGGGAGTGTTTTCTTGATTTCACTTTCAGATTTTTCATCATTAGTATATAGGAATGCCAGAGATTTCTGTGCATTAACTTTGTATCCTGCTACTTTACCAAATTCATTGATTAGCTCTAGTAGTTTTCTGGTAGTATCTTTAGGATTCTCTATGTATAGTATCATGTCATCTGCAAACAGTGACAGCTTTACTTCTTCTTTTCTGATTTGGATTCCTTTTATTTCCTTTTCTTCTCTGATTGCTGTGGCTAAAACTTCCAAAACTATGTTGAATAAGAGTGGTGGGCAACCTTGTCTTGTTCCTGATCTTAGTGGAAATGCTTTCAGTTTTTCACCATTGAGGATGATGTTTGCTGTGGGCTTGTCATATATGGCCTTTATTATGTTGAGGAAAGTTCCCTCTATGCCTACTTTCTGCAGGGTTTTTATCATAAATGGGTGTTGAATTTTGTCGAAAGCTTTCTCTGCATCTCTTGAGATGATCATATGGTTTTTCTCCTTCAATTTGTTAATATGGTTTATCACATTGATAGATTTGTGTATATTGAAGAATCCTTGCATTCCTGGAATAAACCCCACTTGATCATGGTGTATGATCCTTTTAATGTGCTGTTGGATTCTGTTTGCTAGTATTTTGTTGAGGATTTTTGCATCTATGTTCATCAGTGATATTGGCCTGCAGTTTTCTTTCTTTGTGACATCCTTGTCTGGTTTTGGTATCAAGGTGATGGTGGCCTCGTAGAAGGAATTTGGGAGTGTTCCTCCCTCTGCTATATTTTGGAAGAGTTTGAGAAGGATAGGTGTTAGCTCTTCTCTAAATGTTTGATAGAATTCACCTGTGAAGCCATCTGGTCCTGGGCTTTTGTTTGTTGGAAGATTTTTAATCACAGTTTCAATTTCAGTGCTTGTGATTGGTCTGTTCATATTTTCTATTTCTTCCTGATTCAGTCTTGGCAGTTTGTGCATTTCTAAGAATTTGTCCATTTCTTCCAGATTGTCCATTTTATTGGCATAGAGTTGCTTGTAGTAATCTCTCATGATTTTTTTTATTTCTGCAGTGTCAGTTGTTACTTCTCCTTTTTCATTTCTAATTCTATTGATTTGAGTCTTCTCCCTTTTTTTCTTGATGAGTCTGGCTAGTGGTTTATCTATTTTGTTTATCTTCTCAAAGAACCAGCTTTTAGTTTTATTGATCTTTGCTATCGTTTCCTTCATTTCTTTTTCATTTATTTCTGATCTGATTTTTATGATTTCTTTCCTTCTGCTAGCTTTGGGGTTTTTTTGTTCTTCTTTCTCTAATTGATTGAGGTGCAAGGTTAGGTTGTTTATTCGAGATGTTTCCTGCTTCTTAAGGTGGGCTTGTATTGCTATAAACTTCCCCCTTAGAACTGCTTTTGCTGCATCCCATAGGTTTTGGGTCGTCGTGTCTCCATTGTCATTTGTTTCTAGGTATTTTTTGATTTCCTCTTTGATTTCTTCAGTGATCACTTCATTATTAAGTAGTGTATTGTTTAGCCTCCATGTGTTTGTATTTTTTACAGATCTTTTCCTGTAATTGATATCTAGTCTCATGGCGTTGTGGTCAGAAAAGATACTTGATACAATTTCAATTTTCTTAAATTTACCAAGGCTTGATTTGTGACCCAAGATATGATCTATCCTGGAGAATGTTCCATGAGCACTTGAGAAAAATGTGTATTCTGTTGTTTTTGGATGGAGTGTCCTATAAATATCAATTAAGTCCATCTTGTTTAATGTATCATTTAAAGCTTGTGTTTCCTCATTTATTTTCATTTTGGATGATCTGTCCATGGGTGAAAGTGGGGTGTTAAAATCCCCTACTATGAATGTGTTACTGTCGATCTCCCCTTTTATGGCTGTTAGTATTTGCCTTATGTATTGAGGTGCTCCTATGTTGGGTGCATAAATATTTACAATTGTTATATCTTCTTCTTGGATCGATCCCTTGATCATTATGTAGTGTCCTTCTTTGTCTCTTTTAATAGTCCTTATTTTAAAGTCTATTTTGTCTGATATGAGAATTGCTACTCCAGCTTTCTTTTGGTTTCCATTTGCATGGAATATCTTTTTCCATCCCTTTATTTTCAGTCTGTATGTGTCTCTAGGTCTGAAGTGGGTCTCTTGTAGACAGCATATATAAGGGTCTTGTTTTTGTATCCATTCAGCCAATCTGTGTCTTTTGGTGGGAGCATTTAGTCCATTTACATTTAAGGTAATTATCGATATGTATGTTCCTATTCCCATTTTCTATATTGTTTTGGGTTCGTTATTATAGGTCTTTTCCTTCTCTTGTGTTCCTTGTCTAGAGAAGTTCCTTTAGCATTTGTTGTAAAGCTGGTTTGGTGGTGCTGAACTCTCTCAGCTTTTGCTTGTCTGTAAAGGTTTTAATTTCTCCATCAAATCTGAATGAGATCGTTGCTGGGTAGAGTAGTCTTGGTTGCAGGTTTTTCTCCTTCATCACTTTCAGTATGTCCTGCCACTCCCTTCTGGCTTGTAGGGTTTCTGCTGAGAGATCAGCTGTTAACCTTATGGGGATTCCCTTGTGTGTTATTTGTTGTTTTTCCCTTGCTGCTTTTAATATGCTTTCTTTGTATTTAATTTTTGACAGTTTGATTAATATGTGTCTTGGCGTATTTCTCCTTGTATTTATCCTGTATGGAACTCTCTGTGCTTCCTGGACTTGATTAACTATTTCCTTTCCCATATTAGGGAAGTTTTCAACTATAATCTCTTCAAATATTTTCTCAGTCCCTTTCTTTTTCTCTTCTTCTTCTGGAACCCCTATAATTCGAATGTTGGTGCGTTTAATGTTGTCCCAGAGGTCTCTGAGACTGTCCTCAGTTCTTTTCATTCTTTTTTTTTTATTCTGCTCTGCAGTAGTTATTTCCACTATTTTATCTTCCAGGTCACTTATCCGTTCTTCTGCCTCAGTTGTTCTGTTATTGATCCCATCTAGAGTACTTTTAATTTCATTTATTGCGTTGTTCATCGTTGCTTGTTTCATCTTTATTTCTTCTAGGTCCTTGTTAACTGTTTCTTGCATTTTGTCCATTCTACTTCCAAGATTTCGGATCATCCTTACTATCATTATTCTGAATTCTTTTTCAGGTAGACTGCCTATTTCCTCTTCATTTGTTAGGCCTGGTGCATTTTTATCTTGCTCCTTCATCTGCTGTGTGTTTTTCTGTCTTCTCATTTTGCTTATCTTGCTGTGTTTGGGGTCTCCTTTTTGCAGGCTGCTCGTTCGTAGTTCCCGTTGTTTTTGATGTCTGTCTCCAGTGGCTAAGGTTGTTTCAGTGGGTTGTGTAGGCTTCCTGGTGGAGGGGACTAGTGCCTGTGTTGTGGTGGATGAGGCTGGATCTTGTCTCTTTAGTGGGCAGGTTCACGTCTGGTGGTGTGTTTTGGGGTGTCTGTGGCCTTATTATGATTTTAGGCAGCCTCTCTGCTAATGGGTGGGGTTGTGTTCCTGTTTTGCTAGTTGTTTGGCATAGGTTGTCTAGCACTGTGGATTGCTGGTCATTGAGTGAAGCTGGGTGCTGGTGTTAAGATGGAGGTCACTGGGAGATTTCCGCCGTTTAATATTATGTGGAGCTGGGAGGTCTCTTGTTGACCAGTGTCCTGAAGTTGGCTCTCCTACCTCAGAGGCAGAGCCCTGACTCCTGGCTGGAGCACCAAGAGCCTTTCATCCACACGGCTCAGAATAAAAGGGAGAAAAAGTAGAGAGAATTAGTAGAAGTATGAGGAAAGAAAGAAGGAAAGGAGGAAAGGAAGGAAGGAAGAAAGAAGCAAAGAAGGAAAGACAGGAGGGAGGGAGGGAGGGAGGAAGGAAGGAAGGAAGGAGGGAAAGAAGGAAAAAAGACAGAAAGAAAGAAGATACAGTAAAAATAAAATAAAGTATAATATAGTTATTGAATTAAAAAATATTTAGAAAAAAAAAAAAAGGGACGGATAGAACCTTAGGACAAATGTTGGAAGCAAAGCTATACAGAGAAAATCTTACACAGAAGCATACACATACACCTTCACAAAAAGAGTTAAAGGGGGAAAAATCATAAATCTTGCTCTCAGAGACCACCTCCTCAATTTGGGGTGATTCGTTGTCTAAAGGAGGGAAGGAAGGAAAGAAAGAAAGAAAGAACGAAGGTAAAGTATAATAAAGTTATTACAAATAAAATTAATTATTGAGAAAAAAAAATTTTTTTTAAAAACCATGGACGGATAGAGCCCTAGGACAAATGGTGGAAGCAAGAGTATACAGACAAGATCTCACACAGAAGCATACACGTACACATTCACAAAAAGAGGAAAAGGGAAAAAAATCATAGATCTCGCTCCTAAATTCCACCTCTTCAATTTGGGATCATTCCTTGTCTATTCAGGTATTCCATAGATGCAGGGTATATCAAGTTGATTGTGGAGCTTTAATCTGCTGCTTCTGAGGCTGCTGGGAGAGATTTCCCTTTCTCTTCTTTGTTCTCACAGCTCACAGGAGCTCAGCTTTGGATTTGGCCCTGCCTCTGCGTGTAGGTCGCTGGAGGGCATCTGTTTTTTGCTCAGACAGGACAGGGTTAAAGGAGCCGCTGATTCGGGGGCTCTGGCTCACTCAGGCCGGGGGTGGGGGGCGGAAGGAGGGGCACTGCGTGCGGGGCGGGCCTGTGGCGTCAGAGGCGGCGTGACGTTGCGGCAGAGGTCGGCGTGACGTTGCACCAGCCTGAGGTCCGCTGTGCGTTCTCCCGGGGAAGTTGTCCCTGGTTCCCGGGAACCTGGCAGTGGCGGGCTGCACAGGCTCCGCGGAAGAGGGGTGTGGAGAGTGACCTGTGCTCGCACACAGGCCCCTTGGTGGCGGCAGCAGCAGCCCCAGCGTCTCCCGCCCGTCTCTGGGTCCGCGCTTTCAGCCGCGGCTCGCGCCAGTCTCTGGGGTTCGCGCTTTTAGCCGCGGCTCGCGCCCGTCTCTGGAGTTCCTTTAAGCAGCGCTCTTAAACCCCTCTCCTCACGCACCAGGAAACAAAGAGGGAAGAAAAAGTCTCTTGCCTCTTCGGCAGGTGCAGGCTTTTCCCCGAACTCCCTCCCGGCTAGTCGTGGTGCACTAACCCCTTCAGGCTATGTTCAAGCCGCCAACCCCAGTCCTCTCCCTGCGCTCAGTCCAAAACCGAAACCCGAGCCCCAGCTCGCAGCCCCGCCCGCCCCGGCGGGTGAGCAGACAAGCCTCTCGGGCTGGTGAGTGCCGGTCGGCACCGATCCTCTGTGCGGGAATCTCCCCGCCTTGCCCTCCGCACCCTGTTGCTGTGCTCTCCTCCGCGGTACCGAAGCTCCCCCCTCCGCCTCCCGCAGTCTCCGCCCGCGGAGGGGCTTCCTAGTGTGTGGAAACTTTTCCTCCTTCACAGCTCCCTCCCACTGGTGCAGGTTCCGTCCTTATTCTTTTGTCTCTGTTTTTTCTTTTTTTCTTTTGCCCTACCCAGGTACGTGGGGAGTTTCTTGCCTTTTGGGAGGTCTGAGGTCTTCTGCCAGCCTTCAGTAGGTGTTCTGTAGGAGTTGTTCCACGTGTAGATGTATTTCTGGTGTATCCGTGGGGAGGAAGGCGATCTCCGCGTCTTACTCTTCCGCCATCTTCCCAACTCCACCACTCTGTTTTAATTAGGTATACTTGGTACTGTATTCTGTTTCTGTATTTAAAGACATTTATTCTGATTTACTGTGGAGTTATATGCTTGTGTATTTTTTCAAATGGTGCAGACCTTTGTGAAAATAAGGCCATGAGTTTTTTTAGACCTCAAATTAATGCCAGCTAGCACAGCATTTATTATTTTTTTTAAAATCATATTCACTGACAAGATTTTGAAGTTAGGAAATTTCCTATAATAATCCTGATTTCTGACTTCACTCAAACCCCAGAAAATCTCACACCACTGAACTGGCACCTATCACAGAGTAGCAGCTGTATCTATGAAGGAGCAGTTTCCAATGCATAATAGATCCTCCACTCTTGCTTTTATCTCTGAAATTGTTGATATTTCACTCTTCTGAATAAGTACTTCCATTTCTCACTTTGGTTTGTCCATTTATTGTTTGTGTCACCATGATCACTGTCTTTTTCACCATTGGAACATTACACCTTATTCAATGGCTTGCATGCATATAGTGGATTGCATGCATTATATAAATACGTGTTCAGTGAATCAATGAATGATGAAATTAATATGCCAGAATCTAAGAATAACTTTCACTAAATTCTGGACTGATAAAACTGGAATAAAACATTCATGATTAAAGTGTGCTATGCTAATAAAAATGAATCAAACTTTCCCTTCTGAAGCTATTTAGAATGATTACTGAACCCTTTACCAGCTATACTTTTCCTCTTCCAGCTTTTATTTTTCCTAACCGCAACCAAAATCATTGCCTATCCATTCTTTTAGCTTACAGTCCTTGCGTTTTTTGGGTTTTTTGTTTGTTTGTTTTTAGATAAATGGGATTTCTTTATCCTGCTTCCATCTTTACTCCTAGCAGCAATTTTCTTCCTTTATCCTGAGCCTGAAAGTTGCAAAAACAAATGTACACAAGGGAAAGTGGCCACATTGTTAGAGGGGTAAATTACATAGGATTTTTATTTTCTTATATGCTCTACATTTTCAGATTTTCTGTTTAAGAAAAAAGTAGATTGAGTTCAACATTAGTCAAAGCCTGTGAAACATGTAGAGCTGGTCAGAAATTTTCCACCTAAATTACCCTACACTGTAGTACAGAATAAGAAGTTGCCCACACAAAAATGGTACCAAGATCAACCCACAGGAGCTGCCCTTTGATGAAACCAATTCAGACTGGAGATTTTTCTCTTCATTTAAAGATGATAAGATAGAAAAAAATAAAATATTTCATCCATGCAACAATATTTTATTAGCATCTACTAAGTGCCAGGCACTGTCTTTTGCATTTAGAAAGCAAAGGTAAATAAGGAATACATGTTCTTTGCTCTTATAAATCTTGAACTGCAATAAGTGCTTTATGAAAAATTACCTTATAACAAAAGATGTGAAAAACGATTCTTCAACCTCATTTCAGGAAGAGAATGAATGTGGACATAATGATGAACATGATTGCAGTAGTTAATCCAGAAAAAAAATGTTACTGATGTATTTTGCATTTTCAGTATGGTACTAGAAGACACAGATGTTTTTAATGATAATAGAAAAAAACTAATAAGGAAATGTAAAGGTAATGTATTATAGTGAAAACAGATAAAAGAAGAAAGATAATAATGATAATGTAACTGAATAGAGAGAAATTTAAAGACAGTAACAGACTTGGAAATATAGATATAAGGGAGCTTCGATCTGGATAATAAAATAAAGAAGAGATTCAAGATTGTGGAGATCAGTTAAGGTGTCATTTGTAGTACCTGGGCAAAAATTAATGAAGCCTAGAGAATCAAGATGGTGGGGTAGGAGGATGCAGATCTCACCTCCTCCTCCCACAAACACATCTAAAATACATCTTTATGTGGAACAATTTTCACTGAAACTAACTGGAGACTGGCAGAAAGACTCCTGTACAAACAGGATGTAAGAAAGTTGCAAGAAGAATTGGGTAGGAAAGAAAGAGAAGCAATCAGGTCAGGAACTGTGGCCCTAGGAGAGGACTCAGAGAAAAGGAAGATTACAAAGGTAGAGATCCTCCCTGGGAAGTGAACCATTTGAGCCACATATTGGACACCAAAGCCCTGTGGTCCAAAAAAGGGAAGACAAGCCCTCTTACCTGGTTGGAGGCCTGGTGGAACCAACAGGAAGGTTGTGGGAATCCTGGACTCTGCCATGAGCAGTGTATGAATGCTTGCTTCCTTTTGAAGCAGGGTGGAAAGGGTGGATTGAGTCTGCATACCTGGCTGACTCATTTCCTGTAATGGCGCCATTGTTCATCCCAACCTGAGCCAAGTGAAAGCTCCAGCTACACTTACTTCACCTCATAGCTCCACACTGGAGCAAGGGCTGCCACAACCAAGGAAAATGCCTGGCTCTGACATACTGTGGCGGCTGAAACCCTAAGTGGTACCTGAGCAGACAGAGGGCAGCCATTATTGACAATTGCACAGGCAGCCCATTGCAGGCAGACTAGATCTCTAATAGTGGTCAGAGCAACCCACTCCATGCTCTATCCTCACCAAATACCCAAACCTGCCCCTCTTGCTCGAGCACTGTTCTTCTCTGGGGCAAGAGTGCTGGTGCCTGGAGAGGGAAGAGTACACACTTAAAGAGAAATGAGCCAGCTCAGATCTGACTCTCAGGGCTTTAACTCCAGGTACTTGGGACTTCTGATAGGGTAGTGATGACCAATGAGCAGAGGGTAGCTCTACTTCACACCTGGCTCTAATTTTAACCCGTCCTTCTCCAGCCCCACTTCCTAGAAAGGTGATAGTTGATAGCACACCTGAGAAAAGATGTGACTTGTTTTCACATCAAATCCAGCTCCCAATCAAAGCCAGTGGGCACATGTAGAGGCAAGCGCCCAAATAAGGACACACCAAGACCACAATAGGTACCTGTTTCATCTAATTTCATAGGACAGAGAAGGATAAGCAAAATGAAAAGCCAGGGTAATTGGTCTCAATTAAAAGAGAAAGAGAAAATTCCTCAAAAAAGCAACTAATGAAACAGAAATAAACAATTTACCAAATAAAGAGTTCATCTAACTGAATTATGAAAAATAGATGAACACAGTGAGAATTTTAACAAGGAACTAGAAAATATAAAACAGAACCAGACAGAATTGAAAAATACAATAACTGAAATGAAAAATACACTAGAAGGAATGAGCAGCAGAGTAGGTGATACAGAATGCCTAAGTGATCTGGAAGTTGGAATAATGGAAATCATTCAATCAGAACAGTAAAAGAAAAACAGAAATTAAAAAAATGAAAACAGTTGAAGGGATCTTTGGGATAACCTGTATACCACCATTCATATTTTAGGGGTCCCTGAAGAAGAAGAGAGATGGGTGTTGAAAATGTATTTGATGAAATTGTGGCTGACAACTTCCCAAAGTTGAAGAAGGAAACAGATATCCAATTACAGGAAACACAAACAAGATGAACCCAAACAGACTTCTCCCCCAAGATACATCATAATTAAAATGGTAAAAGTTAAAGATAAAGGGAGAATTCTAAAGACATCAAGAGAAAAACAAAGAGTCATATACATGTGAACCCCCATAAGGCTATCAGCTGATTTTTCTGCAGAAACATTGCAGACCATAAGGAAGTGGGATGATATATTTAAAGTGATGAAAGAGAAACACCTGCAACTTAGGATACTCTACCCAGCAAGATTCTCATTTAGAATTGAAAGAGAGACAAGCAAAAAAGACTTCATCATTGATAAAAGACTTAATCAATACTAAACAAATACTAAAAGAAATATTAAATAGTCTTTTCTCAATGGAAAAGAAAAGGCTAAGGATTTATAGGAAAGGAAAAATCCCACTAGTAAAGGCAGATATATAGTAAAGGATGAGGATCAACCACTTAAATAAGCTAGTATGAAGATTAGAAGAGAAAAAATATTATAAAATCAATTATAGATACAATAATCAGTAAAGGATAAACATGAAAATGTAAAATATGACATCAAAAAAAAGTGTGGGGGAAAGGAGTAAAAATGCAGACTTTTTAGACTGTTTGAAATTAAAGGACTACCTGTTGAAAAAATTAATATAGTTATAGGTCAACATACATAAACTCCATGGTAACCACAAATCAAAAACCTACAATAGATACACAAAAATAAGAGAGAAAGAAACAGAAGCATGCCACTAAAGAAAATAATGAAACTACAAGGGAAGAAACTAAAAGAAGAAGAAAAGAACAGAGAAGACCTACAAAATCAACTAGAAAGCATGTAGTAAAATGGCAATAAGTATATATCTATCAATAATTACTTTAAATGTCAATGAACTAAATGCTCTAATCAAAAGACATAGGAGAGCTGGTTGGATAATAAAAAAAATATACCTATGTGCTGCTGATAAAAGACAAGTTACAGAACTAAATACACACAGACTGAAAGTGAGAAGATGGAAAAATATATTTCATGAAACGAAATGACAAGAAAGTGGGAATAGCAAAACTTATATCAGACATAATAGACTTTAAAACAAAGTCTATAATAAAAGACAAAGAAGGGCACTATACAATGATGAAGGGATCAATACAAGAAGAGTATATTACACTCTTTAATAAATATGCACCCAATACAGAAACACCTAAGTACATAAAGCAAATATTAACAGACATAAAGGGAGAAATTGAGAACAATACAATAATAATAAGGGACTTTAACACCCCACTAACATAAATGGACAGATCATCCAGGCAGAAAATCAATAAGGCAACAGTGTTCTTAAATGACACAACAGGCCAGTTGGACCTAATAGATAACTATAGGACATTACATCTCCAAACAGTAGAATACACATTCTTTACAAGTTATCATGGGACATTCTCTAGGATAGATCATGTGCTAGGCCACAAAACAAATCTCAAAAATTTAAGAAAATGGAAATTATATAAAGCATTTTTCTGATCATAATGGTATGAAACTAGAAATCAATTACAGGAAGAAAAAAGGGAAAAGAACAAACATGGAGACTAGACAACATGCTACTAAAGAACCATTAGGTCAGTGAAAAAATCAAAGAGAAAATCAGAAAATGTCTCAAGTCAAATGAAAATGGACAAACAATTTTCCAAAAACTATGGGATGCAGAAAAAACAGTTCTAAGAGGGAAGTTTATGGTGATACAGGTCTACTTCAAGAAACAAGAAAAATCTACAATAAACACCTAAACTTTCATCTAAAAGAAATTTAAATAAAAGAACAAATTTCAAACACAGTAGAAGGAAATAAACAATAAAGATCAGAGAGAAAATAAATAAAATGGGGACCAAAAAATTAAAAAACAATGGAAGAGATCAATGAAACCCAGAGCTGGTTCTTTGAAAGATAAACAAAATTGATAAGCTTTAGTTAGGCTCACAATGAAAAGAGTGAGGAACCAAATAAAGTAAACAAAAGTGAAAGAGGAGAAATAACAACAAATGCCACAGAGGTACAGAAAATCATGAGAGTACTGCAAATGGCTACGTGCCAAAAAATTGGACAACTTAGAATAAATGGACAAATTTCTGGAAACATACAACCTGCCAAGGCTGAATCAGGAAGAAATGGGTAATATTAAAAGACTGGTTGCTAGTAGTGAAATTTAATTTGTAATAACAAAACTCACAGCAGCAAAATTCCAAGATTGAATGGCTTCACAGATGAATTCTACAAAGCATATAAAGAAGAGAGAATACCTATTCTTCTCAAATTATTCCAAAAAATTGAAGAGGATAAAACACTCCTAAATTCATTCTACAAGATCACTGTTACCCTGATACCAAAACCAGACAAAGACACTACATAAAAAGAAAATCACAGGCCAATATCTCTGATAAGTATGCATGAAAAAATCCTCAACACCATATTAGCAAATGGAATTCAAGAATATATAAAAAGGATCATACACCATGATTAAATGGTATTTCTCCCTGGGGCAAAGATAGTTGAATACGTGCAAACCAATCAATGTGATACACCACATTAGCAAAAGAAAAGAATAAAACTCTCTTGATCTTAATAGATGTGACAGAAGCATTTGACAAAATTTAACATCCATTCATGATAAAAACTCTTATCAAAGTCAGTATAGAGTGAACATATCTCAACATAATAAAGGTCATTTAGGACAAACCCACAGCTAACATCATACTCAACAGTGAAAAGCTGAAAGCTCTTCCTCTAAAATAAGAAACAAACAATGATGTCCACTCTTAACATTTCTATTTAACATATTATTCAAATTCTTAGCCACAGCAATCAGACAAAAAAAAAAGGAAATAAAAAGAATCCACATTGGAAATGAAAAATGTCACTGTTTGCAGATGACATGATACTGTATAGACATAACCAGAAACCACCACCAAAAATCTAATAGAACTATAAATGAATTCAGTAAAATTGCAGGATACAAGATGAATATACAGAAATCTGTTGTTTTTCTAGACACTAATAACAAATTATCAGAAAGAGAAAGCAAGGACAAAATTCAATTTAAAATCACAGCAAAAAGAATAAAATACCTTGGAATAAACATAACCAAAGAGGTGAATGGCCTATACCCTGAAAATTATGAACCATTTATGAAGGATTTTGAAAATGATACAAGGAAATGGAAAGATATTCTGTGATCTTGGTCTGGGAGAATTAATATTGTTAAACTGTCCATATGACTCAAAGAAATCTATAAATTTAATGCAAACCTTATCAAAAAAAAATGACATTTTCCACAGAACTAGAACAGTAACCCTAAAATTCATATTGAATCACAAAAGACCCCAAATTGTCAGAGCAATATTAAGAAAACAGAAGAAAGCTGGAGGTAACACCCTCCCAGTGTTCAGACTATACTACAAAGCTACAATAATCAAAACAGCATGGTACTGGAACAAAAACAGATACATAGATCAATAGAATAGAATACAGTGACCAGAAATAAACCCATGCATCTTTGGTCAATTAATCTATGACAAAAGAGGCAAGAATATACAATGAAGTAAAGACAGTATATTCAATAAATGGTGCTAGGAAAATTGGACAGCTACATGTAAATGACTGAGATTAGAACACTTCCTCACACCATATACAAAAATAAACTCAAAATGGATTAAAGACTTAAATGAAAGACCTAAAACCATAAAATTCCTTACAGAGAACATAGGCAGAACAGTCCTTTTTACTCTTTGACATAAATCATAGCAATATTTTTTTTGATCAGTCTCCTAAGGCAAAAGAAGTAAAAACAAAAGTTAACAAATAGGACCTAATTACACTTATCAGCTTTTGTACAGCAAAGGAACCACTGACCAAATAAAAACACAAACTACTGAGTGGGAGAAAGTATTTGCAAATGATATGACTGATAACTGGTTAATATCCAAAATTTATAAACAGCTCTTATAACTCAATCAAAATAAAAACAAAGAACCCAATTAAAAATGGGTAGAACACCTGAATGGACATTTTTCCAAAGGTGATATACAGTTGGCCAACAGGAATGTGAAAAAATGCTCAACATTGCTAATCATCAGAGAAATGCAAATCAAAAGCACGATGAGATATCCCCTCATACCTGTCAAAGTGGCTATCATCAAAAAGTCTACAAATAACAAATGCTAGTGAGGATGTGGAGACAGGGGGACCCTAGTACACTGTTGGTGGGATTGTAAGCAGTCACCATGGAAAACATGGAGCCCTCAAAAAACTACAAATAGAACGACCATATGATCCAGCAATTTCACTGCAGGATCATGCACCCCAATGTTCACAGCAACAGTATTTACAATAGTCAAGATATGTAAGCAACTTAAGTGCCCATCAACAAATGACTGGGTAAAAGATGTGATATATGTATACAGTGGAATATCAGCCATAAAAATTAATGAAATTCTGCCTTTTGTAGCAACATGGATGGATCTAAAGAATATTATGTTTAGGAAAATAAGTCAGACACTGAAAGGCAAATACTCTATGTTAACACTTCTATGTGTAATCTAAAAATTAATACAAATTAATGTATGTAACAAAACAGAACAGACACACAGATATAGAGAACAAACTAGTGGTTGCCAGTGGGAAGAGGGGAAGGCTGAGATAGGGGTATGGGATTAAGGGATACAAACTACTATGTATAAAACAAATAAGCAACAAGGATATATTGTACAGCACAGGAAACTATACCCATTATGTTTTGTTTTGATTTTTTTTGTGTGGCACGTGGGCCTCTCACCGTTGAGGCCTCTCCTATTGCAGAGCACAGGCTCCGGATGCGCAGGCCCAGTGGCCATGCCTCACGGGCCCAGCCACTCCACAGCATGTGGGATCCTCCCAGACTGGGGCACGAACCCGTGTCCCCTGCATCGGCAGGTGGACTCTCAACCACTGCGCCACCAGGGAAGCCCTACCGACTAGTTTGAAATAATTGTAAATAGAGTATAATCTATAAAAATGTTGAATCACTATGTTCTATATCTGAAACTAATATAATATTGTAAATCAACTATTTTTCAATAAAAAACAAAGAATTTGTGAAGATATAGATGATAATGATGGGGAATCAGAGGAGGACACCACTTCGTGAGTCAGAAATAAGAAAATGGGTAGAACAGGTGAAAGGGCCTTGAGACATGATGAATTTAAGACATTTTATTTCAAGATGAGGTGACTCAAATCACCATTAAATGTGATGGAGATCTACATGAAGGAGGTGCTAAGCAAAAATTATTGGCATTTTTTGGATAAAATTTACATGTTTGATGGATTTTGGGGCCAGTATTTTAGCTATCTAGTTGGAAAATACAGACCTAAAGCTCAGGAGAGAAATATAAGTTGCAGATTAAAACTTTAGTTATTCCTTATAAAATAAGACTGGATAAATAGAAGCAACAGATGCTAAGAAAGTGCTAGAATGAGAACTTCTTCTAAAACATTGTTTTCCATAACAGACTAAATTTCAAATCTTTTGCCTAAGTCAAGTTAGTCATTATTACCCTGACTTTAGGTATCTCCCCAGTCTTATTCACCATCAGTCACTGCCTCTCTGTTTTCAATTTTTAGTAAGACACTTCCCATATTTCTACACATGCCCTCTGTTGCATGTCTTCTTTTCTGCCTTTATGCTTTTCTTTCAGACTGAAATGAGTTATCTATACTGTATCCCTGAGAACTATGATTAAACCTTCAAATTTTAACTCAGATATGGTTCCTGCAGAAATATTTTCCTGAGCTCCTGTGTTACACCAAGGCCTGCTCATCAGTGTTCCCATACTACCTGTGATTGTTTTCTCTTAGCACCTACAAAGATATAGTAACAATGCATAAATAAAAAAACTATGTCTTATTCATTGTTTTGTCATCTGTAATAACTATAGTGCTTGGTACATATAAGGTACTCAAATGCTTCTTAAATGTCACTTTGGAAATAATATGAGAAGCATGAGAATGACAATGTTTAATATCTAAGGATATATTTTAGCAGATTACCAATTAATTCATGTTCATTACAGAGAATTTGAAGTATACAGATAATCACAAAGAGGAAAGTGCAAACCACTTGTTAATCCTCTTCACAGAGAAGATGACTGTTAATGATTCCAGGTATGCAATTATTTTGTTCTCTGCACGTTCATGTACATATAAATATTGTTAAATTAAAACAATATTTTTGCTTTTTAAAATGCTTCTCTGATGTTGCAAATATCATAAACATTTCTTCTACAAATAATTTATAACTAATATATTGCATTGCACTGTAATATATCATATTTTATTTAACCAAGTACTTATTTTTAGACATTAGACTTATTTTTGTTATTATTAAGAATTCTCTATAAACAGCCTCAAAATTAATTTTTACCATATAACTTTGATAATTTAATAATGATAAATTAATTTCTCAAAATAGAGTGCATTTTAAGGTTTAATATATGTTGAAAATTGCTCACCTGAAGAGAGGTACCAATGTAGACTCTCTGAAGCACTGTATGAAAACTGTATCTAAGTATTTTTTCCTCTCCAAATATGGATACCATGGATTTTGTCTTATTTTTTACTCATCTGACAGACAAAATATAACCTCTAATAGTATTAGTATAAAAATTTTGTTGATTACTAGAGCAATGGAATATTTTAAGATATTCTATTTTATTTGGAAAATTTGTACATTTTGAACATTTACTACTATATGTTTAAAACTTTTAATTTTAGAAGATGAATATATGCAGTAACTATATTAACTTATTATTTTAGACGTACTGAACTTCTTTCAGCTTATTATTTTATTAGAAATGCATTTTTGATGACTCAGTATGTCAAAGTCTCTGACAAGCCCTGCAGTAGAGAATCTCATGTAAGTTGACTTAAAATATGTTTTCTCCAATTTTATTTTGCTATTTGGCTCAATTTTTTGTATTAACATACATACTAGTCAATGAAACTAGCATTGTATAAAAAATAGCTTGTGATGTAATTTTCATATATGTTGGCATTTTATATGTAAAAAGTTAGAAAATTTAAGAATGTCCATAAAAAGAATTATCAGAGAGATAGAATAAAGTAGAAGAATGTAGACTGGAAATAAGCAGAGGAGATAATTTCCAGCAAAATATGTGGTCAGAAGGATGAGATACTGTAGAGTGATAAGATAGGATGAAAATGGTACAAAGTCACTGGATTGGGAACATAGAGAGATTTCATTTTATATTCATTAACTATAAATAATTATGAAGGTCTTTCTCTCATTAAAATGCCTACTCATAAAGATATGTGTAGAAGAGATTTCAAGTCCACATATATCATTTTTTGTTTTTATTCAAAAAATATGTATTAAAAATATATTTGAAAAGCTTCCCTGAAGATGTCTTGATGACAGTGATAAACACTTTGTAGTGTGAATAATATTATACTTCTCCTGAAAAGAATGGTTTTCTATCATCCACTACTGACTGGCTTTTTTTTTTTTTCTCTTTAATTCTTTGGGTAGTTCCTTGGTGTTATCTATCGCTATATACTTAGAACACAATTTAACTAAAATGTTTAAGTGTTTGAATAAATCATAGACTTCTAATGCTGTATCCTTTAAATAAAAATTCAACTGAATAGTCAAAAGATAATCAAGAATTTTCCTAAAGTATTTTGCACTTTAGAAGGTTGTTGCTGTTGTTTTCTTACTTGAGGTAGAGATTGGCTTAATCACCTAAGCATAAATAGCTGAAAATATAAATTTGAAAAAAATGGACATTTTAAAACATGTTTGTTTAGTTATCTATGTTGAATGATAATCAGATATTATAGCACCACAGGAAAACCTTATTGGCTTCTTTGAAATATAAAAGTAGGACCTGGGGACAAGAAGCAAGAGGAACACAAAGTCTTGCACATCAGAGCATCATAGGGCAGGTGGTTACAAGGCAACAGTCAGGTTTTTAATATTTCAAAATCTTTTTTATCATGGTTTCTAAATACCTACACCTTAATATTTCAGTGTATTTTAAAAACAAAGGACATTTACACTTTTTATATGATCTTAAATTAGTGGAAATATCACCAGTGTGATCTATTGTGTCATCTGGTTGATTCTCTAAGAACAACAACGTTCTCTTTAAGGTAGAATACTTTAGATGTTAATGTAATATATACCATAATATATAAATATCCAAACCAGTAGATACAGGGTGGTTAATGTATGCTTGTGCATGTGTATGTATATTTGTGTGTGTGTGTGTGTTTGTGTGTGTGTGTGTGTGAGAGAGAGAGAGAGAGAGAGAGAGCAACGGAAAGACAGAGAGAGGCAGAGAAATGCAAATAGATAAGAATGCTATTGAAAAGGAAGAACTTGATAAGCTTATGTAAAATCTTATTTTATTGTTTAAAATATAATAAAATAATTAAACAATCATATTCACAAAGTGAAGTTTTAACTTATTTTCAGTAAACTCTAAAACAGAGATCAAACACTAAAAGTTGAATATAATTTTGTGATCTTATTCAAGAACCTAACAGACAACAGAGGATGAATATATTGACATTAGTTCTATGTCAAGACCATACTTCATTTCAATTACTAAAATATTTTCTATTTGCACTAGGAGAGCAGGACACTCTAGAATACATGGCTTCCTAATACATTTTTCCACTTTTTGATTTAATATTTATCCAATTAAAGAACAAATAATGAGGGCTTCCCTGGTGGCACAGTGGTTGAGAGTCTGCCTGCCGATGCAGGGGACACGGGCTCGTGCCCAGGCCTGGGAAGATCTCACATGCCACGGAGTGGCTGGGCCCATGAGCCATGGCCACTGAGCCTGCACGTCTGGAGCCTGTGCTCCACAACGGGAGAGGTCACAACCGTGAGAGGCCCGTGTACTGCAAAAAAAAAAAAAAAAAAAAAAAAGATAAAAAGTCAAATCGTTGAAGAGTGTATAAAAGAAACAGTGCTTTTCAGTTCCAGCATTTTCATTCCTGATTCTTGCTTTTCAAAGGTAGATCCTTTTCATTATTTTAGTTTTTTACACCTGGTATATATTTCCATATTTCTAAACAGTATGCTTATATAGATAATTCTGTTTTTAAATTTTTGTATTGAGGTTTTACAATGACGTGTTAGTTTTTGCTGTACAGCAAAGTGAATCAGTTATAAGTATAAATATATCTCCTCTTTTGTGGATTTCCTTCCCATTTAAGTCACCACAGAGCATTAAGTAGAGTTCCCTATGCTATACAGCAGGTTCTCATTAGTTATGTATTTTATACGTATTAGTGTATATATGTCAATCCCAATCTCCCAATTCAACTGATCCCCTCTTTCCCCCCTTGGTGTCTATATGTATGTTCCCTATGTCTGTGTCTCTATTTCTGCCTTGCAAACAGGTCCATCTGTACTACCATTTTTCTAGATTCCACATATATGCATTAATATATGATATTAGTTTTTCTCTTTCTGACTTACTTTACTCTGTATGACACTCTCTAAGTCCATCCACATCTCTAAAAATAACCCAATTTTGTTCATTTTTATGGCTGAGTAATATTCCATTGTATATATGTACCACATCTTCTTTATGCATTCATGTGTCTATGGGCATTTAGGTTGCATCTATGACCTGGCTATTGTAAATAGTGCAGTAATGAACATCGGGGTGCATGTGTCTTTTTCTCAGCGTATATGCCCAAGAGTGGGATTTCCGGGTCATATGGTAGCTCTATTTTTAGTTTTTTAAGGAACCTCCATAGTGTTTTCCGTAGTGGCTATATCAATTTACATTCCCACCAACAGTGCGAGAGGGTTCCGTTTGTCCACACCCTCTCCAGCATTTATTGTTTGTAGATTATTTGATGGTGGCCATTCTAACTGGTGTGAGGTGATACCTCATTATAGTTTTGATTTGCATTTTTCTAATAATTAGTGATGTTGAACATCTTTTTATGTGCCTCTTGGCCATCTGTATGTCTTCTTTGGAGAAATGCCTATTTAGGTCTTCTGCCCATTTTTTTGATTGGATTGTTTGTTTTTTAGGTATTGAGCTGCATGAGCTGCTTATATATTTTGGAGATTAATCCCTTGTCCATTGCTTAATTTGCAAATATTTTCTCCCATTCTGAGAGTTGACTTTTTGCCTTGTTTATGGTTTTCTTGGCTGTGCAAAAGTTTGAGGTTTCATTAGGTCCCATTTGTTTATTTTTCCTTTCATTTTCATTACACTAGGAGGTGGTCAAGAAAGATCTTGCTGTGATTTATGTCAAAGAGTGTTCTTCCTATGTTTTCCTCTAAGAGTTTTATGATGTCTGGTCTTACATTTACTTCTTTAACCCATTTTGATTTTATTTTTATGTGTGGTGGTAGGGAGTGTTCTAATTTCATTCTTTTACATGTAGCTGTCCAGTTTTCCCAGTACCACTTATTGAAGAGGCTGTCTGTTCTTGCCTCCTTTGTCATAGATTAGATAATCATAGGTATGTGGGTTTATCTCTAGGCTTTCTATCCTGTTCCATTGATCTATATTTCTGTTTTGTTCCAGTACCATACTGTATTCATTACTGTAGCTTTGTAGTATAGTCTGAAGACAGGAAGCCAGATTCCTCTGGCTCCGTTTTTCTTTCTGAAGATTGATTGGCTATTTGGGGTCTTTTGAGTCTCCATGCAAATTTTAAGATTTTTTGTTCTAGTTCTGTAGAGAGAGCCATTGGTAATTTGATAGGGATTGCACTGAACCTGTAGATTGCTTTGGGTAATATAGTCATTTTGACAATATTGATTCTTCCAATCGAAGAACATGGTATATCTCTCCATCTGTTTGTGTCATCTTTGATTTCTTTCATCAGTGTCTTATAGTTTTCTGAGTACAGGTTTTTTACCTCTTTAGGTAGGTTTACTCTTTGGTATTTTATTGTGCTTGTTGCAATGGTGAATAGGATTGTTTCCTTACTTTCTCTTTCTGATCTTCTGTTGTTAGTGTATAGGAATGCTAGTGATATCTGTGCATAGATTTTGTATTCTGAAACTTTACCAAATTCATCGATTAGCTCTAGTAGTTTTCTGGTGGCATGTTTAGGATTTTCTATGTACAGTTTCATGTCATCTGCAAAGAGTGCCAGTTTTACTTCTTCTTTTCCAATTTGTATTCTTTTTACTTATGTTTCTTCTCTGATAGCCATGGCTAGGACTGCCAAAATTATGTTGAATAATAGTGGCAAGAGTAGACATCTTTGTCTTGTTCCTGATCTTAGAGGAAATGTTTTCACTTTGTCACCATTGAGGATGATGTTTGCTGTGGGTTTGTCACATATGAGCTTTATTATGTTGAGGTAGGTTCCCTCTGTGCCCACTTTCTGGAGAGATTTTATCATAAATCAGTGTAGAATTTTGTCAAAAGCTTTTCTGCTTCTACTGAGATGATCATATGGTTTATATTCTTCAATTTTTTACTATGGTCTATCACATTGATTGATTTGCATATATTGAAGAATCCTTGCATCCTGGGGTAAATCCCACTTGATCATTTTATGGTGTATGATCCTTTTAGTGTGTTGTTGGGTTCAGTTTGCTAGTATTTTGTTGAGGATTTTTGTGTCTATATTCATCACTGATATAGGCCTGTAATTTTCTTTTTTGTGATATCTTTGTCTGGTTTTGGTATTAGTGTGATTTAGGCCTCAAAGAATTAGTTTGGGAGTATCTTTTCTCTGGAATTTTTTGAAGAGTTTGAGAAGATTGGGCATTAGGTCTTCTCTAAATGTTTGATCGAATTTGCCTGTGAAGCCATCTGGTCCTGAACTTTCATTTGCTGGAAGATTTTTAATCACAGTTTCATCTTCACTACATGTGATTGGCTTGTTTATGTTTTCTATTTCTTCGTGGTTCAGTCTTGGGAGACTGTACCTTTCTAAGAATGTGTCCATTTCTTCCAGGTTGCCCAATTTATTGGCATATAGTTGCTGTATTAATCTCTCATGATCCTTTATATTTCTGCAGTGTCAGTTGTTACTTCTCCTTTTTCACTTCTAATTCTATTGATTTAAGTCTTCTCCCTTTTTTTTTCTTCATGAGTCTGGCTAATGGTTTATCAATTTTGTTTATCTTCTCAAAGAACCAGCTTTTAGTTTTATTGATCTTTGCTGTTGTTTCCTTCATTTCTTTTTCATTTATTTCTGATCTGATATTAATGATTTCTTTACTTCTGCTAACTTTAGGGTTTTTTTCGTTCTTCTTTCTCTAATTGTTTTACGTGTAAGGTTAGGTTGTTTATTTGAGATATTTCTTGTTTCTTGAGGTAGGATTGTATTGCTATATACTTCCCTCTTATAACTGCTTTTGCTGCATCCCATAGGTTTTGGGTTGTCATGTTTTCATTGTCATTTGTTTCTAGGTATTTTTTGATTTCCTCTTTGATTTCTTCAGTGATCTCTTGGTTTTTTAGTAGCATATTGTTTAGCCTTCATGTGTTTGTGTTTTTTACATTTTTTTCCTGTAATTGTTTTTTTTTTGTTTTTTGCAATACGCAGGCCTCTCACTGTTGTGACCTCTCCCATTGCAGAGCACAGGCTCCGGACGCTCAGGCTCAGTGGCCATGGCTTACATGCCCAGCTGCTCCGTGGCAGGTGGGATCTTCCCGGACTGGGGCACGAACCTGTGTCTGCTGCATCAGCAGGCGGACTCTCAACCACTGCACCACCAGGGAAGCTGTCCTGTAATTGATTTTTAATCTCATAGCGTTGGGGTCAGAAATGATGCTTGATATGATTTCAAAATTTTAAATTTACCAAAGCTTGATTTGTGACCCAAGATGTGATCTATCCTGGCGAATGTTCTGTGTGCACTTGAGAATAACGTGTAATCTGTTGCTTTCTGATGGAATGTCCTATAAATATCAATTAAACCTATCTGGTCTACTGTGTCATCAAAGTTTGTGTTTCCTTATTAATATTCTGTCTGGATAATCTGTCCATTTTGTAAGTGAGGTGTTAAAGTCCCCCACTATTATTCTTTTACTGTCGATTTCCCATTATATTGTTGTTAGCATTTGCCTTACATATTGGTGTGCTCCTATGTTGAGGGCATACATATTTATAATTGTTATGTCTCCTTCTTGGACTGATCCATTGATCATTATGTAGTGTCCTTCCTTGTCTCTTGTAACAGTCTTTATTTTAAAGTCTATTTTTTCTGATATGAGTATTGTTACTCCAGCTTTCTTTTGATTTCCATTTGCATGGAATATCATTTTCCATCCCCTCACTTTCAGTCTGTATGTGTCTCTAGGTCTGAAGTGGGTTTCTTGTAGACAGCATATGTACAGGTCTTGTTCTTGTATCCATTTGGCCAGTCTATGTCTTTTGGTTGCAACATTTAATCCATTCACATTTAAGGTAATTATTGATATGTATGGTCCTATTACCATTTTCTTAACTGTTTTGGGGTTTTTTGCATGTCTTTTTCTTCTCTTGTGTTTCCCACTAGAGAAATTCCTTTAGTATTTGTTATAGAGCTGGTTTGGTGGTGATGAATTCTCTTAGCTTTTGATTGTCTGTAGAGCTTTTGATTTGTCCATCGAATCTGAATGAGATCCTTGCTGGGTAGAGTAATCTTGGTTTTAGGTTTTTCCTTTCATCATTTTAACTATACCCTACCACTCCCTTCTGGCCTCCAGAGATTCTGCTGAAAAATCAGCTGATAACCTTATGGCACTTCCCTTGTATATTATTTGTTGCTTTTCTCTTGCTGCATTTAATATTTTTCTTTGTATTCAATTTTTGTTAGTGCGATTAATATGTGTCTCAGCATGTTTTTCTTGGGTTTTTCCTGAATGGGACTCTCTGCACTTCCTGGACTTGATTGACAATTTCTTTTCCTATGTTAGGGAAGTTTTTGACTATAATCTCTTCAAATATTTTCTTAGGCCCTTTCTCTTTCTCTTCTTCTTCTGTGACCCCTATCATTTGAATGTTGGTGTGTTTAATATTGTCCCAGAGGTCTCTGAGACTGTCCTCAATCCTTTTCTCTTTATTCTTTTCCATGGCAGTTATTTCCACTATTCTATCTTCCAGCTCTCTTATCTGTTCTTGTGCTTCAGTTATTCTGCTATTTGTTCCTTCCAGAGTATTTTTAATTTTAGTTATTGTATTGTTCATCATGGGTTTTTTGTTCTTTAGTTCTTCTAGGTCCTTTTTAAATGTTTCTTGTATTTTCTCCATTCTATTTCTGATATTTTAGATTACCTTTACAATCATTACTCTGAATTATTTTTCAGGTAGATTGCCTATTTCCTCTTCATTTATTTGGTCTTGTGGGTTTTTACCTTGCTCCTTCATCTGCAACATATTTCTCTATCTTTTAATTTTGTTTAAGTTACTGTGTTTGTGGTCTCCTTTCAGCAGGCTGCAGGGTTGTAGTGTCTCTTACTTCTGTTGTCTGCCCCCAGTGGGTGAGGTTGGTCCAGTGGCTTGTTTAGGCTCCCTGGTGGGGTGGGGTGGGGATACTCAGGCCTGTGTTCTGGTGGGTGGAGCTGGATCTTGTCCCTCTGATGTACAGGGCCATGTCAATTGGTGTGTTTTGTGGTATCTGTGAGCTTAGTATGACTTTCAGCAGCCTGTCTGCTAATGGGTGGAGTTGTGTTCCTGTCTTGCTAGTTGTTTTGCATGAGGTGTCCTGCACTGGAGTTTGCTAGCCATTGAATGGAGCCGGGTCTTGTTGTTGAGATGGAGACCTCTAGGAGAGCTCTCACAGATTCATTTTCCTTGGGCCAGGAGTTCTCTGGTGGTCCAGCATCCTGGACTCAGCTGTCCCACTTCAGAGGCTCAGACCCGACCCCTTTTTGGAAATTTGTGGTCTTCTGTCAGTGTTCAGTAGATGTTCTGTGGGAGTTCTTCCACATGTAGATACATTTTTGATGTATCTGTGGGGAGAAGGTGAGCTCCATATCTACCTCCCCACCATCTTGAAGGTTCTCCATATTTCTTAACTTTTTAGTTGTCTATATTATTTATTGACATGTATGTTAAGCCATATACAGGAACATAATTTTCAATTGTTTGCTGTCATTATTCAGTTTGAATAACTTATTGCCATGATCAGGTTCTAATTTCACTTCCCATTTTCTTCTTAGCTTCTACTTAATTATTCACAAATTATTATTCAACTTTTCTCTATGAAATTATTTTTATTAAATTATCACAACTCTGTGATGAAGTTTAAACTTTAAGCTATTTATCCAGAATTCTTCATGATAATAAACTTAAATAAATCTAATGTACAGAAACAAGTAACTGGTAAAATATATTATGGCATAATATTATATCAGAATATAGTACAATTTTTGAAGTTTATTTTTTAGAAAAAATATCTGTAATATAACAAGAAAGAAGGATTTTAAGTACAAGTTACAGTATTAAGTTAATAATATTCTCTGTTCCTCTATCAACTAAGAAAATGAAAAACATATGTCATCTAATTTCTCCAAATCATATCCAAAGTGTTTAATACATACTTAGTTGGGCCACACACCTGGGGAAAGAAGAAAAGCACAAGGAAGTGGTTGAGGATACAATAAAGGGACACATTTTTAGATTTTAGCCCATCTTTAGATTTTAGCCCACCCCCACATAGTATCCAATAATCCCATTCTGGTGGTTTCTAGATAGAATCTTTTGACATTAATATATGAAATCTCTTAGATGCAGTGTAGCAGGAGCCACTTGCTTTTGCTTTTGCTGTGGTCCTTCCAGTGACATTGGCTGCAAATCTTTTGCCTAAGAGCACTCCAAAACCAGCATGACCTCAATGCCAGGGCCCACCAGTGCCAGCCCAAAGTGCTACCTTCGGATGCTCCTAAAGTCACCACCATACCTCCTACTGTTTGTTTTGTGTCCTTTTCCACAAAGCCCTTGGACAACAACGGTTTGTGTAATTTCCTAGATACTGCTGACCTCCATGATTACCACATTGCTACTGTTAACTTACTGTTGTTCTAGATAGAACAATATTCATTTTCATCACAACAAATTCACTCTTCACTTGAGGCCTAAGCAGAGAAACTGTCTCTTTACCTCTCCTGTGTTTGCTCAGGTCACTAAGTAGTAAATAAAATACCAAATTTGTTTTGTTTGTCTTGTTTCCCCCTGCATTGTTCTATTGTTTAATTTAGCTGTTCCTAAGATTTTTTTTTATGCTGTTTGGTACTTGATGAGCTTTCACCACGAATATTGCAATTTCTTAATATTAGAAAGATTTTAATGGTTATATATTTATTGGTTATTATGTTCTTTTATTCTTACTTTTAAAAATGTATTTTAGAACTGCTTGGGACCTCTTGATTTAACCTTGTTATCTCAAAACTTAACTTCCATAGTCTTCATATGTTTATCTCTATACTGCTATATTCATCAAGTATTCATTACTAACTTCCAAGTAACAATTGCTTTATTTATTCTGTTCAGAGTAGAAAATAAACCATGTATTGTCATTAAGCCTTATAAATTAATTATTATGAAACATACACACATACAATTTTTAATGGGTTAGTTTTCAAGTGTGTATTTTTATATGTTTTTGACACATATGTGCATTTTTCCATAAATTCTTGTTTTTTACAGATAGTATTTTTCTTCATATATTGTTTTAATATATATGTATTTATTTAACATAGTATCATTTGTGATTATTTTAGTTTTATTGGGAGTGTATTTATCTTCTGATAATTAAAAAAAAATCATTCTTAGTAATAATTTTCCTCATACTCTTTGACTCATTAGATTTTTTTTTTTTTTTTTTTGCAGTACGTGGGCCTCTCACTGTTGTGGCCTCTTCCATTGTGGAGCACAGGTTCCAGACGCGCAGGGTCAGTGGCCATGGCTCACGGGCCCAGCCACTCCGCAGCATGTGGGATCTTCCCGAACTGGGGCACAAGCCTGTGTCCCCTGAATCGGCAGGCAGACTGTCAACCACTGCGCCACCAGGGAAGCCCCAACTCATTAAATTTTAGGTTCACCTTGTCACGAAGTCTTGGTATTTTTAGTCTCTGTTCATTCTTTTTCTTTCCTAATGTATTGTGAAAGCTCTACCTAGATTCCTAAAATGCCCACCCAACAACTGTTCTTAAAGTGGTGGTTCAGGGTCCTTGCCCCAGCATAAATTTGAATACACTGAGCCTTAAACTAGATTCTGAAAGTGCAGCTTTCTCTACCATTTACAGCACTGCCAATATGTAACATTACAGCACTGGTGCCTCCTTAAAGTTATCAGTAAATTCTTCTCTAAGTTTCATTTCACAGGTGATATAGCTCCATCCCAGTTTCTAATTTTATGAGGTGAATCTATCTCAGGCCCCTCCTATGCATGTAAATCTTTTGGTCTCCACTATTCTGCACAAGTTCAGCACAAATCCTGCCTTGTTCTCTCTTGTAGGCTTCCAACTCTAGTTTCTGCCTACTATTGTAGGTTTCTGACCATGATAATTACATAATTTTCTACTCCTATATATTGACAAGTGGTTAAAATTTTAAGCATGGTTCTACAATGTATCTTAACTTAAAGTTTCAAATCTTTTGCTCTATTTATATCATTAATAGACTCAAATTTTTTATTTTCCTATTTACCTTTAAGTAGTATCCTTCTCCTAAAGTATTACACATAGATGTACAGACAGAAGAAGGAACACTTTTTTTCAAAATAACATCTCTTATGTCATATATTTTGTTTTAAAATAATCTGGGTTTACCCAAATAAATTAATGTTAATGTCCACCAAAGGACAGTATAAGAATGTCTGTGTTAGCTTTATTCATAAAAGCTAAAACCTGGTAAAGGGATTCTGGTACCAGTTCCACAATAGGAGAGGGTGGTTTCCCTCATATCACCAAGCAATTCTCCTGACACCAGCTGGGTGTCCTATAGTTCAACTTAATTGTGACACTATCTACCCAGAGACAGTGTCAGATTCCATAGTTTAAGGGTTCAGTCTTACAAGACTGCCCCCCCACACACACACTTTGGGTGCCAGTCACAACCCCAGGTTGTCACCTGAACTTCTGACCAACTGGCCATAAATCAGAGGTTCTTGTGACCCCTCCTTGGGTTCAATTAATTTGCTAGAGCATTTCACAGAACTCAGGAAACCCTGTGTACTCACTATATTACTGGTTTATTATAAAAAGATATAACCAGACAAAAAAGTCCATAGGGGAAGGTATGGGGGAAGAGTGAGAAGCTTCCATACCCCTAAGCACTTCCCTCTTCAAGACTACCTGCAGGTTCATCAACGTGAAAGCTCTCAGAACCCTGTCCTTTTGGTATTTTATGGAGGGATCATTACATAGTCATGATTGAATATGTCATGGACAATTGGGATTGATTCATCCTTCAGGCCCTTTCTCTCTTCCCTAGGTGGGAGGTGGAGGAAGTGGGACTGAAAGTTCTAAGCCTTCAATCACACATCGGTTTCCTGTCAACCAGCCCCCATCCTTAGATGGGGTCAAAAAGTCAACATTAACATTAGAAAAGGTACCTTTAAAACTCAACACTTAGGAAATTCCAAGGGTTTTAGAAGCTCTAGGCCAGAAAAAGGGCAAAGACCAAATATAAATATATTTTTATATTTATATATTATAAGTATATATTTATATGAAAATATATGTATATATAAATATATTTATATATTTCTTATATATATATTCCTTATACATTTATATATATTTCTAAACCACAATATCACACCTGGAAACAACCCCTCTAAATAGCCATCTATTTTTAATTCAGTAGCTTTGTATAGCAGTTTTTAAAATTGCATCATGCTCATATTATAGGCCTCACTTTCTACTCAGTGAATAAAAGATTGAAGAACATTCTTCTTTTATGAAAGAAACCAATATAATTATGAGATCTTCAATCCCTTCTTCTGAAGAACTGTTAAAATTTTAGGAAAATGAGAGAAACAAATCTCTGAGTTCTATGGTATTTAGGATTCAATAGAAATATATTATTATTGAGTTATAAAGAAGAATTGAAAGAATGATTATGTTAATCATTGGCTTACTCATAATTTTTCTGCTTCTGTTGTCACAGTTGTATGATGAATAACCTATTGGTTCCACTGTCATTAATGGACAAGTCTGTATACTTATTATTATAGCTGAAATTCTGCCTCTGTACACCAGTACCAAATTGAATCTCAGAGACAGAGTTCTGGGTTAAGTAGAAAAGAATAGCTTTATTGCTTTGCCAGACAAAGGGAGACACTGTGGGCTAAGGCCCTCAAAACTGTGTGTCCCTACCTGGAGTGGGTAGTGAGGAGTTTTATAGTAATGGTTCAAAAAGGAAGATGTGATCAGCTCGAGGACATTTCTCTGATTGGTTGGTGGAGAGGTAAGTGGCAGTCAGTATCATTAACCTTCTGGTTCCAACTGGTCTGGGGTCAACGTGCTTGTGGGCAGCATATTGTTAACTTCTTCTACTTGGTGGGGGTTTCAGTATCTGCAAAACAATTCAAAGACATTGTTATGTATATCCTTTTAAGGGGAACCAGAACCCTGCTCCAAGACTGCACTAGTGTTTCTCAACTGTTCCCCCCTTTTCTCTGCATCCCCTCATTTTCCTGATTAGCAACTGTTTGAAACTGCCCTTTGGAACTCAGGGAAGGAAATAGAGGCTGAATGAAGCCTATTTCTTACAAACAACAAATGGGGGACACAGAAAGGCTGTTGTGCCCAGGAGTCCCACAGGTTTCTGCTCAGTTTCACTATTACTTTATTTATATTTCTTTTTTTGTGTGTGTGTGGTATGCAGGTCTCTCACTGCTGTGGCCTCTCCTGTTGCAGAGCACAGGCCCCGGATACGGCTTATGAGCCCAGCCACTCCATGGCATGTGGGATCTTCCTGGACCGGGGCATGAATCCGCGTCCCCTGCATCAGCAGGTGGACTCTCAACCACTGCGCCACCAGGGAAGCCCCTATTTATATTTCTTATAAAAGAATATTTATCATCTACAAATTTGATAATAATAGGGGAAAAATTTTTAAACCTGCTTCATAGAAGCATTCCTTTTTTTTTTGCATAGAGTAATACCTCATGTATTTGAAGAAGTTTGCTACACATTGTACAAATAGAAATTTTATTCTGACTTTGTTACTTCTTTCCATTTTCCTCCTCTGTACAAACCTGAAAACTAAGAACAGCTTTACCTCCTCAAATACATATTGTTTCTACATAAATTATTTTTTAAATTTTGTTTTATATTAGAGCATGGTTTATTAAAATGTTGTGTTAGTTTCAGGTGTACAGCAAATTGATTCAGTTATACATATACATGCATCTAGTTTCTTTCAAATTATTTTCCCATTTAGGTTATTACAGAATATTGAGCAGCATTCCCTGTGCCATACAGTAGGTCTTTGTTGGTTATCTATTTTAAATATAGCAGTGTGTACCTGTCAATCTCAAACTCCCAATCTATCCCTCCCCCCACCCTTCCTCCCTAGTAACCATAAGTTTTTTCTCTAAGTCTATGAGTCATTTTTTGTTTTGTAAATAAATTCATTTGTATCATTTTTTTAGATTCCACATATAATCAATATCATATGATATTTGTTTTTCTATGACCTATTTCATCTAGTGTGATAATCTCCAGGTCCATCCATATTGCTGTAAATGGCATTATTTCATTCTTTTTAATGGCTGAGTAATAGTTCATTGTATATTTGAACCATATCTTCTTTATCCATTCATCTGTTGATGGACATTTAGGTTGCTTCCATGTCTTGGTTATTGTAAACAGTGCTGCAATGAACATGGGGTGCATACATTTTTTTTTTTCTTTGTGCTGTATGCAGGCCTCTTACTGTTGTGGCCTCTCCTGTTGCGGAGCACAGGTCCAGACGGGCAGGCCCAGTGGCCATGGCTCACGGGCCCAGCTGCTCTGCAGCATGTGGGATCTTCTCAGACTGGGGCACGAACCCGTGTCCCCTGCATCGGCAGGCGGACTCTCAACCATTGCGCCACCATGGAAGCCCGCACATACCTTTTTGAACCATGTTTTTCTCTGGATATTTGCCCAGGAGTGGGATTGCGAGTCATATGGTAGTTCTATTTTTAGTTTATTAAGGAGCTTCCATGCTGTTCTCCAGAGTGGCTGTACCAATTTACATTCCCACCAAGAGTATAAGAGGATTCCGTTTTCTCCACACCCTCTCCAGCATTTATTGTTTGTAGATTTTTTGATGATGGACATTCTGACTGGTGTGAGGTGATATCTCATTGGAGTTTTGATTTGCACTTCTCTAATATTTAGCGATGTTGAGCATCTTTTCATGTGCCTCTTGGTCATCTGTATGTCTTCTTCAGAGACCTGTCTATTTAGGTCTTCTGCCAATTTATTGATTGGATGTCTGTTTGCTTTTTTATATTGAGCCATATGAGCTGTTTGTAAATTTTGGAGACTAACCCCTTGTCAGTCGCATTGTTTGCAAATATTTTCTCCCATTCTGTGGGTTGTCTTGAATTATTACAGCAAATATGTTAAATATGGTGCTATAGTTGATTTTATCTTCTTGACTTTCAGAATTGCCTTCTGTATTTACCCTTTGTATAGAATATCACATAGAAGGTGCAAAATTACTTTTTTATCATTAACTTTTTATAGAAGTTTGTTATATAACTGTGCCTGTATTAATCTAGAATTTGTATAGTTAAATATGAAAAATAGAAAAAATTTTCTCAATTATTTCAATTATTTTAGATGATTTTAATATTTAGGTATTTGCTAGAATCACCTATATGCTTTGTATGCTATCGATTTTTCTGAAAAATGAATGAGTAGAAGCTTTACATGTCTTTTTCAATGAAGAAAATAAGAAAATGAGGTTAAAAAAGATTCAATATCTGAAAGGGTCCAAGCAATTAGAAGAATGCTGAGGAAAGACCATCTTTATGTTTTCATGTCCCTTGATGTATAATATCCAATACTCCATCCCCTTCTCCCCGCAGTGACATAACTTCTTGTCAATGTTTTAAATCATTTTATAAACAAAAAAGTACAATTGCTATGAGTAAGATGTGTGCAATTTCTCAAAAGAATTCCAGTGGAAATTCATTGATTCAAATTCAGTTCATCCCTCTTAGCTGTTAGAATTTCAGCAATGGTGATCCTCATATAAACATATGTTCCACTGACTCATTGTGTAGAGCAGCATGAAAGAAACAGCAGGTTTTGCAATCACATCAAGGCACTTCAGTAGTAATTGTCTTCAATACCACCACATTCAATGATATAGGAAAATAATTTTATACTCTATATATTAATATCTAAGGTATAGTAAATTACTTTAGAAAAAGAGTAAGGAAATATTTCAGAAAATTTTAATGATATTCATTTATTGCTAATTCAGATTTGGTGACAGTTGGCTTGCCCCATGTCTTGAAATTTATATATGTTAAAGTTACTCTTTCATTTATAGGGTAAATAAGTTTATAGTGTAAATAAGTTTGCAGTGAAAATGTTACTTAAAATGAAACAAAATTAAAATAATCTCTTTAAAACATTGTCAAGTTTTAAAGACACTCAGCAACATATAATTGGAAAGGTAATAAAGATACACAATTAACATTCATTAACAGACTCAGGACTTCTACACAGGCATACTTAAAATAGATGTAGTTTTTAATTTTTAGACAAGGTAAATAATTAAGATTAGGTTCAGCCACATATAATAAAATAATAATAACAATTGGCTTAAACAAGAAAAAGACTTACTTAAGGTCTCCCATTAAATATGTCTGGAAGTCTAGTAGTCTACAACTTGTAAGACAAATCCATTAGAGACACAGGCTACTTTCAGTTCTCTGCCCTGTCGGTTGAGATCTGGCCCTTTCCCTGTTGTCCAAGATGATTGCCACTCCTTCAACATCACATCCAGTTCCAAGCAGTGGAGTGAGGGGAAGAAGAGCACATTCTCTCTCTTTCTTTTAGAGATCTTTCTGAATCACCACATTGTCAATCAGGTTTTAGATACACTGAAAATGATAAAGAATGTTGGAGTGAGCAACTTTTAATTTTTATGGTAGTAAAATAATATAACTACATTTTTAACAGCTTAGTAGGTCATGTAAACTACTATTTTGTATCCAAAATAAATTATTACAATTACAGAATACGTTAATTTTGAGGATTTATTTTTCCTTTAAATAAAGGAAACTTACCACTGAATCTTGGTAACCTTAATGTTTTTTGTTTTCAAATTTCTTTCCTAAGGATGCAGGGTAAAAAGAAATATTTCTACATTTATTTATATCTGTTATTCTGTATTTTATTATGTGTCTCTGTGGGAGGGAGGGAGGAGAACAGTGGGAAGGATGCTATTCTGAGTCGGACTTGGGAATGTGCCTTGGTAGCAGCTCTCTTGCCCTAATTTTCCACCTCTTCAGTGCCTGGCATCTTTCTCCCACTACTCAGCTCCAAGAATCTATCTGTACCATGGCTAATTCCATGCCTCTTCACATAAGGAAGGACTCGGTCCTCTGACTCTGACTGTGGAACATCAAGCCTTTCCCAGATATTAGTGGAGAGGCTATTTTGACCAGGATTCATTGAAATCAAGATGAAAGAGAGGAAACTGATCCAGTGAGAAGTAGGGAGATGGTGAAAGCTGTATCTGTTTGCTTTGTGATTTACTGAAGAACAAAATACTCATAAATGTGTTGATTTCTCCAATGTCATCACAAAGGAAGAAATATGTATTTTTCCTATTGAAAATACTTTGACCCAATTCTAAAATGACTAGTATAACTTTCCTGTGTTTAGGAGAATTTAACTACTTCCTGAGACTGATCTTAATCATAAGGAATGCCGCACAGTCTGGGCTATAGTGAGAGGCTGCCACCAACACAAATAAATTCCTTTCAGTTGCATAATGCCTTCTCTGATCCAAAGAAAATAGGTGTATGAATTGATTGCTCAGAAAAATAGTATTTATTTGTTATGAAATATGATACCTTTTAAAAATTTGGAAAATTTACAAAATTTAATATTTGGAAGAAAGTACTAAAGCAATTTAAAATAAATAGTGTTATTTATTTATTAGCTAGAGAGTTGATAATGTGTTTTTAATGAAATAGTTCAAAGTTGAGACAAATCATGAAGTTCTCAAAGTGTACTTTGAATTATTTTCTATAAGTAAAGCTTGTGGTATAGTCTTGCAGTGCTTTTCTACTATGCTATTCTATGATTGAAATTAGTTCTTTTTAAAAAAACACTTGATATTTCATAAATTTTTGTGAGTAATTTGGCTGCTGAGTCAGAGGCTCATGCTGTATTTAGTTTACCTTTTCAACCACATTTCTAAGTACCCTAGATGTGGCTTTTCAAAATATGCATTTTAAAATGTCTTTTGCATCCCCTCAGTATAACTGTAAGTATTAAATGGAGAGAAAAAAAAGAGAAAGTCCTTTGTAATATATTTAACATTGTATTAAGAAAGAAAATAAACTTCCTATAACTAATTAATTAATATTCAAAAGCATGTTTTGATCAAAAATATGTGTTTTTGGTGTTAGGAAGAAAATATCTAATGAAAGATAGTAAAATATAGTTGAAATATCAAGTGCTATTTAAATTCCAAATTACATCTTTTTTTTTCTTTTTACTCAAAGGATCAAAAGTGCTCTCTCATAAGATATCATAAACAGATTTTATGGATAAATTTGTAATGCATAATCAATTCAATTATAAGTATGTGAATTAATAAAAAGAAAACTCCAAGAATATATATATAGAGAGAGAGAGAGAGAGAGAGACAGAGAGAGAGAGAGTTCCTTATTTGATAAACTTCTATTCATTTAATATATTAATTATGTGCCTTTTTTTTGTGTGTGTGTGGTATGCGGGCCTCTCACTGTTTTGGCCTCTCCCGTTGCGGAGCACAGGCTCCGGACGCGCAGGCTCAGCGGCCATGGCTCACGGGCCCAGCCGCTCCGCAGCACGTGGGGTCTTCCCGGACCAGGGCACGAACCCCTGTCCCCTGCATCGGCAGGCAGACTCTCAACCACTGCACCACCAGGGAAGCCCAATTATGTGCCATTTTAATGTAAGAATTTCAGAAAAGAACAAAATATATAAGCCTGGAAAATAAATATTATAACATTTCTCACAGTGTGGGGTTGGTGTTTGTAGTTTTGACATAATAGTTATTTCCCCCTTTTCAACAATAGTACTTGAATATTTCTTTATAGAACAACACTTATGCTCTGCAGAATTTTGCTTACTCAACTCACAGAGGTGAGTGTGTAATTCAAAGCTCGTTTGTCACAGCCTAGCTACAGTGAATGGATTGTAGATAGACATACAACCATATTCATTGTAGATTTGTACTTTTACATTCAATAATTAGAGAACAACAACAAAAAAATAGCATTAGAGAAATCCAAGTAACAAAGGCCAGCTGTGAGGTAAAGAGGGCCTGGGCAAGAGTAAATGGCAATACATAGGTAAGGGGAAGTTACAGTGGATTCACATAACCTAGATTGAACAGACCTGAATACAACCTAAAGTTGTATTCAGCTGAGCAGTATAAAAATATAGTATAACACTTTTTCTTTTAGCCTTTTACTCATGTTACTTTAATCAAAGCAATATGCAAAAACATGTAAAATATAAAGAGATGCTTGTATAGTCTATATGTTTTCTGGATACATGCATTGTCAGTTTTGTTCATATACATTTGTTAAAATGCTGTAACTGAATCAAGCAGCAACAGCAATTAGCTGTCTCTAATGGACCTTTGACTTAATGACTTGAGGTTTCTTTTAGGGAATTAAACAAAGCTGACTTTGATTTTACTGTGACAATTAAATATTTGTGGAATGATAAAAATTCTTTTAATTATAAGTTGTATACTTATTAGCATAAAGCAAAAAGCTTCACTTTGAAGCTTTTTGAATGGTCTACACTGATCTCATCCTAGGCTGAAAAAAGTAGACATTGGTCAACCTGGTCTAAGAATAGAAAACAAACATCATTTCTCTGGATTACACATTTCAGCTGAGTTGATTTTATTAAACCTTTCATTAGCTTCATCAAGACATGTAATCAAACCCACAGTCACAGAGATCAAGGGAGAATGTCAGCTTTAAGTAGAACATATTTTCTGCAAGCAATTTTTAACAAATACTTGAAAGTTCAAATGCTTAATATCCATATACATTTTCTGTAAAAGGTCATTTTTATGTCTAATCATGACTTAATTTATTTCTCTTTTAACTATATTACAACCAAAAGATCAATGCTCCTTCTTAAATAACCCAGGACATTTTTGGCTATTTTTACAACATGAGTTTTGCGGTGAATCCAGCTTGTTCAAGACAATTTTGAATATAAAATTTAAAATATTATACCTATAGAACTACACATTTGAATAATTTTTGACATCTTTGATCAAATTAGGACAAAACTATGTTATCTACTCTTCATCAAAATTTGTCTTTTTTCACTATAATTTTGTTGCCATCAACTTTTACTCATTAACTTATTGAAGTCAATTCAATGAATGTTTATACAGTCCTTAATACAGGAACTGCTGAAGGAGACAAAAATGATGAACCAGGACTGTTTAACCAAATTTTCTTACAGTGCTGAGTGAAGAATGTGTTATTATGAGATATAAGTAGCATGTAGGAGAGATTCATCTTTTCTCATGATATTAGGGAAGATTTATAGAGGAGCAGAGGAGGAACCACTTCTTGACAATGAAAGACATTCAAGTCACATCCATACATTCAGTGAGAAATATTTAGCCATATCTTCAAAAATGGTAAAAGTTATTTTTCTGAATAATAATTCTACATCTAGAAGTTAATTTCTAGAAAGTTGTAATCATAAGTGCAAGATTGCCTCATTGAATATATTGTTAAAAATTAAAAATAAAAATTTTGTTTTATAATGAATGCTATAGCCAAATGAAAGCACATTATTCATCTATCAAAGTGAGCTAGAGGAATCTATCTGTACTGATTTAAAATGATATCCAACATATATCAATAAGAAAAAAGCTGATTGCCAAAGATTATGGTTTTACTTATATAAATAAGCATATACATAACCACAACTAGAGGAATTTATAGCAACTCAATAATTGTACTTTTGTGGTGTAATTTGGGAGAATATCACTTTGTACAACAAATATTTTATGAATCTTTGAATTTTTGAAGGTATATGTATTACTTTTGGTATCAGAAAACTGTAAAAGGCTTTGAAAACTTTTCCAGCTACCACCTTATTTCTCTCTTTCTTTATAGTGAAACTTAAAGGATATTCCTTATTTTTCTTTGGTTCTTCATCTCTCATTTCTTCCACAAACTAGGCTTTCCCTCATTATTTTATCTCACCATAAGATTTCAAGAGAAAAAAAAAAAGAAAAGAAAAGAAAAGAGAGAAGGGGGGGAAAAGAGAAAAGGAAAAAAATCTTATTTTTTCAATGTAAGTTAAAATGAATCCTTTTTATCCAGCCTTTATTTGAGAGTACTCTTCTACATTGAACTATTATACTTTCATCTTCTTCTTTTTTTTCTTTTTTACTTTTCCTATCTTTTTACTGACTCCTTTTTGCTTTATGTCTGCTTTTGGCAGTAACAAAAACATTTTGATGCTCACACAACATTCTTTACCATTCTTTATACCTGCTAACCGACTTTCAACTTTGTTCAGATATTCACCTCTCCCTTTCATTCCTCAAGAGATATTTACTCCAACCCAGCACAGAGGTAGATGCTGAATGGACTGGACCAATCAGAGTGGATCCATTTCCTGGTTAACATCAAGGGTGGCCATGTGTTGTGGTCCTATTCGATGAGATTTTAAAACATATCTGAGGTCACAGATATGAATGGTTTTCTATATATTTTATTTTATTAACATCTTTATTGAAGTATAATTGGTTTTTTACATATTTTAATATGTGACCTGTAACTGCTACAGGACCTTGTAACCATGACAGAGTCACTGTGAGGGCAGAAAAAATTAGGATGTTAAAGAACAAAGATGATGAGAGTGTTAAACCATCACAAAAAGAAATCTAGAAAACTGCCTTCAAGTTCTTATCCTTTGTGGCAATTCATTTTCTTGCTATTTAAGCCAATTTAAATTGAGGTTTCCAGATACTTACAGCCCAAAGCATCCTAAGAGAATGGTTACATGCTCTAGAATGCCTTATTCATCACCCGTCATCCTATCAGCTCTCTGAGTGGCCACACACAAAGCCACAGCCTTTGGAACTGTAACTTCTAGATCTCTAGCTCAGACTTCTCAGCTAAGTACATATTGACAAATCACAGTGACTGCTAACTCGTGTACTTTATTTTTTTCACTGAATTTGTACACTTTAAGTGACTGAATTATATGGCATGTGAATTGTACGTCAATAAAGATGTTAAAAGAGATAGTTAAAAGAGTTAAACAGGGGCTTCAATAGCAAGCGACTGTACCTTTGAATCTATTTGTTTATCTTGAAAGAAATTTAAGAAAATAGACATTTTGTTGCAGGAATAAATCCAGAGTTCATAAGCAAATGTTATAAAGAAATTCACACAATAATAATAATAATAATGCAATAAACTGTCAAAGACCAGGAAAAAATAATAAAGATGAGAAGAAATATACCAAGTTTGAATCCCAGCTCTGCAACTTTCTAGATGGATGTTGTTAGGCAAAACACTAACCATTCCAAGCTTTGTTTTTCTCCTACCTGAAATGGAGGTTTTAAAATATGCAAGGTTATTTGGAAGATTAGAGATAATGTGTACAAATGTCTGGCACATAGAGGGCACTGAATTAATGGTAATAGTTATTGTAAAGGATGTACATTGAGGCTCTACCATTAGTCCAACATATTATGCATATTATTTTATTAATACTGAGAAAAACTGCAGTAGTCAGGATAAGCTATTATGTTGCAATATCTACCAACCCCAGAGTCTCAATGGCTTCAAAAAAAAAACTAAAGATTTATTTCTTACCCAATTTAAATATCCATAACAGGTTGGCTTGGGGCTCAACCCTGTGCTATCCTTACTCTAGATAGGACTAATCTAAAAAGCTAGTATTTCACAAAATAGTTCTGATCACATGGGAAAAAAGTGTGGTCAATCACACACAGATTCCTAAGATGTATGCCTGGAGATGACACATGCTACTTTGGATTCCATATTACTGGCTGAAGCAGGTCACATGGACATACCTACCTTCAAGGGAGTAGGGAATTACATTTTAAACATGTGCATAGAAGATGATAAAACAGAGTATTTTTTAACAGCCTTAATGATTACCATACAAACTTATGAGGGAGATTTTATTTATTTATTTATTTATAACAACAACTATGTGTATTTTATAGTCAATAGGATAAATAAATTTTCTACTCTCCGATCTCCAACTTCAGTCAGAAACTTAGGAATCACCTTAAATGTATCTTTCCCCCTCATGTATTTATCTTTCTAACCTGCAAATTATGTTAACTCTACCTCATTAATATATTTTGTCTCTCCAGAGGTATTATCATATAGTGGTCAAAAGCATGGATTCTAGAGCCAGACTTCTTGGGTTTATATTCTGTCTTGGCCACTTTCTTGCTGTGTGCTAGCTGTGATATTGAGTGAATTACTTAATCTCTCTGGGCTCCACTTTCTTCATCTGTAAAATGGGATGGATGGCCAAAATTATACATATCATATAAGGTTGTAGTATAAATTGAAGGGGTTATAAGTGTAAAACACTCACAACAGTGTACAGCACTTGAAAAATACTCAATACATATCAGCTATGGTAATTTATTTACTTTGTGATGTTTATCCTCCTCACTTCATTCCAATTGCTCTTGTCTCACACCATTTCTCATCTGAGTTACAGAACTACACTTTCCCATTTCCTTCATCAATTGCTTTCAATCCATTCTCATGTTCTGAAAGGTCTCATCCAATTCTTTCTTCAGTCAGGGACGTTTTCCAGTAAAATCTGTTCACATAATCACCAGCATGGAATCTTTCCATGACTCTCATTGCCAATGACATAAAATCTATGCTCTATAGCTCAACAAGAAATGCCCTGCCACTCCTCTATAGGTATCTTCCCTACTTTCTCTTTTCCAGAAGACTAGACTCTCTCAAACTCCAAGGCATTTGTAGGTGCCATTCCTGATCCCCAGAAAGCATTTCTCTCTTTTCCTTATGATTGTCACACATTTGTCTTTGAGGATCAGCCAAGTCACCATTACTTCCAAGCATTATTCTTTATCTCTTCAGGACTCACTAGACACTTATGCTCTGTGCATACTTGAATCTCTAGCACATCACTTTTTCTGTATTGCAAATATTTCGTCATGTGTATTGACTGTTCATTTTTTCTTGTTTTTCTTAGGATACAGGCTAAGTGAAGCCAGATATTTTGCCTTTGATCTCTGTATCTATAGGGCCTACCATATTGATGGGCACATGACAACCATTCAATAAATGTGTTAAAAGAAGAAAATAATGAGCTATGCCTAGCCCCTAGTTTCTAGTTATCTGAAATCTATTAGTCTAAAATTTATCAACACAATTCAAATGCCACCACACTAACCCTAATCTTTCTTCCTTGGAAATCATTAAATCTGTGTAATTAAGTAATTACATAAGCAATTAATTTAAATGTATCTATGGAAAACTCTTATTTATTATATAAATTCATTCAAGAAACATTTACTGAATAGCTACTCTGTGCCAGACTCTTTTATAGGAAGTAAGAACACATTAATGAACAAAAACTTCTTGAAGCAGCTTATGTTCTCATATGTCGTGAAAGAAAATCTTTTACTACTATCTGTTAGTTCCAATTTTTATTTTGTCTTTCTAAGGAATATTATAATCTCCATAATATTCAGAACTTTTTTTCACACTTTGTAGTCTCCAAAATGCGATATTATTGTCCCTTGAATTTAAATATTTTCTTTCTCAACCACTATTTCCTGTCTCTCTCATTCTTTTTCTTTATTTTTCTTCTCTACTTTTTCCTCACATTTTCTCATTCTTCCTCAAAAGTATACATGTATTCAATTATATATAATTAAACTGTATAATTTATCTCAAATTTCACATATATTTCAACTATTCCATTCTGCCTTTCAGACATTTGAGAATTTTATATTTTGATACTGAGAAATTGGGAATAAGCACTGATAATGAGCATATAAAATTTCACCATAGTAGTGTTTTCCCTAATCATGTGCTGCTTTGTCCTGAAATTTGACCTGATGAAGTTCCCTTTGAGTCTATTACTGATGACTCCTGTATCACAGATGCTGCATAGGTGTGGTTGGTAAAGTAGGTAAATGTGCTTACCTGAATTTTTCCTATTGAGTCAAAAATGAAAATGAAGTACTTATTGCCTATCTCACAATAGACTAATACTTAAATCACAAAATTCATGAACAGGGTCAAATATGCAATTTTCATTTAGGTGGCAAGTTCTTCAGCTTGTTGGTTTTAATTTAAATAATCCTGTAATATGAAGATTATTAAGATTACCACTTAACAGTTTTGTTTCTAAGTACATTGTACTCTCTTAAATGTGTGCATGTGCGTGTGCGTGTGTGTTTCCCTTAAATAAATTAAGAAAATCAGTAATTCTTATTCCCTACTTCATAACCCTCATGTTAAATTCTGATAAGGGAGATCACAATGAAGGGAGTGTTTTAAAGACCTCCTTAATGTTTATAGGACTAACACTGAACTGTTCTTCTTGTTTAATAAATTACATTGATCCAGATGATTCCAGGGAAGAAACTAAAATTTTAAATAATGTATAAAGTTATTTGGGGGCTACTTGACATAAGGTGACAAGATTCTATTTTTGAAGTCAGGCAGGGTGTATATAAATTCTAAAGTTATATGGAGATAATGTTTCTCAAATTTTATGGACTTTTAAAAATATTATTATACTAAAAGCAATACAAATTGAATTAGTGAAAAGAGTATTAGTATTCTGCAAATAAAATGACATTACTTGAGGGTATTCCACATTGGCTCCTACATAAAGCAAAATTAAGAACAATTACAATGATATAAATTATGCCAGACTTCCCTAGGGTGTGCTGAACAAATTCATATAGGAGCAGAAGCTCAAGTATCAAAAGAAAATAGGAGTAGTAGACCTATTCCCTCAAGAGGAGTTTATTTTTTTAAAGCCTCTAGTAAATGATGAAATGTGAGCAGCAATACTATTAATATTTAAATAATTAATTTATTTTCTCTTATTACATAAACTAACTGAATTAGGTATAGGATGAGAATAGCAAAATCCTTTTTTGAAGAAATGCTCAGCTATGTTTGAAGTAATATATTGTAGAACCTATATATAAAGTGACATCATAGACTCTTAATTTACCTATGTAAATAAAATCACTTAAATATTTTATCATTCTTGGAATAAATATTGTTAATGACAGAAGCTGGAAAACAAATTACTTTGTCACCCATTTTTCGACCTTTAAACCAAGCTTCCTTATTCTAATATCTTGGCACATTTGTGGACTTTTATTCAATAAATAAGCAAATATTTGTGGAATAGCATCAGGAACCATAACAGCCTCAGGGGAATCAGAAATGAATAAAAATAAAGCCTCCTCATGTGTAGAATTTACATTCTATGGAAGAGAAAAGACAATAAACAAATACGTATGATACATAATGGTTGATTGTGAGTGTAGTGGAGAGAAATGAAGATTAAGAGTAATCTTCATCTTAATGATGATTAAGAGAAGGGATTTTCATTAAAATATCTTCTCTTTGTTCTATGATTATGTGTCCAACTTTTGTAGCAAGATGCTATTTTTAGATTATGTGGAAACTTTCTGAGGTACTTGAAGATGGTGGAATTAAGAGAAGAAAAACTATTTAGTGTCTATCAGGGATCCATTAACATGTTGGAAAACAATGGAAGATACAACTGAGGTAAAAAGACCTGTGTGGCAGGGATGCCTTGTGGCAGAAGTGGGATGCCAGCTGAACTGTGAATAAAAATAGAATATAAGGGTACACCATGAACAAAAACCTGAGTCAACATGTTCAGAATATTCAAAGTACAAGTCTGGGTGGAAGAAGGCATATCATGGAATGACTGGGTAGGATAGAGAAGTTTTTATTAAATTATAGAAACTTTGGATTATATCAAATTAGATTCATAATTTATAGTCAATTAATTGTGTCTTTACACTGTTACAAATTGAAAACATTTATCTTCCTTGGGAGAACTAAAGCTGGAGCAATAATTGGAGATTTCTAGACAAGTCTTAATGTGTCCTGGGTCATGACTTTAGTTTTCTTTAATTAGAAAAGACAGCTTGCTCTGTAAAACATATGTGAGAGAAATAACCTAGTTTATAGTTTTGATTTTTTTCACTGCAATTATTCAGCATAAGTTATTGGGCTTCTTTCTTATTTTGTATATGTGGCTTAAGAGGAATCTATACCAAAGCCCAGGTGTATACTATGCTGAAGAAACAACTTGTGAAACTCAACATAAGTGAAAATGCTTTTATTATAAAGAAGTTTTAGAAGAGTTTCTCTCACTCAACTCTCCTTGACATAGTTAATGCTTTACTTAGTTTACCCTAAATTCTTTCCTAAATTAATTGATATTCCTGTATAGACTGTTATGCCTCTATATGGAGAGATTTCATATGAAAAATGATATGACTTTTTTTAATGAAAATTGGAACACTAAATATAGCAAACTAGTGAAGCTGATTGTTCCATAGACTTGAACTTACATGCCCTTCAAAGAGAGAACTGCCCTCATTATTTAGCAGCTTACAGACAGTTCTAATGAACAAAAATTGCATTGTTTTGAGTCTTCATTTGCAAATGACAAATTTTATTTCTTGGCACTGATGCACACGCAAGTTGAAGTCATTTTAATCAAATAATTGTGTTTCTGGAAAAGAGAATACTACTGGTAAAATTAAAAGGAACACTTAGAAAGTTCCAACATTTAAAGCCTTTATTTAACCCAGGTCTAGACTAAACAGAGGAACTCATTATAAGGTAATGAGTGACATAATACTGCCTCTTACACTTTAAACACTTGCCTATTTTATTATATAATGAAATTAAAGTCACTATTTAAAGCTTACTGGAATGATAGATTTTAAAACTTTGATTCAAAATGTAATGTGCTGATCAGTATAGGTATGTGAGGTGTACTGTTTTAATAAATTACTATTACCAATAAAAAATCTTATTTCACAAACAGCTTTTTAATTTACATCATAAATGGAAGCATTTATTTCTTTATCAATAGCAAGTTATTGACTTACATCTCAAAAAAGTCAACTAGTGCCACAATATACAAACAATGACAGTGAAAAAAAATACCATCAAAGGAGAACTAATTACAATGAGGGAAACTTCAAATTGCCCACATCTCTGTAATCAACAGTGCTAAGAAATAACCAGCACACCTACAAATACAATCAGCAGTGACAGAAATACAGGAATGTAATCATCAGTGACAGAAATATGAAAACATTACCACAGCAAGAGAAGTTTGGAACAATCATGTAACTCTTTAATGAAGTGTTGGTACAGTTTATATATATTTTATGTCCATGAAGAGGCTTGAAAAGCTGGCTATCAAATTTACAAATAGCTGTTAAACTGCCCAAATCATGATTGTTATCCAAATCCCACAATTCTGAGTACTGGGATTGGAGATGAGGTTTGCAAATCCTCGTAAAAGTTGTATATTATCTTAGCTGAAGGCCTTCACTTCATAAATCTTTCTCTACCTTTTTTTTTTCTTTTTTTTAGTATGGCAAAAGGCCTCAGTATTGCATCTCTGTGTGACACCCAGATATCGAACCATGTCATACAACTATCTTAGGCCTTGTAAGTGGCTTTATTCTGAGTTGCAGCCATATTTTGAAGAGTAACAGCTGGTAATTATCTAATTTAATCCACTCAGCTGCTCTCAACTTCTACAATAAATATTGTTAGCTCTTCATTACAACCATGTGTCAAAATATCTGAACTAAAGAAGATAACTATACTATTGAATACTTGTCTCAAGGAAGTATCGGTTAATTCTGATTGTATAAACATAATAATTTGCCTGATTTACATTTCCTTCTACCTAAAGTGATCATGAGGGTGTCTGTCTAGTGATAAGCTGACACTTATCTGAATATTTTATGGAATTCTAGCATTCCTTAAAAGTTCTAGGATGACCATATAATTTATCATTCCAACTATATCTCTTTTGATAATGAGAGTGGACACTATTAATGATTACATAAAAAACATTAAGCACACTCCATAGATAAAACACCTACATTCCAAATTTCTATTTATCAAAAATTACAAGACTTATGGAAAGTAACTAAGAACTTAAGGAATGGAAATAGCTTAACTCCTTGTGTTCTTTTCAGTTCAGAGACAGAAAAAAACATATCCTTGAAATCTGACAAAATTTTTCATGTCACAGAGCTTTCAAGTACTTGAGAATTTGAAAGAAACTGTCAAAAGCTACTTCACAATTCTCAATTCTTCATGGTTGAGGGATCTTTTAAATCTAGAAACAGACTTTCATCTTAGAACCAGGCAAATTTTCCTTCCTAGAAATAAGACAAATATTCCTGCCTTATTCTCCTAGGCTTATCAAATCTGAATAGAAAGAACAAGGCATTAAAGCAAAACAGGAAGGATTTGAATTTCTGTTTAACTGTTATGAATTTTTAGTTAATGTTTTGTTGATCAAATATTTATACATATTTATATTTACACATAATTATATATATATAAAACACATATATATGTACATATGTACCTATATACATATGTACCTATATATCTAGCTATCTTTTGAGAACTAATAATTATCACAAAATGTAAGTGATGGTGTTCAATAGGTAAGAATAATTCATTTGTTAGTTAAAATTCAAAACCACAATATGAATCTAGCTAATATCAGAATTCCATAATAAACCAACATTTCTTCTAGTGTCTCTCTACAAATTATATTATCTTTAATAAATGTAAATTAATGTGTAGATACTTATTTAGTGAATTATAAAAGTTGTATTCTAGTCTTTTGTTGTTTGGAGAAAAAAAATCTCAGTAAAATTAGCTTACTAAGGTTAAAAATACTGTCTCTGAATTTATAAATAAGGATGACTATTTGACCTATTATCATGACATTGTGGGCAGATCATTGCACATAAGTAAAAAAATATATATATATATATATTAAAAAGAAGCCTAGAAAGAAGATGCTAAGTTTCATTCAGTACTAAATCCACTTTACCCATTACTTTACAAAAGCAATCTAAATGTCAAATTTCTGACATCAAAATTGGTAGCAAGTAAATCACATAGCACTAAACTGCAAAGTAGAATGCAAAATTTAGAACAGTAGGTTGTATATAATTAGGAGAGTTTGTGCTCCTAAATATAAAAGTCCTACATTCAACATGAGGAAATAAAACCCTTTGGAAATCAGCAGTCGGGTTTTACTCTTTAAAGACTTAAGACAAACATAAGGGCAACAGATAAAACACGAGTGCTCCGTTAAGAGAAGCAGGCTTTTCACACACAAATGTATAAGGCCATTAGCGGAACTAATCAGAGAATGTTGTTATGTTTTGCCTTCTTTTATCCTTAAATATTTTGCCTACATTCCTTCCAATAAGAATTGTAAAGTTTTAAGGCAGAGGTGTGTCATACCTAAAAGACTTGCATTTCTAAATCTCTTGCATACTTAATTCACTCACTAAACAAATAACTCTGAATATTTATAGCCAGGTAGTATTTTAAGTTTGGGGGATATAGAAATGAAGAAGGAAAAGTCCCTGCCGTCATGACACTTAAATACTAATAAGGGAGGCAGATGATGAATAAAAGTATAAATAAATATACTATAAAATGTCAGTCCTGTGGTGGAAAATAAAGGCAGATGGTAGATAAAAAGTGATTTGAGTGAGGGAAATTTATAAAGAGCAGTCATTCAAGTTCTTTCTGAAAGGGTGTCTTTTATTTTAATTTAATTTTTATTTTATATTGGAGTATAGTTGATTTAAATGTTGTGTTAGATTCAGGTGCACAGCAAAGTGATTCAGTTATACATACATATATATCCATTCTTTTTTAGATTCTTTCCCTGTATAGGTTATTACAGAATATTGAGTAGTGTTCCCTGTGCTATACAGTAGGTCCTTGTTGATTATCTATTTTATATATAGTAGTGTGTATACTTTAATCCCAAACTCCTAATTTATCTCTCCACCCCCACATTTCCCCTTTGGTAACCATAAGTCTGTTTTTGAAGTCTGTGAGTCTGCTTCTGTTTTGTAAATAAGTTCATTTGTATAATTTTTTTGGATTCCACATATAAGTGATATCATAGGATGTCTTTCTCTGTCTGACTTACTGCACTTAGTAAGTAAGTTTTTGCACAGTAAAGGAAACCATAAGCAAAACAAAAAGACAACCCACAGAGAAAATAATATTGCAAACTGTGCAACTGACAAGGGATTAATCTCCAAAATATACAAACTGCTCATGCAGCTCAATATCAAAAAACAAACAACCCAATCAAAAAATGGGCAGAAGACCTAACTAGACACGTCTCTGAAGAACACATGCAGATGGCCAAAAAGTACATGAAAAGATGTTCAACATCCCTAGGTGTTAGAGAAATGCAGATCAAAACCACAATGAGGTATCAACTCACAGCAGTCAGAATGGCCATCATTAAAAACTCTACAAATAATAAATGCTGGAGAGGGTGTGGTGGGAATGTAAATATTTACAACTGCTATGGAGAACAGTATGGGGGTTCCTTTAAAAACTAAAAATAGAACTACCATATGATCCAGCAATCCCACTCCTGGGCATATATCCAGAGAAAACCATAATTCAAAAATACAAGCACCCCAGTGTTCATTGCAGCACTATTTACAATAGTCAGGACATGGCAGCCACCTAAGTGTGCATCAACAGAGGAATGGATAAAGAAGATGTGGTACATATATACAATGGAATATTACTCAGCCATAAAGAGGAATGAAATAATGCCATTTGCAGCAACATGGATGGACCTAGAGATTATCATACTAACCAAAGTGGTGTCTTTTGAGCAGAGACCAGGATTAAATAAGGGCATGAGCCATGCAAAGATGTGAAGGAGAAACATATCATGCAGTGCAACAGCAAGTTCAAAGACCCTGAAGAGGCAATGAACTGGGTTATGTTGACAGAGGTAGGTAGAAGGGAGATGATGTGAAACTGATTAGAAGGGTATTTCCAGCCTTCTAAGGGATGAAGGATTAGGGTTGTAACAGGGGAAATGATAATAATTAGTTAGACTGAGAATATAGATTGAATGTTGAGGCAATAGTAAAAGTAAATCAGTTCCATGTGGGATGAGAGGCAAGGAAACAAATCAAGAATGCTGTCTGTATGTTGGCCTGAACTATGGGGTAAATGGTGGACAATTACTGTTATTGGTACCGTTGTGTGGGGAAAGTAGAATCAAGTGTTACATATTGGATATAACCAATTTGAGTTGCCTACTAGATATTCAAGTGGAGATATTAAGAAACAAGTTGGCTATAGGAATCTGGCACTTGGTGGAACTGTATATGTTGAAAGAAGGTTATGGAGGCTTGAGCTATACATTCAGAAATCGTCACCGTATAGAGGCTATTTAATGCCATGGGATACAGAATATCATTAGCAAGAGAGTACTCATAGCCACAGAGAAGAAAAAGCATTTAGAAAGGGGAGGAGGAGCCAGCCAAAGTTACTGAGATGGTGTGGTCAGTGAGATGGCAGGGAATCTGGAAGAGAGGTTGGGTATTCTGAGTGGAGTAAAAAGGAGAATGTATGAGAACAAAGCAGTAACCATATGTCAAATATAATACTATCATAATAAAATTGCCATTGAAATTTTGTAAGTGGTTAGGCTGTAATATTTCCTGACACTTAGCAGAGCAGATTATGTTGCCTGGAAAAGGAGTCATTTCCATCCTGTTAACTGGATCTATGAGCAGTATTGTTCTCTCTGCTTATCTTCTAGGGACAAAGATTACCAAGAGTAGACATTCCTTGGTGCATAATTAATTGGATTAAATCATTTTTGTAGCTTTGAAAGGTCAAATAAACTATTATACAATTTGGTAAGAATTAGTAGAAGCATCCCAGTGTCAAACAGCCCCAGTGTTGTTCTTTTGAGGGACATGCTTGTAATGAAAAATAGGAGTAAGTCACTTGTGCTAATAAATCATTATTATGTTAAATCTGAGCATCCTTAGGGAGTAGGTGCACCTAAGAAAAAATAACAGGTGAGAATTGGGAAGGAAAGCTCCTAATTGTTTGTAGTTTTTAGAATTCCAACTTGACTCTCTTCTACCAGCCATTTTTCCTTTGCATTCACATCTATTCATGATACTTCAAATGTCACCTGTATGCTTATGACTTGTACGTCTACATTTCTTTTTTTTTTTAAGAATTAATTTTATTTATTTATTTATCAATTTTAAAAATTTATTTATTTTTGGCTGCACTGGGTCTTTATTGCTGCGTGCGGGCTTTCTCTAGTTTCGGCGAGAGGGGGCTACTCTTCGTTGCGGTGCGCAGGCTTCTCATTGTGGTGGCTTCTTTTGTTGCGGAGCACGGCCTCTAGGCGCATGGGCTTCGGTAGTTGTGACACGCAGGCTTAGTTGCTCCGTGGCATGTGAGATCTTCCCGGACCAGGGCTCGAACCCATGTCCCCTGCATTAGCAGGCGGGTTCTTAACCACTGTGCCACTAGGGAAGTTCCTGTATGTCTACATTTCAAGGCCAGATTTTTTCATTGATCTTGAATATTTCTGTTTACTGACTTCCCAGAGATATCTCATCCCCAGCATATCAGAAATATTACACAGCATTTCCCTGCCTCTTTCCTGCTCCTTTCACTGTCTTCGGAAGGGTACTAACTTCAATCCAGCTTTTAAAACTCAAAACCAGGAGTCATCCATAACTTTTGCTTTCCTACTTCTCTATATTCTTACAATAATACCTTACATTTATTATACTTCCTATGTATATTCTGTCTAGTTATCTCTGTCTTATATACTCCATCTCTTATCTGACAGTATCGTCCCATTTGGTCTCCCTACTTTAAATATGACTCACTCTCTCTCTGCATTAGCTTTAGATTTCTTAATTATACAACCCTGCATAATCTGAGCTCTATTTAACACTCTACCCTTATTTGGGACTGTCACATACATAAATAAACCAAAAAGAGACTGTACAAACTCTTTTTCATGTGCCTAGATACCATGAGGAGCCAAAGAGAATAAATTAATAATGACACCAAAGTGTAAAATATATGCTTATGTTATCAGAAACTAAAATCAAAAGTATCTACTTTTAGAAATTATAATTATTTTACTACAAACTAACTTAGCTAAAGAAATGGCATATATTCTAAAAATTAAAATGCAGGAGTTATGACAATTTATCTGCATTTACCCTCATATAATATGATCAGATTATGATAAACCATGATCTCATATTTTAATTGAAAGTTATGGAAAACAAAATGCATTATCAGAAGCTAAATTCAATTGACCATAAGAAAGAATATGTTGCCTGAAATTGCATCCTGATACCTTTATCCTTTACTTATGGAAATCCTCCTAATTCTTCAAAACCTAACTCAAAAGATGTCTTCTTAATGATGACTGTTTTAAAGCCCAATCAGATCACCACTTCATCTTCTTATTGTGTTTTACTTCTACTTTTATTGTAAGACATACTTTATTCTGCCTTGTATTAAAATATCAGATTGGCCAAAAAGTTCGTTCGTCTTTTTCTGTAAGATGGCTCTAGTAGCACTTAGTTGTCTTTAACTTCATTTGAAACAATTTTGTTAGATTATATTGTGACACCTTCATTTAAAAAAAAGCTTATCAAAATTGGTGTGTTTTTTGTTTTTTGGGTTTTTTTTTTTTTTTGCGATACGCGGGCCTCTCACTGCTGTGGCCTCTCCCGTTGCGGAGCACAGGCTCCGGACACGCAGGCTCAGTGGCCATGGCTCACGGGCCCAGCCGCTCCACGGCATGTGGGATCCTCCCGGACCGGGACACGAACCCGCATCCCCTGCATTGGCAGGCGGACTCTCAACCACTGCGCCACCAGGGAAGCTCAAAATTGGTGTATTTTTGTGTAGCCATTTTAATATTGAAAATGGAAGGAAAAAAGCAACATTTTCAGCATATTGTGCTTTATTATTTCAAGAAAGGTAAAAATGCAACTGAAACACACAGAAAGATTTGTGTAGTGTATGGAGATGGTGCTGTGACTGACGAAACGTGTCAAAAGTGATTTGCGAAGTTTCATGCTGGAGATTTCTCGCAGGACGATGCTCCACAGTTGGGTAGACCAGTTGAAGTTGATAGAGATCAAATCGAGACATTAATTGAGAACAGTTAACTTTATACCATGTGGGAGATAGCTGACTTACTCAAAATATCCAAAGCAAGCGTTGAAAATCATTTGCACCAGCTTGGTTATGTTAATTTCTTTGATGTTTGGGTTCCACATAAGTTAAGCGAATGAAACCTTCTTGACCATATTTAAGCATGTAATTTTCTACTTAAACATAATGAAAATACTCCATTTTTAAAACAAATTATGATGGGAGTTGAAAAATGGATACTGTACAATAATGTGGAGCAGAAGAGATCATGGGGCAAGCGAAATCAACTATACCAAAGGCCGGTCTTCATACAAAGAAGGTAATGTTGTGTATATGGTGGGATTGGAAGGGAGTCCTCTATTATGAGTTCCTTCCAGAAAGCCAAACAATTAATTCCAAAAAGTACTGCTCCCAATTAGACCAATTGAAGGCAGCACTCAACGAAAAGCATCCAGATTTAGTCAACAGAAAACATATAATCTTCCATCAGGATAACACAAGACCACATGCTTCTGTGATGACCAGGCAAAAGCTGTCGCAGCTTGTCTGGAAAGTTCTGATTCATCCACTGTATTCATCAAGCATTGCACCTTCGGATTTCCATTTATTATGGTCTTCACAAAATTCTCTTAATGGAAAAAAAAATTAATTCCCTGGAAAACTGTAAAAGGCACCTGGGCTGTAAAAGTTCTTTGCTCAAAAAGATAAAAAGTTTTGGGAAGATGGAATTGTGAAGTTGCCTGAAAAATGGCAGAAGGTAGTGGAATAAAAAGGTGAATATGTTGTTCAATAAAGTTATTGGTGAAAATGAAAAATGTGTCTTTTATTTTTACTTAAAAACTGAAGGAAGTTTTTGGCAAACCAAATAGTTTTGTTGACAGTATACTGCAAAAAAAAAAAAAAAAAAAAATTATATCTTCCTTGAAGGCAGGTAGTATGATTAAACACATTTGTTTTCACTGAAATACAACCATCCTTCATTTAATAAAGATTAGGGTTTTTATAATAGTACCTTATAGTATCTTAAAATAATTTCTATATTTTCTTTTTTTTAGTTAAAATATATGAATTGACAAAATTGTTGCTCAATATGTGCCACAAAGCTTACCTCTCTACTAATTCAGATTATGATTTCTCATGAAGAAATAAATAACATAAGTGCTCAGCATCAGTTATTGTACATTTATTCTTATTTATTTATTTATTTAGTTATTTTTTGCGGTACGCAGGCCTCTCGCTATTGTGGCCTCTCCCATTGCGGAGCAACAGGCTCCGGACGCGCATGCTCAGCGGCCATGGCTCACGGGACTAGCCGCTCCGCGGCATGTGGGATCTTCCTGGACCGGGGCCCGAACTCGTATCCCCTGCATCGGCAGGTGGACTCTCAACCACTGCGCCACCAGGGAAACCCTGTACATTTATTCTTTACACAGATTAAAATTTATAAACATTTGTAGACATTTTAATTGAATATATATACAAACATACATATAAAATATATATTAGACATATATGTACCAAATATATGTATAGTCTGTTATACATACACACACATGATCACATGCATAAATCAGAGGCTATTTGTGAAATTCTTCACAGAAATAGATCTCAAAGGAAATTAGAAATATGGTTGGTGTCATATTTAATGAATTGATTAGAAGTTAATCATAAATACGAAGTGTGAGACTCAGAAAATATTTTAAAATTCCAAATAGAACATAACTTTCAACTTTTTCTGACTTTACTCAGAATATTTTCATGTCATGGTAAGAAGCCATTTAGTTTAACACATTTTATCCCACATCTTATTTTGAGAAAAAAATTAATGATGTCACTGATCCCAGTTTATTTCACACTTATGCACTCCCATAATCATTTCAATTGAGTTGAACAGGATACTGAAGAAGGTTGGCAATGTTATTTTCTAAGGATATCTTAATTTTTTGTCAATATGGCATAATTTATTGTAGTTAGAATGTCGCCTAGAGTGGTCATAGGGGATAGATTATCTCTTCAAGTTCTATTCTACCGCTTACAAGATGTTTTACAGGAAAGAGTGGATTACAACATACAGGCCCTGGGCCTCTGTGGAAACCAGCCCTGATGAACACAGGCATGCCAGATTTATTATATTATGCATCTATCAAGGTCCTGATCAAACGGACTTCATCCCAATGTAAATAATTATTAAAATATTATTAGATACCAAAATCAAAAAATTTAGAAAGAAATGGAAAATATCATCACCTAGGTGGAGGCTTTGAAAGGTTTTTTTAATGATTTTTGAATACAAAATAATGACAGAACTTGATTCTACACAGTGCTGCTTAGGTCATGAGAATTTGGGCTACTTCTTTTAAAGATCTTAAATAATTCTCTAGATATAGGGACTGAACACAACTTGCTTAAAGCGAGGTTTCCCAACCTTGGCAATATTAACATTTTGGGTCAAATAATTTTTATGGGAGGTTGCCCTGTGCATTGTAGGATGTTTAGCAGCATCCCTGGCCTCTACCCACTAGATGTCAGTAGCACCTCCTCTTCAGGTTGTGACGTCCAAAATAGACCTATCAAGTGTCTGCTTGAGGGTAAAACAACCTCTGTTTGGGAAACACTGGTTTAAATAAAATTGAAAATGTTTTTCATAATTAGCTCAAAGCAACTTTATGCTATTGGTAAAGACAGAAGTTTGTTACATTGATTTCCAAAGAAGAAGCTAAGAGAAATATCTAGATACTGAAGAGGAATGTTTGGATGAAAATAATTGAGTCAGTGTTAGACATAACAACAGTTACAAACTATAGTGTAAGTATAGATGTTACTTAGTAACATTTTAACAATACGGTGAATTTTAGTGTGTGAAAATTATGAAAAAGTGTTAAGGTTATATTTATGACAAATGTATATCTACTCATCTATATTTGTTTGATTCTTCACAATCTATTAAGCTCTGCCTCCGTTATGTTTCAATTAACTTATCAATTTCCACCTTTATATTATCTGTTATTATATCCTGAATATTATTTTCTATATCTTATTAATTTGAATATAGCTAGTCCTTATAAATTTATTGGAAAGATAAATATATGTATATACGTATATATACATATACGTACAATACACACATATATACTTTTGTGCGATGTGATGTGTATATATAAAATATGTGATGTGTATATATTATATATACATGATATACTTTTGTATAATATATATATACATCTATATATAAATGTTAAAAATCATTGGAAAATATTATTTTCAGTGCCAAAATTGAAAATAATCACCTCTTTCTAAAATGAGAATACCTCTAACATTTCCTCTATTTCTTAACAAAGTATACATAAAAGTTAGTTGTTCTCATATACCCCCATATAAGTACTTGCATATCCTTGCCTTTTTCCAGAACAGATATGAAGTCAACTGCATTGTCCCATAAAAACTTGAGGAATTTATTTAGGGTTTAATCTATTGTTAAAATATCACTATTTAAAAAAAGAATTCTACCCCCATATATTGATTTTTAAACCTCTAGCGACACCAAAATATGTCCACCATGCTGAGCACCATGAGTTTGGGATGAAGTTATGTGTGTATAGGTGATTTGAATTGTAAATATGGTGATAGTTACTTTAATACACCTGTCTCTAGAAACATTCATGCAGGTTTTAATGAAAAACATTGTTATTTTCACATAAACTATACAAGTAATTTGTGTCTGCAAGGAATAGCCACTTTGTAGTGATTGGTATATTGATTAATAAGTATTAGATATTGTGTGAGTGCTACTGTATTCAGTGTAGATGCTTATTTAGATTATTTTCCCCAAAAATATATGAATGCAAAAGCATTGATGATATTTCCATTTATGGACATTCAATAATGATATTGGGGCATGATTATTCTCAGAGCATAATATTATGTAAGAATATCTTCATGTTAAACTCTGAAGTAAACTCTACTTACCATTATATTATTTTAAAACCTTTGATAGAATGCTCCATTCTATTACACAATCCTTCACTTTGTACTGTGTTTATCAGTCACTTTTAAATTATTTGGACTAAATTTTTCAAAAGAATCTGTCGATTATTCTAAGATTTAAAATGTTAAAACTAATACTACATGCAATTTTGATGTTATTATGGCATAATTGCTCAAATCATAATATTGAAAATGAGATAAAAACAATAATGTTAAAAAATTAGACATTGAGTAACTACAATAGGAAACTATACAGATAAATATAATTTGCCAAATGAATAAAATATACATATTGGTAATAGGTTTGAGTTAGCACAGCAGACATCATTTTCCATTGCTTTTCTTAAATAATTGTCATCCTACTAATTAAATGTTTCTCCTCCTCTCCTTTTCTCCGAGATCCTCACTTAAGTGGGGTAGGAAAGGGGTAATCTTGCAAGCAAGGAATGTCTATGTTCATGTAATAAAGACATCTTAGTAACTAGGCCACTCACAATATTTAGCAACTTTTTCAACATTATCATAAGAATCAGATAAAAAAAATTGCCTTTAATGATGAGAATACGCTAAAAAGTCTCCCTGAAAATGTAAATGGCAACCACAGTGAGCAACGATGATATCTTAATGTACAGGACAAAGTGAACTAGGTTTGTTTAAAAGTCTCAGAATCATTGATTTTATTGAGAGGGAAAAAAAATCAAAATATATAAAGCTGACCAAGAGAAGGTAGAGTAACTCACTGTTAAATCTTTTCTGCAGTAGGCTGCTTAGTATAATTATTTTATGTTCCTTGAGGGTTAATGGATCGTCATAGACACGTAATGGTTTTATTAACTAAAGAACTAAAAATATATCCTACATTATACTGACAAACTTCAAATTGGAGTAACTCATAAACTTATTACATATGTAAAAACACTATACAATTTTTCCTATTTTATACATAAAGTTATTATGCTTATTTATAAATATCTTTAAGAGTGAAGAGCTACCCATTCATGTATATTTATGCACATACATACAGATACTGTTATAGGAATTAGCCATGTTGTAAACCCTATTGCAATGGTTATGTATAAAATTGAACCTGATAGATATTTGACAACGTCATCAATGAATCAGGAGACCAGTATAAAAGCATGGTCTTCCTTTAAGCAAAGATTCTATAACATGATTCTTAGTAATTATAAGGAAAAAAGACTCCAAATTTTAATATTGGATTATATATCTTTCATAGAATGTGGTTCTAAGTTAAATAATGACTACATCAGCATAATGTCAGTATTTTTTATTTGTTTTTAACTTTTAAATCAACCATGTTTCTCTATAAAATGCAAATTATATAAGTTTTAATTATGTAATATCCTGGCTCACAGAAGATGAGGAGTAAAGGTAAGAGAAGGGTTATCTAGATGAAAAATAGCTAAAGTTGATAGATCTAAATTAGATATTTAAGTATATTTCTTAAAGGATCAAGGGTAAGAATTAATATAATCAAAACACAACAACAGAAGTATGGGGATGGAGATTGAAAGAGAATTATAAGTAGTGTGTTCAAATTTCCTTATGTTTCAAAAAAAATCAGTTAACAAAGGTATATGGTCTTTATTTAAGTTATGGTGATATCTACCAGAAACAGTTATGAACACTAAAGGTTAAATATGCTTACCTCTAAGAAGTGGTAAAAGTATGAGGAAGGAATGGTGCAAGAGACTTTTACTCTTCATTTTTCATCCCAGAGTGTGATATGCAATCAAACTGCCTTGATTCAAATTTAGTTTCACTACTTACAACCTGTGGCTTTAGTCAATTGACTAAACATCTATTTATCTTAGTTTCTTCTTTGGCAAATTGGAATTAATAGTACCTCTATTGTAGGGTTTTTATCAGGATTTAACCAGTTAATATTTTAAAAGTTGTTAGAATACAACCTGCCATTAAGTAAGCACTAAAAAAGAGTTAAATAAACAAAAGAAAATAAGTATCATGGACCTGCATAATGGCTAATGCATTTCATATTAACACATAATTTACATTTAAAAAAAACAGTTATTAGTGCAAATATATCCATAGTACGAGTAATTGAAATACTATTTTTCTAATGGCATCTGATGTATTATAAATGTCTAAATTTATAAACACATTTTTTCGTATAAGATGGTAAGTTCTTAGAAACAAATATATTTAGGTTTTGAAGAACTTACTTTATGGGAAGGAAATACTCTATATTCTAATATTTGGCATCGTGTATAATATAATTTTTGAAATAGAAGGCAAAGTGAATGGAAATTGCAGAATTTTCTGAAATTAGTTATATTCTCACTAGAAAATTGAAAACGCTTTTACATTATTTTAGTTCTAATCATTCAGTATGCCAAATAATATACTTATTTTTCTTATGGTTTAAGATATTGAACATCTCACTATGCAAGATGCAAAGGAAGTTTCTTGAATCTTGAGTTCTAGAACTTAATCTGGACCAAACTTCAATTTAACACCTCATTGAATTAATATGTGTCTTCAAATCCTTAGCTGGAGAAGGAAGAAAAATAAAGAAAAGCATCTCTCAATTTCACTGTTTTACTCAATCATTGACCATAATTTAATGTGTAGTACTCAATGGGTCTCATCCTGTAGTATTTCAGAATAATTATTTTTGAAATACTGGCAGTTCTAACTTACAAGCAAGTTGTATTATAAAGTTCATTTGTAAGTCACAGAATATAAAGGTCAGAAAAAACCTCAGAGACCATCAACTTCCCACTACACTATTTGTGTAAACCCTTCTGGAACATCCTTATCACTGACAGATGGTCATTCATCCTTTGGTTAAAAATGTCAAGCGATCACAAGTTCAGTAATTTAAAGGCAGCCCATTTTGCTTCTGGACAAATGGAGTATTTATTAAATTTTATATCTGTTAAACTGTTTCCCTATATTCGTGCATTCCTGCTACAAGTATTTCTTGAATGCCAGATATGTAAAATACATCAAAATCATAGAACTTACAGTTTAATAGAAAAGACATAGAATAACCAAAAAATAACACAAATATTGAGATGAGTACAGTGATGGGAAAAAAACAGGAGTCTTTGTTAATGTTTAGCTGGGAAGCATGATGTCCTCCAGGGTCTCACAAAAAACACCCAGAAAAGTACTATTGCATAAAGTGAGAGAAGGGGAGTTAAATGGAGGTTGGCGGGACAGGAATGGAGGATGCCTGGAGGAAGGAAGTGGGGGAAAGATTGTTTCTTTTCAGAGGTCAGAGTGAGGAAAATGGGAGGTGTATATTCAGAAGAGAGAGACAGACCATTGCATTCAAGAAACTGAAAAAAGGGACAACGTGACTGAAGCAAATGGCAAAGGAAACCAGAGAGGCAGAAAAGGTTGGGCACAATTAGAGACCTAAAGGTTGTACCTTCTAAATTTGCTACTATTTCCGCCCTAAAGTGACATGCAATACATTTATACCCTGCTCTACATTACAATACACTTGAGTAGTTACCATCTCCACTCTCACCTCTCAGCTGAACAACTATCTCCAATTCCATCTACTATTCTTCACATTGTCACACTTCACTACTCCAACAGGCTTCCTCTGTTGTCAAAGCTGTAAGTTTTTTAAGCATCCAATTCCTTATATCTTATAACAAGTTTCTCACCTACCACCCTACCACTTTCCAATCCTAAAACCAATAATATATGTATATGTATATATAAATATGTGATTGCATACATATATTACATAATATATATAATTGCAGCACCCCACTTATCAGTACCAATTTCTATATTCAATATAACAATGCATCTCCAAATTCAGTGGCTTAAATTAACAGTTTATTATTTCTCACATGTCTGAGTGACTGATCAAAGCAGGGCTCATCTTGAGGCAACTCTGTTCCTTATGTCTCTCATCCTCCTTGTACCAGTTAGGTAGCCTTAGTAAGTTATTTTTATAGCTATGGCTGAAACATAAGGACAAGCCCAACTATACAAGCACAGTTCATGCTTCTGCTTTCTTTATACCTGTTAATATTTCATTGGCCAAAATAAATCAAATAAATAAGATCAAAGTCAACAAGCAGGGAAATACACTATACCTTTAATGAGAGTGAAGGTGTGGAAGACCACTGTAGCAAATAGATTATATTACATTCTAGATATTCATTTTTATCATGAGTTATACTATATTTAGATGTTTGGTACTTATGAAGTTCAAGTTCTCTTAAAAAATAATTTTATACTATCTAATGAGGTCAAGCCATCCAACAGTCGAGATTTTGTTTATATTGTCAGAGTGCTATCAGGCTGTAAAGAGCATGTAAAAATGTTAAAAATTCACTAACCATCTTAGAAGAAGAGATCTAACTGTAGAAGTCAGAGAATCAAGAAAAAATGTGGATGGAATAGTAATCATGGTAATCAAGAATGCCAGGAGCATGAAAAGAAGAAGGAGTTGAGAAAAGAACCAACTGATACTTGACAATCCTGCACAACTACTGACTTTTTAAATCATATTTTGCTGTCAAATACAATCTTTCTGCTAAGTTTATTGTGTCTAGAAATTTTTTTTAGTTCTTAATTTTCTATTTTTCCACAAGAATATTTACTGTCCTACTAAATCTTTTTCTAGAATTAATATACATATTTCCTATCTAAAAGTAGTTTATGGTCACTATGGAAAATAAAAATAGAGACAGTCAATCCTTAACATGATGCAGCATATTCTTATATTCTTTTTTCTTTGTGTATTTACCATAAATACAATAAAAATATTATGTAAAATTGAAGATTTTATTTGACTTCATTCTATGCAAAAATAGATTCTACTCAAATTACCTCTTCATTTAACAGCTTGCAGGCATGTTCATATGCTCAAATCCTTGTATCAAATAGGCTTTCTTTTACTACTGTTTTCCTGTATTGAAATAGGATAACCTTTTCCTGAATGATAGGTTCTTTGACATTTATAAGAGAAGGGGTTTAGCAAAAACAAAATTGTAATATATAATTCTATGCAAACTAAATGCAAAATACAATACAAAAATGCAAAACCAATTTGTTACTAGGGCTTCTTTCCTGTCTTGGCCATATCTAAAGCACTTTAACTGATTATTGGGACTCTATCAAAATAAGTAATGTACCACTGATGATCATCAGTTCCCCACACTTGACACAGAGCCATGACGATTTCCTGTCAAACTGTTGTTGTTGCAGTCCAGCAGTGGATTCGGGAAGATTGTTATTTCAAGGTCCCCTACTGTGACTGTTCTGGTATGGTACATAGCCATCATGTCAGAAGATCTGCCCCACTTTTGGGTTAAATTTCTGGGTGCACTTGAATTTCTGAGCCAGAGAACAGAGGTTCAGAACGGGGATTTATTTGGGGTGAAAAGGCCAGCATGTGGCTTTTTAAAAGAGTGCATACAGGGCTTCCCTGGTGGCGCAGTGGTTGAGAGTCTGGCTGCCTATGCAGAGGACACGTGTTCGTGCCCCGGTCCGGAAAGATCCCACATGCAGCGGAGCGGCTAGGCCTGTGAGCCATGGCCGCTAAGCCTGTGCGTCCGGAGCCTGTGCTTCGCAACGGGAGAGGCCAAAAAAGGGGGAGGCCCCCCCACCAAAAAAAAAAAAAAAAAAAAAAAAAAAAGAGTGCATACTTCAGCCTGGTGATTTGAAAAAACTTCCTCCTAGAGTCTGCAATAGGCTGATTTCAAATCCTAGTTTATGGTGCGTAGAGAGGTTTTGCCTTATTCTGTGTCTTCTTAGATATGCTAGTTAGATGGTGGAAGAATTTGGTCTAGGGAGGCTAATCCAATGGTATTTTAGGCAAAAAAATAATCAAATTAATTTTTGTTTTTAGATTTCATTTGGGTTTGATTTCCCTTAAATATTTAAGCATAATAACTCTGTGCAAAAATTGACAAAATGCCCATAACAAAAAACAGAAATTCCTGAATTTTCCAGTCCAAAAACCATTCCCCACAGGCAACAACTTTTAATTTTTCAAGTTATTTCCTTGAGTATTTATTCCAATCTTTAAAAATAATATACTATGTTACTTTTCCTTAATTTATTGATTTTATAGATTATCTATTGATAATTTATGATACTAGAAGAGCATTTAGCTTCCCAAGACTTATCACCCTCTCTTTACTCATACATACATATACAAGGACTTATAATTATCATTTTTTATTGTTGTCTAGACTAAGATACTGTTGTCAAAGAATATACTCTGTATGCTTTGAATCATCTGAAAATTTCTGAGACTTGATTTATGGACTAGCACATAGTTAATATTTATAATTATGTTCAGTATGCTTAAAATAATATATATTCTAGTCACTGGATGAAATTCTCTATGCAAAGCTTCTGCACAGCAAAATAAATAATCAACAAAATAAAAAGACAACCTAAGGAATTGGAAAAAATATTTTCAAACCACATATCCTATAACGTGCTAATACTCAAAATATATAAGGAACTCTTGCAACTCAATATCAAAAAAACAAATAACATCATTTAAAAATGGGTGAAGGACCCAAGTAAACAATTTTCCAAAAAAGACATGCAACATATATGAAAAAATGGCCAAGAGCACTAACAACTGGGAAATGCAAATCAAAAATACAATGAAATATCACCTCATATCTGTCAGAATGGCTATTATCAAAAAGACAACAAGGGCTTCCCTGGTGGCGCAGTGGTTGAGGGTCCACCTGCCAATGCAGGGGACACGGGTTCGTGCCCCGGTCCGGGAGGATCCCACATGCTGTGGAGCAGGTGGGCCCGTGGGCCACGGCCACTGAGTCTAGGCATCCAGAGCCTGTGCTCCACAATGGGAGAGGCCACAGCAGTGAGAGGTCCGCGTACAGAAAAAAAAAAAAAAAAAAATATATATATATATATATGAAATCACTATCTGTAAGAGATAATTGCTGTCCTACATTCAGCGTAGTATTATTCACAGTAACCAAGGTATGGAAACCACCTAAGTGTCCAGCATCAATTGGTGGATAAATAAAGAAAATGTGATATATATATATATATATATATATTATACACATATACACACACACACACACACACACACACACAATGGAATGTTATTCAGTCATCCAACAGAAGGAAATTTTGCCATTTGCAACAATATGAATTAATCTGGAGGGCATTACACTGAGTGAAATAAACCAGACAGAGAAATACAAATACCATATGGTATCACTTATATGGGAAATCTATTTAAAAAACAAACATACAAACAGTTGAATTCACATAAACAGAGAGTAAAATGGTGATCAGGGAAATGGAGAAAAGTTGACCAAAATGTACAAGCTTTCAATTTAAGATGAATAAGTTCTAGAGACCTAACGTGCAGCATGGTGACTATAGTTAATGCTTTGTACCCTTGAAATTTGTTAAGAGAGTAAATTTTATGTGTTTTCATCACAAAAAATGTTATTATGTAAGGTGATGAATATATTAATTAGTTTGATTGTAATAATCATTCAGTGATACATATGTATATATCAAACATCACCTTGAACGCTTTAAATATATTACTATTTTATTCATTAATTATACCTCACTAAAGCTGGAAAAACTGGTCTTGGCACATGGCAGGCATTAAATAATTATTTGTTCAATGAATGAATGAATGAATGAATGCCTGACCAAGAAGAGATGACAAAAAATAAATAATAAAATCAACATATAAGATTCTGGATTTAATTATTTCAATTGAGACATATAATTTAAACAGTAAAGTTTCTTGATGGATTGAATCTTTTTATCATTTTGAAGTAACTTTAATTTTTAGTAATGCTTTTTGCAATAAAGTGTGTTTTAGATGTCATCAACGTTTTTCAACCTGCTTTCTTTTAATTAGTATTTATATGTCTATCTGATGGTAAAGGTTACATTAAACCTTTTTATATTTTTCTATTTCAGATTTCTCATAAATAACATGACTGGCTTTTATTTTTTTATCAAACAGTCATTTCCTTTTCATTGGAACATGCTATACATTAATATTGGATTGACCAAAAAGTTCATTTGGGAAAACCCAAACGAACTTTTTTGGCCAACCCCATGTAATCATTACAATATTTACATTTAATTCTATCTTCTTATGTTGTGATTTCTATTCATCCCCTCTGTTTTTATCCATTCTTGCCTTTGGTAGCATTGAATAATTACTCTGTTACCATTCTATATTGTGTTTTCTGTTAATATACATTACATGTTTTGCTTCTATTTTTTATTGGTTATCATGTATGAAAAGGAAGAAGTTAAATAGCTAACCTCTAATTCATTCCTTCCAAGATTACTGGAAGGATGCTTACGGGGGAAATAAAACAGGCAGGTGGCCTGGCCTAATTTCCTGATCAACATGATAACTGCAGCTCTAGGTAGATAAATTAATGATATTTTCTAGGAGGTAAGTCTTTGTCTATGGAATATTTTAAACAGGAATCTCAGGCTAACAGATTACTTATAGTAATGAACCTTTTAGAATCTATGGATTTATATATTGTTCTCTAAGAATGTATCACGTAACTGGGAGCATGGAATAGATATATTTCATAAAATAAACACTTCCAGCATTGTGAGGTAATAACTTATGTACCTCACTTAAAGAAGTCTTTCCATCTGGGCCAGATACTGGGTGTCCCATAAGAGAAAAAAAGATTTGGGAGTTAACCTCAATGCCTAGATCTCTCCCTGCTTTGTGAGAGCCTCTGGATCAGCTCTATTCTTGAAATTAAGAGTAAAGCTTGATAAAGGATGTGAATTTGATTTGAAAATCTGATATTTTGTAATGGCTTATCTGGATTTCAACATGCAGTCAATACTTATCAAATCTAACTTGAATCAAAATCTTTGCTATCCTGCTTGATAAAATAATTACTTTGAAATACTGAAAGAGTTTATTCTCTGTAAATTTATATAATATGTCTGTATTTATTTTAATTCTCTATTTTATAATAAAAATATTTGTTTATTTGTTTGGTAGTTTTCTACAATTAGTATTTATTTGTTTTTTTTTTCTTCCATATATTTATTCCAGTGTTTTGCCTCTTCATTCCATCTTACCCCTCAAATAATCCATTTGGGATCACTTTCCTTTACACTGATATATATCTGTTATAATTTCCTTTAATGTAGTTCTCTCAGTGCTGAACTGTATGATTATGTTTGCTTGAAAATGATTTTGAAATATATAATTCATTGGGCATAGTATTCCTGGTATTTTATATATATATATATATATATTTAATCAAAGTCCTCATCCTACTCTCTCCAGTAAAAATATATTACGGAAGACAGTAATAGATATATAACATTTCATAGTATATTTTGTCTTATTTTCTATTCTGTATTTCCATATTTTTCTCTCTGTATTCTTCAATAATTCTGCTCAATCAATCTCATTTAGTTGTGACTAATCTGTAGTTTTGAATTTCAGTTTTTGTATTTTCTATTTTCAGAGATTTTATTTGGTTATTTTCCAAATTGGTATTCCATTTTTAATAGTTTATTGCTCTCTGTAAATATTTTCAGGATTTTCCCCATCTCTTTAAAAGTCTGATTATTTCATAGCATACACCTGATAATTTTATTATCTCATGTTTTTGTACTGTATCTTTTATCTATTTTTTACTGGTTTTCATTCATTGTGTCTTATTTTCTTTTAAATCCAGTTATTTTAATCTGTAGTTTAGACATTGTGTAAAAATTAGTTTATGTGATAATCTGATGCCTAGGTTAGCAGAACTTTTTCCCAGAGAAGAATTTCATGCTTCATTTGGAATCTTTTGGGCATTATATATCCAGGAGATATTGAGTCCAATTTTAACATTTGAAGTTCCCTGGACCATTCAGGTAACAGAAGACAGGGCTCTAATTGGTGAGGTTCTGATAATTCCAGTTATTTTTAACATGAAGTTGTAGCAAATCAGTGTCTCAGCTTAAGGTGGGGAATGTTGTAAGACTGTCTCTTGTGCAAAATTTGAGTTTTACCTCTAACTTCTTTGTCTCTTGATACAGCCAAAGATACAACTCAGTTTCACAGCTGTTTGCTCTATATAGTCAAATGCTCAGGGTAAGGAGAGTTTATAGTGCTGGGTTTAAATATCTGGATTCTTAACTTTTCCTAGAATTTGGATGGATTAATACTGATAATTTTAGCATTTCTATCACTTTTCAAAGTTTCTTTTAAGGATAATGACTATACAGCTTATAGAATTTTTATATAAAGAGAAATGGAAAACACTGATGTCATGTAACTTGTTTTTTTCTATCATTTCTCTTGTCAGTTTGTGTCGATGAAACTATATTGCTTCTGTATTATCAAAAGTGAAATATAAGAACATGTTAATGGCAAGAAATGGTGACAAAATTCCCCATTTATAAGTTGTTTTACACATAGAAAAACTGAATAATCCTGAATCTAAGTCACTATTAATTCAGTTCTAAAAATAAACAAATTCACAACTTGACTACTAATATCTCTGAGACTAAATAGAAAATTGTGCCTTAACTTTTTAAACAGCAAATTTATATTTGTAAAATATTGTTAATACCAACAGGTATATAATACTTTCTTTAAAATAGATAATTGTTTTCCCTGTGAAAAATGTAATATGAAGAAATAAAAATAAGATAACTTCACTATTTTACCAAATAGAGTTGAAATAGCATACTCAGGTGGCCTTGAGTTATCTATTTCCTCTTCCCCTCCTTTTCACCTCCTGCCTTGGCAATCCCCTAAGTTTCAGATATTTAAAAGTACATGGTTATTCAGTAAGGATTTTAGTTAAGGGGAAATCATAATATATAACTCAGCTCTCACTTTTCAACATTCTGGTTTACTGGTTAGGCAAAAGTTGAGTATGAGAAAACAACGATCTAATTAAATTGTCAAGGACCAACTCATTACTGGTAAAGTTATGTTTATCTTAAAGAGAAGTGTTTCACATTTATTTTAGAAGATTTATCATGAATAGGAAAGTTGCATGCTTTATTTTGTCCTAAAATTATTTTCTTATGGGACATTAACCTCTGAAACTTTGTCTTGCAGTATTATATATCCATTAGATATTTTCAGGTCACAAAATTGTAAATTTCTTTATATCCATCCTAATTTTGGATCACTTTTTAAAATACAATCAAAGCTTTTCTATGCTATAATTTTCAGAAGCAAAAGTCAGTCACTCTCTTATAGTACAGTTGAGAATTGTTTGTATAGTTATAGATGAAAGGATGCAAAAGAGCAGTTTTAGATGTGTAAAGGGAGTACATTTACAGCCTTCTAAATTACATGTGAGTTTAAAGTATTGTCACCCTAGTGCTGTATACTACCACATCTATTTTTTACCTTTTGATTACAAGATAAACCAATTAACTCCAATACATTTAACATGTTAATGTAATACATATTTCCAGAGAACAGTAAGTCATATTCAGTATAGCAATGTTTGCAATAATTCATATTATTTATGAGACAAAAATAAGAACTAAAATATCCTTAAGAGCAAAATGTGTACATGAATTAAAAATGCAATTTCACAAACACAATTAGAATGGCTTACTAGTTTAAGTTACTCTAAATGATTCCAATAGTTTTACAAATGGATATAAAAATATTTATTATATTAAAAATGCATGACAAAATTTACCATTTTGACCATTTCTAATTGTACAGTTCAGAAGTATTAAGTGTATTCACATTGTTGCACAACCAATCTCCAGGACTTTTTTATTTTGAAAAACTGAAACTCCATAACCGTTAAACAACTTACCTATTTCTCTCTCCCAAGTAAAATACCTATTAATTAAGAAAATCTTTAAAATAAGGCATAGTGGTTCGTTCTTACCCAGGATCTTTTTCTCCCTTCTTTGTTTTCAGCAGAACACATTTTTTTTTTTTTTTTTCGGTACGCGGGCCTCTCACTGTTGTGGCCTCTCCCGTTGTGGAGCACAGGCTCCAGACGTGCAGGCTCAGCAGCCATGGCTTACGGGCCCAGCCGCTCCATGGCATGTGGGATCCTCCCGGACCGGGGCACGAACCCGTGTCCCCTGCATCGGCAGCCGGACCCCCAACCACTGCCCCACCAGGAAAGCCCGCAGAACACAAATTTAACTCAAGTAGTCTCTCCATTGCCAACCCCAGGATGAATACAAACCAATAATAAAACCCCTATTCCCAGTGATTGTCTCAGGAACCCAGGCTTAAGCCAATCACCACATGGCTTTCTCCTGTTAATCATTTTTGCTGTTTAGAAGTAAGCATTTGTACTGAGTTTACTAAATAAAGTCTAAGGAAGAATTTATAATGTATAGTTCGGAGATAGGCTTTTTTTTCCCTCTCTAATTAAACTTAAAGAAAGAAACAGACTGTCTTAATTGCTACTGAAAACCACATTATAACTGATGAAGATAGGTTTCCTGTTATATGAGATAATAAATGTCATAAAAATTGAAGTCAGATTGATAGAGAATTTTGTTATAGACACTTACATTTATTCATGATAATCTTATATTTTAACATCATATAATAAATGTTAAATTACTGTTGACCCATAACATATAATAACTAAAATTAGAAGTCAAAGTAATTCTTACTTTTTACTTAATAAATTTAGATTGACTGAAGGTTCAAGCTGTGAAAATTATAGGGAAAATACTATATCAAAGTTTAAAGTTTTTTCCAATAAGGATAGCATATATGAATTTTTGTGTCTCCAAAATGGAAAGATATAAATTAATAAATTTTAAATATGTTGATTTTATTGTGCTCAGTGTGTAAGGCAGTGTCCAAAGCCTGTGATCACTGAATAAATGTGAATTGATTGAATGATCATTACTATGCTGAATCCACCTACACAGAATATATAATAAATTTTTCTAAATCATATTAAAACCAAAATAATTGGTCAAAAATAAAATACATTTTTAAAAGAAATTATATCTCTGCTTTTACATGACTACCAGTACCATTTTCTATGTATTGAATGAATGTCTTACCTGTCTACTTTGCAAAAAAGAAAAACTTACAAATTAGAAGTCACGGTGGAATCCAGATTCATTCACTGCTATTTTCTTCTTTCTGTGAAGGGGAATCAGATATAATACAGAATCACATAGGCAAATACAGGAAATGACCTAGTGCCTATGCAAAGTACTTATGCAAAACTATCAGCTTTAGGGGATCAATAATAAACTGTTAAATTACTACATTCACAACTGCAAGAAAGTCAGCAAGAAGCTTTGCAATGAAGAAAGAGAAAACTCTCTGAACATACATACCTCTCCTTTTGCTGCCTGCAGCGCATTGGCCCTGTGTAGTGACTGGATGACACAGAAAAATACCAGAGAATCCTCTCTCCTGTCCTGGCAAGGCCTACCCCTTTCTCTCAGGTGCTGTGTTTCTCTGCAGGTGAAAGAATCTTCCTTGAGAAAATCCAACTTCTGGAGGGAAAAAAAGCCAACCTCAGCTTTTGAGCTATAGCACAGTCAACAAGTGCTTATTTTACAAGGTTTAAATATTCATGAATCTCCAATAGTTGCAGGCAATGGGGAAACTAAGCTGACCAGGAGAGGAATGCTGTCTCTGTGTTAATGTGATAAGAAATGGTATTAAGCATTTCAACTGCATCATATTAACACTGTATCATAAACCTTTGGAAGAAAGTTAAGACTTTCTTCCAAAGAAATAATTGGAAAAAGAGCTAATGGGATAGGAGATCTAAAAGGCACTGTGATTTCTCCTATTTTCTTTACAAAAAAAAGTGTGTCTTTACAACTCTTCCCCAAATCAAAATGTCTGAAAACATTTGGTTTATACTATCTTCTGGAAATAATAAAATAATTTTGTCAGGAAAGTTTTATTTCTCAATATTCTTATTCTCTTTTGGCAGAAAGGTGTAAGTAGGTGTTTGGCTTTGTGTGTGTGTGTGTGTGTGTGTGTGTGTGTGTGTGTGTGTATGTGTAACTTCACATGTGTGAAGGCCTGTATGGGATGTGAGTGTAAGTGTATGTGTATTGGGGTTTACAGAACAGTTAGAATTAGAATAAAATTAGAACTGGAAATGATCTATAAAGTCATGTAAGGTATTGACCTTCAAAGTTTCCAAATGACTTGTGAAGAAATCTACATGTCAGTATATGTATTGTAGAATTCCTATTCTGTTCTTTAGAAAAATGGACAAATTTTAAAGTAAAAATTCATTAGTAAATCAACATTTAATAGCCATAAGCAAAACTATTTAAAATATTTTGGCCATAAAATGGTTCAGCTATCTTGCTTCAACACATAGAATAAAAGGGAATTACTTTTTCTATTTATTTATTTTATCTTGGAAGGATATAAATTAGGTTCACCCAGAATTTGGAGACACAGGTGGAGTTTTATATACACCTTTCATATTTAGAAAGACAGTATCATTTAATTACTTAATGACTACCTAGTCAAGATTATAGAAGTTAGTGTTCTCCATTATGCTTTGTCTATATCTTAGCTAAATTGAAATCATATTTTGGCATCATTTTTATGCTTTCATCTTCAGTGTCAATCTTAGAATCTTGCTAGTAGTAGAACAGGATACTTTTTGTGAATTAATTAGTGGTTAATCACTGAAAACTGACCTGGATGGTATAGTTTCCTGGAACTGAAGCCTAAATCTGGTTTAATATTTGACCAGTTTGCCTGGACATGTTATACACATAGATTGCAAAGATGTTTAGTAGATTTCTAAATTAAATAATTCTGGGTTTTATAGTTGATTTTTAAAACTGAAATATTTTATTTTAAAAGGTGAATATTAAGACAATTTATATATTTTATTTTCTGCTTTTACAAAAGAAAAGGAATCTTAGGTTTGCAAATCATCAAAACATTAAAATAGATGATATGCCTAGTTTTCAGTGCTTTGCATTTATTAAATATACTTTATTCAATATTGTGTATGATGCATATCTTCATTATTTACTACTTGAAAATTTTACTATGTTACTTGTATCTGAATCAAGTTCCCAATTAAGCAGTGAATAATGGATAAAAGAAGAGCAGTGAGAAGGAAATAGCTTCTCTTGCTGGTTTGGAAGAAAGGTAGGAAGTCAGAAAATCAGGAAGAAAGAAAAAGAAAGAAGAAAAAATGGAAGAAAGGAAAGAGGAAGGGAGAAAGAGGAAGGGAAAAAGAAAAGGAGAATGAAGCTCTTGATATATACATAGTTGCCCATAAACACCTGGGATTACCTAAGCAAATATTGGAAGTTCCCCTCCCTAACCACTTTCACACACCCACAGGGTGCCTTCTGTGACTTTTTTTTTTTTTTTTTTTTGCTTCCCAAAGTTTGAGAATTAGTGTTGGGTTAAAAGCAAAGAAATAGAAGACAAGTACCACATTCAAGAAGAACCAGTTTTGCACACTCAAAATTAAAGTCACAATAACAGGAAAGGATTTCAAGGGTTCTCTAGTCCAACTGTCTCATTATATAAATGGATAATTAAGTCCTGGCACACTGTCTAGTTCAGTTCAAGCTGCTATAATGAAATATCATAGAGTAGGTGGCTTAAAAAACAAAAAGTTATGTCTCCTGTTCTGGAGGCTGGGAATCCAAGCCAAGGTGCTAGCATGGTCAGGTTCTTGGTGAGGGCTCTTTTCCTGTTTATATCTTCACATGGCCTTTCCTTGGTGCATGCATGGAGAGAGAGAGAGTGAGAGCCTGTGTCTCCTCTTTTTATAAAGGCACTAATTCCACTCTCAAGACCTCATTTAACCATAATTGCCTCCCAAAGGCTTCATCTCCAAATACTATCACAATGGGAACTGAGCTTCAACATATGAATTTTGGGGAGACATAAACATTCAGTCCATAACAAACATTGAGTGATTTACTCAAAGTCACACTGCTAGTTGGTGGCAGAAGGAGAAGACCCTGACTCAGATTTTCTGAAAATTGGTCTGATGTCACTTCCACTGCAAGGTGATCCAATACCTTTTATTCAAAGGGGTTAAAAGGAAGGGAAGGAAACAAATCATCAGGGGAATCAATCTAATCCAATCTTTCTAAAGGATATGATTCAGCTTTATTCTATCAGGCCTCCTATAAGGCATTGCTCCATCGATGTTTCCATCTTCATTTTATCTCTCTGTTAATGGTCTCCATGACCATATTTCTTTTCTACTCCTCAATATATTGCTGAGTCTGGTTTCATTCTTCACACTCTTCAAAAGTTTCAGAGCATAATCACACATTAGGGGACAGCAAATATTATTCTTATTTGAAGTTATATATCACCCAAGTGACAGGAGATTTTATGTATATTACTTATTTATTCATCTAAAATCATTTAAGAATTATTTACATTTCAGAGATGAGAAAACTCATATTGAACTATGAAGTAACTAGTCTATTGTTCAAATTTTGTCTAACTATACAGATCATTGCTGCCTATCACAGTTGCCTTATAAATTCCTTCATAACCTGCTTACTTTCAAGTTACATTAAAATTTTTTCCCAAGATTTTATTGATTTGATTTCTCATTCTAACACACCAAATTTCTCTTACTAAGTGCTACAACAAATGACCTCTTTTTAAATCTTGATTTCAGATTAATTTCCACAAGATTACTTTTTGGCTTTGGGCATTATCAACTTTCGATCTATTCTGGTACAGAGGGGTATTTAAGAGTGTGTGCTGCAGTCAGAGAAACCAGTTTGAACCTTATCTCTAACATTTACTAGATATATGTGGCACTAAGCGAATTTAACAATTTTCTGTTTCATTCACTTCATTTGTAAAATTAGGAACATAACATACTATTTCAGAAGTCTGTGGGGAGGATGACAGGAGATAAAGTACGGAAAGAGCTTAGTACCATGTTTAACACCTAAGCACTATACTAAAGGTACTCATCATTTCCTACTGAAATGTCTTCTTCCTTCTTCTCTCTCCTGGCCTTAAAGCCATACCTCTCTGATTTCTCTTTCTCAGTCTCTTATGGCTGTCTCTTGATTATTATAATACAGATTTCTGCCTTTGACTCTTCTCATCCCTTTATCCATTATCCTTAGATGATTCTACTAAGTATATGATTTCACCTGCCATGTCTATACTGATTTTTTAAATATAATTGCATTTCTAATTCTCTATGCTGATATTTTTTTAAATATAATTGCATTTCTAATTCTTGCCTCTGTCCAGAAATTAGCCTGTATATCTAAGTACTCTTGTAATTATTTCTCAAAGGAATATGAAACACATCAAGTTCAATAGATTATCACTTTTCCCCCATAAAAATATACTCCCAGTTACCAAAAATAGAAACCATGGTCATCCAGAAATTTTCTCAATTCCTTACTAATTGCCATTCATACGTTTTAATATGGAAGACATGCTCCTCACATCTTGGTTTTCCTTACTGCTATTAACCCATTCCTAACATTCTACTCGATGGCCTCACTGGCCTTCACCTTACTGGGCAACTTGTCTTTCCTAAAGTGTTTTGCTTTACTATTCTTGGGCATCTTTAACCATGCTGTTTGCTCTATGTCTTTTTCTGTCTAGTAAATTCCTTTGTAATACTCTTAACTTTTAAATGCCCTCTTTTATTTTCCTCCATAAATTCTCCAGGATTTAATGGATTTATTTTATGGGCTTCCATTAACACTTTGCAAGTGCCTCTCACATGACATGGTATTATAATCATTTTGATGTCTCTCTGCTTTCAGAAAAGAAGCTGAATATTATTCACCTTTGTATACAACTAGATCTCAAATATCTTTAATACCAAGTAATTGAATATTAATTTATTCCCCAATTATAATATTTTTTTCCTTTGTGAAGAAAATTACTAACTCTCATACAAAATTTCTTATAAATGGTTTCCAGGAGAAAAATGGCAAAAGGTTGAGAGTCACTCTATAAAAGTACATATTTGCTCTAATTACTTGTTAATGCCTACAATATATAATGTTTGATACCAAAAAGAATATGTCACATACAAATAAATTCTGAATAAAAACAATAAATTAACTCACACTCAAGAACTAGACAAAACCACTACTCTTGAATCTCTCATTATTCCTTCCCTATGCCACCCCCTGTCTTCCTCTCAGATATAACTGCTAGTCTGAATTGTATGTTCATAATTCCATTTTTTCTAAAAAATATGGCTGTTTTACATATGTAAGTATTTTCAAACAGTGCTAAGTTATTTTCCAAAGCAGTGGGATCAATTGATCTACTGCCTGCAGACCAGCAGTATATGAGAATTCCTACTATTTCACATGTTCACACACACTTGATTTTGTTAGACTTCTTAATTTTCACCAATTTATCAAGTATAAACACACCTCAATAGCTAAATAGTCTTGATTTTAACTTCTCTGATTACTAATAAAATTTAGTCTATTTCTTTTTCTCCCTTTGATTAAGCCAAGAACCAATATGTTCTGCCTGTTGCTTCTTACTGCCCAACATGAGTTTCCAACAAAGGATTAGGGTTTTAGTACAATGTGATGAGATTAGCTTGGCCAACTAATTTCAAAGGCTATGAGAATTTAAGAACCAGTTGTCCTTTAGCTAGTGTAATATAAGGAAAAAGAGCAGATTCATAAAACAAAGTTATTCTATTTTTCACTGTTGTCTATTTAAATCATAAAATGTGTTGTATAGACTCTGAGATTCAGAATTTTTAATACAAGTAATAAAAGTTAGAGCTTACTCAATCCAACACAATTTTAAATAAATTATAAAAATTCAGCACATAAGAAAGACAAATGATCTGATCAAGGTCATAGACATGGTTAGAGAGAATCAGAGCTAAAATCCATCTTCTTCCTATTCAGGATTCTATGCCAACCTACAGGATTCTATGCCAGCCCAAACTGAGAATAGTTTATAACAGACTCAAATAAAGAAGAATAGAAATCTGTGAGCAGGTAAAGTTCAATATAATATTAATATTCCATATCTATTTTAACTGTTGTTACATATTCATTGTTGACTGATAAAATTAGAAAGCCTCCTACTGTAGAGCATTGCACTGCAACAATAACAATAATTTTTCTGAAGGAATGTAGACTAGCAGATATTAGAATAATATTAAAAAAGAACCCTAGATCTGCTGATAAAAATTGCTTTGTTATAAAAATATACAAGTTTATAATTATAATATAGTTTTTAATTAAAAAGCTATGTTATGCAATTGTTCATGTCATAATCTCATAGACCCCACAAGAAGGAAGTATTTCTTCTTTGAAATGACAAAAATGGCATTGTAATACATGGATTAAGAATGTGAGAGACCAATTGAGCCTTCTAAACTCACAGCTAAATTCATTATAATGTCAAATTAAAATTAGCTCCTAATTCATTATATGCCTCTGTAAGTTCACTTATGCATTGCTTCAAAGCTTTCATTGTTTATTCTGTGAAATTTAAGACATTTATGGTAGGCATCTTCATGTTTAATTATAAACAGCTCATAATATCCAAAATTAAAAATTTATAGGGCTGTAATTTAATGAAAGGTAAAAGATAAATATGTAGCATTATATCAGTAAATAGACTTAACTACACCTACCTAGCCATTAGTTAGATACTTAGTGGCATGACCATCACTTCTCTAAGTCTAGTTTCCCCATATATGGAATGAGAGGTATATAACACTAACTGGACCCTAAGACATCTTATGACTCTAAATGTGTATAAATCTAATAGGTAATTCTAAATTTACAAATGATACAAGCCAATCAAATATGAGTTTATCTAAGTTAATTCTATTTTGTATTCTTAAGGGGTTTTATTAAACTCAATATATGACATTACATTTTTGTCAATGGTCTCAATATTTTTTTTCTCACAGTATAATAAAATAATTGGTTAAAATTTAATGCAAATCAAAAGAAAGACACCAATCTGTAAGCACAAAATAAAAGGACCTTCAATATCCTAATTTATTTATTTCATTACTTCATATACTTTTTCTATCAGGTCCATACAATTTTGTAACTTTATGTATATCTGAAACTCCTTTGGCAATAAAATGTCTTTCTTTCCCCAGTAAGCACTCCTTGGAATGAATTTAGCACACCAGAGAGCATTTCTATCCATTCCCACAAGAAATTCAGCATCTTCTTCAAGACTTTATGATCCTCATTTTATTTGCTATTGAACAGACAATAACAAGATCTTCTGAAATCTAATGTATATTTTAGTTTTTTATTTTCCCTGACTAGACTAAAGGTATGGATCAGAAAATCTAACTTCTGCATTTGTAGCTTTTGCAGAGTGTATGTAAATTATAATATAGAAAATCTGAAATCCATCTGCTATTTACTTAGGACACTAGACAAAAAGTTGGTTCATGCTTAGAGTGACTAAAACACTGTTTGTTTTTAATAGGCTGAGGAAAAAAATTTCTGTAGCCCTAGGGTATGGGTAGAATGTCCTGAACACTTTGTCCTCCTTCTTGACTAGTAACCTTATAAAGTAACTGATATAGTGTGACATTTAAGAATCTGAAGAGAATGAGCAATTAAGATGCACTCCTTTAAAAAGTCAGGTAAACCAGACAGACATTGGACCAGTCAGTTATTGCTATTAGTTGTAAATATATATATTTATATATTAGTGATAAATATATGATATTTATATATACACTATTTATTGAGAACATATTCAATAGCTGTACTCATGGATGTGTATTAGATGAGAGTAAAGCTATGATTTTTTAAGAAGTCATTACTTTTTTGGTTTGAACGCAATTGATATTTGGAATAAATAGCTCAAAAGTTAGTTAATAAGTTTATAATTTGGAATGAGAAATAAAGGTCATAAAATGTTATCTTATCAGATACTAATAATAGTAAGGTTGTTAGGAGTGCTGGCTCTGGAGCCAGTTTGTCTGGATTTGAATTCCAGTTCCATTACTTACCAGCTATTGGAACTTGGACAAGCTACTAAAACTTTCTGTTGAAATTATTCTGTGTTCAAATGTGACTCCCCTCGTTAAGCTGCTGAGGGTTGGAATTTGTTACTGCATATAACCCTGCCTAATATGGCTCGTATACTCACCGTGTCTCAGTTTCCTCATCTATAACTGGGATAAATGTAATATTTTTGTCATGTGAAATATTTGCATGTTGACAAATATTCCAGTTGCTGACTTATAAATGACACCATTCATTTTTAGGGACAATGATTTTTTTCTATTATACAGAAGGAAATACTAGCTAGGTAAGAGAAAGAAGTGGGGGAGAGTAGAGAGAAACACTAGTGAAGATTATAAAAGATTACTGCAGGATTCTCCTGTAATTCTCTGATTATAGCTTTATCTATCAAGCTCTGGAATTGAAGACCATTTGAATTCATCTCCAACCCTGGGAGTGAAATAAAAAATTTCTTTTTTGCTTCAGAAATTTAAGCTCTTTACAGACATACTTTTTAGTTAATCCTCATGACATCAGAGAAAGGTATTATTTCCTATACTTTGCAGATAAGAAAAATATACCATAAACCACAGGAAGAATAAAAGAGAGTCACTCCTTACCCAAAGGTATTTACTCTGTGGGGAAAGCAACTCTAAGATCTTCATTTCCATTAAGTTGCTCATTTATTGCTCTCTCTCATGGTTGAAAGTAGAGCCAAAAATGAAAAGAACTATTACTGAAAGCAATAAAAGGAAACATTTTCCCTGGAGGAGCAAAGTATTTTTATATTATTTTCATTTTGCTGAACTTAGTGAAGAATGTAATGACCAAGGAAAAAAACAAGTGGATTAGCAGTTCTCACTGGACCAACAGTCTCTAGATGCTAGATATCTCTGCCATCCAGCAGAGACAAAAAATTAGAATATAACATTTTCAAGCTATGTGCTATTAAGTAGGTTAACTGTAAGTTGTGCTTTAACACCTTGGAGAGCCGTTTGATGCTGATTCAAAGGATACGTGTCTAGTCTAGAAGAGCTTCTCTTACCTATTACACGCATATGTGGAGATGACACCTGGGATCAATCTTGATCCAGAAATCCCACAGAAATGCTAAAATATTCACGCTCACAGGTAACAAGGATACCTGAGGTTTCTCAGTTTTATGAATGGTGGATGTTGTGTGTAAAATGCCTTTTATTATCATTACTGCATAGTTTAACAAGCTCTGGCAGGACTTTAATAGATTCAGTGTTTTTTTTAAAAAGAGGTTTTGGAATATGGAAGTAGCACTAACTGTGTTTTAATGTTTTCCCCCCACACCAAAGAAAGTGTACAATATATATCCACATTTAGAGAAAGGAAATTTGCTTCTATAGAGAATGTATGTCATACTTACAATGCATTCAAAGAATTCTTAATCCTTTTATTTAGACAAAAATACCATAAAAAAGTTTGCTTTTCACATCAATCTCTCAATCTCTTTTTCCTTTCTAGCTTTCTTTCCTGTTTTGTCTCTGTGAGTGTTAAATTGCTCAAAATCTAAATTATGGGTATTAACAAACATTAGTCTAGTAATGTTTAACTTATTGACACTTGTTTGAGTTATTTTAAATCCTAAAAGAGCATATGAGTATTTAAAATAAAGTTACTAACACAATTTTGTCACTAACAGCCAATTACTATTACTGATGTCCCAATTATATCCAGTTAATGAAGAAGTTATTCATCCATAAAGAGGAGCAATCCACCAAAAACTATAATTATTATTATTGATTCTAAAAACAGTTGATATCATCTTGACCAGATTTAAATATTATCTATGATTAAGAATTGGTGGTCAGGTGGAGGGGAAGATGGCAGAATAGTAAGACGTGGAGATCACCTTCCTCCCCACAGATACATCAGAGATACAGGTACACGTGGAACAACTCCTACAGAACAACCACTGAATGCTGGCAGAAGACCTCAGACCTCCCAAGAGGCAAGAAACTCCCCACGTACCTGGGTAGGGCAAAAGAAAAAAGAATAAACAGAGACAAAAGAATAGGGACGGGACCTGCACCAGTGGGAGGGAGCTGTGAAGGAGGAAAGGTTTCCACACACTAGAAGCCCCTTCACGGGCAGAGACTGCGGGTGGCGGAGAGGGGAAACTTCGAAGCCGCGGAGGAGAGCGCAGCAACAGGGGTGAAGAGGGCAAAGTGGAGAGATTTCTGCACAGAGGATCGGTGCCGACCAGCACTCATCAGCCCGAAAGGCTTCTCTGTTCATCTTCTGGGGCAGGCGGGGCTGGGAGCTGAGGCTCAGGCTTCGGTCGGAGCGCAGGGAGAGGACTGGTGGCGTGAACACAGCCTGAAGGGGTTAGTGAACCACGGCTAGCCGGCAGGGAGTCCGGGAAAAAGTCTGGAGCTGCCAAAGAGGCAAGAGACATTTTCTTCCCTCTTTGTTTCCTGGTGCGCGAGGAGAGGGGATTAAGAGTGCTGATTAAAGGAGCTCCAAAGACGGGTGCGAGCCGCGGCTAACAGCGCGGACCCCAGAGACGGGCATGAGACGCTAAGGCTGCTGCTGCTGCCACCAAGAAGCATGTGTGCGAGCACAGGTCACTCTCCACACCTCCCTTCTGGGGAGCCTGTGCAGCCCGCCACTGCCACGGTCCCGGTATCCAGGGACAACTTCCCCGGGAGAACGCACGGCGCGCCTCAGGCTGGTGCAATGTCACGCCAGCCTTTGCCGCCACAGGTTCACCCCGCACTCCGTACCCCTCCCTTCCCCCGGCCTGAGTGAGCCAGAGCACCCAGATCAGCGGCTCCTTTAACCCCATCCTGTCTGAGCAAAGAACAGACACCCTCCTGAGACCTACAAGCAGAGGCGGGGCAAAATCCAAAGCTAAATCCCGGGAGCTGTGCAAACAAAGAAGAGAAAGGGAAATCTCTCCCAGCAGCCTCAGGAGCAGCAGATTAAATCTCCACAATCAACTTGATGTACCCTGCATCCCTGGAATACCTGAATAGACAACGAATCATCCCAAATTGAGAAGGTGGACTTTGAGAGCAAGATTTATGATTTTTTCCCCTTTTCCTCTTTTTGTGAGTGTGTATGTGTATGCTTCTGTGTGAGATTTTGTCTGTATAGCTTTGCTTTCACCATTTGCCCTAGGGTTCTACCCATCCATTTCTTTTTTTTTTTACTTAAAAATTTTTTTTCTTAATAATTATTTTTATTATTTTAATAACTTTATTTTATTTTCTTTTATCCTCTTTCTTTCTTTCTACTTTTTCTCCCTTTTTTTCTGAGTCGTGTGGATGAAAGGCTCTTGGTGCTGCAGCCAGGAGTCAGTGCTGTGCCTCTGAGGTGGGAGAGAAAACTTCAGGACACTGGTCCACAAGAGACCTCCCAGCTCCACATAATATCAAATGGCGAAAATCTCCCAGAGATCTCCACCTCAACACCAGCACCCAGCTTCACTCAACGACCAGCAAGCTACAGTGCTGGACACCCAATGCCAAACAACTAGCAAGACAGGAACACAAACCCATCCATTAGCAGAGAGGCTGCCTAAAATCATAATAAGGCCACAGACACCCCAAAACACACCACCAGACGTGGACCTGCCCACCAGAAAGATAAGATCCAGCCTCATCCACCAGAACACAGCAACTAGCTGCCTCCACCAGGACACCTACACAACCCACTGAACCAACTTTAGCCACTGGGGACAGACACCAAAAACAAGGGGAACTACAAACATGCAGCCTGCAAAAAGGAGACCCCAAACACAGTAGGATAAGCAAAATGAGAAGACAGAAAGACACACAGCAGATGAAGGATCAAGATAAAAACCCACCAGACCTAACAAATGAAGAGGAAATAGGCAGTCTACCTGAAAAAGCATTCAGAATAATGACAGTAAAGATGATCCAAAACCTTGGAAATAGAATAGAGAAAATGCAAGAAACATTTAACAAGGACTTAAAAGAGCTAAAGAGCAAAGAAGCAACGATGAACAACACAATATATGAAATTAAAAATACTCTAGAAGGGATCAATAGCAGAATAACTGAGGCAGAAGAACGGATAAGTGACCTGACAGACAAAACAGTGGAAATAACTACTGCAGAGCAGAATAAAGAAAAAAGAATGAAAAGAGCTGAGGACAGTGTCAGAGACCTCTGGGACAACATTAAACACACCAACATTCTAATTATAGGGGTTCCCGAAGAAGAAGAAAGAAAGAAAGGAACTGAGAAAATATTTGAAGAGATTACAGTCAAAAATTTCCCTAATATGGGAAAGGAAATAGTTAATCAAGTCCAGGAAGCACAGAGAGTCCCATACAGGATAAATCCAAGGAGAAACACGTCAAGACACATAATAATCAAACTGTCAAAAATTAAATACAAAGAATACATATTAAAAGCAACAAGGGAAAAACAACAAATAACAGACAACAGAATCCCCATAAGGTTAACAGCTGATCTTTCAGCAGAAACTCTGCAAGCCAGAAGGGACTGGCAGGACATATTTAAAGTGATAAAGGAGAAAAACTTACAACGAAAATTACTCTACCCAGCAAGGATCTCATTCAGCTTTGATGGAGAAATTAAAACCTTTACAGACAAGCAAAAGCTGAGAGAGTTCAGCACCACCAAACCAGCTTTACAACAAATTCTAAAGGATCTTCTCTAGGCAAGAAACACAAGAGAAGGAAAAGACCTATAATAACAATCCCAAAACAATTAAGAAAATGGGAATAGGAACATACATATTGATAATTACCTTAAAAGTAAATGGATTAAATGCTCCCACCAAAGACACAGACTGGCTGAATGGATACAAAAACAAGACCTGTATATATGCTGTCTACAAGAGACCCACTTCAGACCTAGAGACACATACAGACTGAAAGTGTGGGGGTGGAAAAAGATATTCCATGCAAATGGAAACCAAAAGAAAGCTGGAGTAGCAATTCTCATATCAGAAAAAGTAGACTTTAAAATAAAGACTATTAGAAGAGACAAAGAAGAACACTACATAATGATCGAGGGATCGATCCAAGAAGAAGATATAACAATTGTAAATATTCATGCACCCAACATAGGAGCAAATCAATACATAAGGCAAATACTAACAGCCATAAAAGGGGAAATCGACAGAAACACATTCATAGCAGGGGACTTTAGCACCGCACTTTCACCAATGGACAGATCATCCAAAATGAAAATAAATAAGGAAACAAAAGCTTTAAATGATACATTAAATGAGATGGACTTAATTGATATTTATAGGACACTCCATCCAAAAACAACAAAATACACATTTTTCTCAAGTGGTCATGGAAAATTATCCACGATAGACTATATCCTGGGTCACAAATCAAGCCTTGGTAAATTTAAGAAAATTGAAATTGTATCAAGTATCTTTTCCGACCACAACGCTATGAGACTAGATATCAATTACATGAAAAGATCTGTAAAAGATACAAACACATGGAGACTAAACAATACACTACTTAATAACGAAGTGATCACTGAAGAAATCAAAGAGGAAATCAAAAAATACCTAGAATCAAATGACAATGGAGACACGATGATCCAAAACCTATGGGATGCAGCAAAAGCAGTTCTAAGAGGGAAGTTTATAGCAATACAATCCTACCTTAAGAAACAGGAAACATCTCAAATAAATAACCTAACCTTGCACCTAAAGCAATTAGAGAAAGAAGAACAAAAATACCCCAAAGTTAGCAGGAGGAATGAAATCATAAAGATCAGATAAGAAATAAATGAACGAGAAATGAAGGAAACAATAGCAAAGGTCAATAAAACTAAAAGCTGGTTCTTTGAGAAGATAGACAAAATTGATAAACCATTAAGCAGACTCATCAAGAAAAAAAGGAAGACTCAAATCAATAGAATTAGAAATGAAAAAGAAGTAACAACTGATACTGCAGAAATACAAAAGATCATGAGAAATTACTACAAGCAACTGTATGCCAATAAAATGGACAACCTGGAACAAATGGACAAATTCTTAGAAAGGCACAACCTGCCAAGACTGAATCAGAAAGAAATAGAAAATAGGAACAGACCAATCACAAGCACTGAAATTGAAACTGTGTTTAAAAATCTTCCAACAAACAAAAGCCCAGGACAAGAAGACTTCACAGGCGAATTCTATCAAACATTTAGAGAAGAGCTAACACCTATCCTTCTCAAACTCTTCCAAAATATAGCAGAGGGAGGAACACTCCCAAACTCGTTCTACGAGGCCACCATCAGCCTGATACCAAGACGAGACAAGGATGTCACAAAGAAAGAAAACTACAGGCCAATAACACTGATGAACATAGATGCAAAACTCCTCAACAAAATACTGGCAAACAGACTCCAAAAACACATTAAAAGCATCATACAACATGATCAAGTGGGGTTTATTCCAGGAATGCAAAGATTCTTCAATATACATAAATCAATCAATGTGATACACAATATTAACAAATTGAAGGAGAAAAACCATATGGTCATCTCAATAGATGCAGAGAAAGCTTTCAACAAAATTCAACACCCATTTATGATAAAAACCCTGCAGAAAGCAGGCATAGAGGGAACTTTCCTCAACATAATAAAGGCCATATATGACAAACCCACAGCCAACATCGTCCTCAATGGTGAAAAACTGAAAGCATTTCCACTAAGATCAGGAACAAGAAAAGGGTGCCCACTTTCACCACTCTTATTCAACATAGTTTTGCAAGTTTTAGCCACAGGAATCAGAGAAGGAAAAGAAATAAAAGGAATCCAAATTTGAAAAGAAAAAGTAAAGCTGTCACTGTTTGCAGATGTCATGATACTATACAGAGAGAATCCTAAAAACGCTACCAGAAAACTACTAGAGCTAATCAATGAATTTGGTAAAGTAGCAGGATACAAAACTAATGCACAGAAATCTCTGGCATTCCTATACCCTAATGATGAAAAATCTGAAAGTGAAATCAAGAAAACACTCCCATTTACCATTGCAACAAAAAGAATAAAATATCTAGGAATAAACCTACCTAAGGAGACGAAAAACCTGTATGCAGAAAATTATAAGACACTGATGAAAGAAATTAAAGATGATACAAATAGATGGAGAGATATACCATGTTCTTGGATTGGAAGAATCAACATTGTGAAAATGACTCTACTACCCAAAGCAATCTACAGATTCAATGCAATCCCTATCAAACTACCACTGGCATTTTTCACAGAACTAGAACAAAAAATTTCACAATTTGTATGGAAACACGAAAGACCCCAAATAGCCAAAGCAATCTTGAGAATGAAAAACGGAGCTGGAGGAAACAGGCTCCCTGATTTCAGACTATACTACAAAGCTACAGCAATCAAGATAATATGGTGCTGGCACAAAAAGAGAAATATAGATCAATGGAACAAGATAGAAAGCCCAGAGGTAAACCCACGCACATATGGTCACCTTATCTTTGATAAAGGAGGCAGGAATGTACAGTGGAGAAAGGACAGCCTCTTCCATACGTGGTGCTGGGAAAACTGGACAGCTACATGTGAAAGTATGAGATTGGATCACTCCCTAACACCATACACAAAAATAAGCTCAAAATGGATTAAAGACCAAAATGTAAGGCCAGACACTATCAAACTCTTAGAGGAAAACATAGGCAGAACACTCTATGACATAAATCACAGCAAGATCCTTTTTGACCCACCTCCTAGAGAAATGGAAATAAAAACAAAAATAAACAAATGGGACCTAATGAAACTTCAAAGCTTTTGCACAGCAAAGGAAACCATAAACAAGACCAAAAGACAACCCTCAGAATGGAAGAAAATATTTGCAAATGAAGCAACTGACAAAGGATTAATCTCCAAAATTTACAAGCAGCTCATGCAGCTCAATGACAAAAGGAACAAACAACCCAATCCAAAAATGGGCAGAAGACCTAAATAGACATTTCTGCAAAGAAGATATACAGAGTGCCAACAAACACATGAAAGAATGCTCAACATCATTAATCATTAGAGAAATGCAAATCAAAACTACGAGATATCATCTCACACCAGTCAGAATGGCCAACATCAAAAAATCTAGAAACCATAAATGCTGGAGAGGGTGTGGTGAAAAGGGAACACTCTTGCACTGCTGGTGTGAATGTGAATTGGTACAGCCACTATGGAGAACAGTATGGAGGTTCTTTAAAAATCTACAAATAGAACTACCATATGACCCAGCAATCCTACTACTGGGCATATACCCTGAGAAAACCATAATTCAAAAAGAGTCATGTACCACAATGTTCATTGCAGCTCTATTTACAATAGTGAGAATATGGAAACAACCTAAGTGTCCATCATGGGATGAATGGATAAAGAAGATGTGGTACATATATACAATGGAATATTACTCAGCCATAAAAATAAATGAAATTGAGCTATTTGTAATGAGGTGGATGGACCTAGAGTCTGTCATACAGCGTTAAGTAAGTCAGAAAGAGAAAGACAAATACTGTCTTATATGGAATTTATATATATATTTGGAATTTACATATATATGGAATTACATATGTATGGAATTTAAGAAAAAAAATGTCATGAAGAACCTCGGGGTAAGACAGGAATAAAGACACAGACCTACTAGAGAATGGACTTGAGGATATGGGGAGGGGGAAGGATAAGCTGTGACAAAGTGAGAGAGTGGCATGGACATATATACAGTACCAAACGTAAAATAGATAGCTAGTGGGAAGTAGCCGCATAGCACAGGGAGATCTGCTCGGTGCTTTGTGACCACCTAGCGGGGTGGGATAGGGAGGGTGGGAGGGAGGGAGACGCAGGAGGGAAGAGATATGGGAACATATGTATATGTATAACAGATTCACTTTGTTATAAAGTAAAAACTAACACACCATTGTAAAGCAATTATACTCCAATAAAGGTATAAAATTAAAATAAAAAAATAAAAGCAAAGGCATAAATAAAATTAATCTGGATAAAAAAAAAAACCTACAGTTGATTCTGATACGATTCACAGACACAGTGTAAAGCTTCTGCTTTACAGGAAATAATACCAGATTACTTTGTTATTTTATAGTTATACTAACAGGTTGTAATATTGACGGATAAGTTTGATGTCAAAATGCACTCCCTACTAGGGATAAAAAGGGAACTAGTAGTCTCTACTGCTACTTGTTGGCAGCATGCATGTATTGCAAGGGCAATAATTGTAGGAATCCAAATTAGTGGAACATTTTAGAATTGGAAGACTTCATACAGATCATCTAGTCAAGCTTCCAACTATTATAGTTGTGAAAACTAAGGCCCATATAAATGAAATGATTTATCTCCAAAGAGCATTAGTGAAAGAGTATGAAATAAAAAAATATCTTAAAAAAAAAAAAAAGAATTGGTGATCTTTTAAGATATTTATAATTTTTTTCTCAAGAAGCACACTACTTTCACTAAATAAATGTTTTATTGCCATATAATTCCAAACCATTAATGAAAATTTATTTACAAAATCCACTTTCTTTTCTTGATAATCTAAATAAGGAAAGAAAAAAATATTTTTTTAATAAATATGACTTATGTACATTTTTATTGAAGTTCATAATTATTCAACTTTTCAATTATTCAAGTTTGGTATTTTGGGAATGATTCTGTTGCTGCCAGATTCTGCCCATTGTTTATAACACTCACATATTCAACACTCGGCATATGTGCTTACCTCAGTGAATATTAGATTAACCCCAATACACAGAGAAAAGATTCACCAAATTAAAATAAACCACCCAAATTTTCCTTGTTTAATCCTAACTTGGCCCAATTCCTGGCTGTGTGACCTCAAGCAACCTACCACCCTCTGAGAATCTCAAATTCCTCATCTTAAAAATGGGATTATTAACTTGCAGGTTAATAATCAGGTTAATTAATCTCCTTGCAAAGATTAGAAATAATGCTCACCACGCACCCGGCAAAACTTAGGTGCTCAATGATTGGTAGCTGTTAGCAGTAAATGAATTTGAGGTCAGCAACCTATACCCTCTTCCCGAAAAGATACCCAGAAGAAGCTAGTGATCATAGGTATACTCCTATGAAAATGTTGACTTTTTACATCATTAACAAAGAATTTCATTTACCCTACAGCACTAATTCAGTGCATGCCTAGATCTGAACAGTCATGCAGTTTTTAACAATCCCACCTTAAATTCAAAGAATCATATAAAAAGAGATTTTATAAAGCCAGGCAAAAGATCTGTCGATCTATGTAAAAACATTACAGGAGCACAAGTTTTCATTAAGCTTTTCCCAGTGTAACACTGTGAGAGTGAAGAATAGGTATCTGAAGGATACAGGACATAGGCTCAGTGCCCTAAAATGAAATTTCAAATGATTTCTCTCCTTCAATGGGTTTGTTTTGTCCCTGACCTAATTTCTATGCTAATTTATAAGGTTGCAATTGCTTTATTCTCTGCAAAGCCCACTCTCCCTTCTTTCAAGTCTCTCAAGGACTGACTCCAGGGAGCAAGGCATGTATATATATAATCAATAAACTACATTTGGTTAACTGTTCATTATTCACTGACTGCTGATCCACTTTTTGGATTTTCCACGCCTTTCATTTCATCTTCTCCTCAATCCTACTACCTTTCTTTTGATGGTTTCACTGCTCATTATCACCTCTACCAGAAGTGAGGAGGAATAATGTGAAATTTAAATGAGTCAAAAATGACTTTTAAAATTTATTTTGAGGATTAGGATAGAAAGTTGAAAATGTGAGCTAAAATTAGGTCTGGCATTTTCTGATGACTTCACCCAGCTATACTTAGCTTGGTTAAAATTGTGCTAATTCAGTTCTGAAAAATAAAAGGACAGTTCAACCCTATTATATTCCTTCCTCTTGGAATACAGGGAGAAAGAGGAGATATGTGAAATCTATTTACACAAAGTTTTCTAAAACAAAAAGGAAAGTACTAGTCAGAATAGACCAATGCTTAATAAAAGTCTCATTATAAGTTGCACAGTACAGTGGTAAATGTTTTAGAATACAAGTTTATATTGTAGTAAATTAGCTTATTTGCACCCTTTTTCATACAAGTAATGTAAATGCATATTTATTTTCTTAACTATCCGGCTTTTTTAGCAAAAGAACCAATGTGCTGGTTTTCTTTTAGTCATACAATTATTTTCTGAGTTGTGTAGGGAAAATGCAATAGGATTTTTTGAAGTTTGTCTGATATACTTGAACAATAATTTATCCAAATTAGTACTGGTTCTTAAAAATATTCGTAAATTTTCAAAATTAATAAAATAATATAAAATAAAGTAACTGGTACTTATGGCAATATTTAATAGCAAGGCTTTGGGAAATAATAGACAGTAAAAAAAAAATATGCTGTTTTGCTAAGTTATCCTCTAATATGGAGATAATCCTGAGGGCAAAATCTACTATATTAAGAAATAGGAAAAAAAAGAAAAAGAAAAAGAAAAGAAATAGGAGTATTTTGAGGATTCACATTAGCCATCTCTCTTGCTCTCAACTAATATGTAAAATGAGGGCTAACTAGGTGATCCATAAAATTACTCAGACCCTTGCAATACTTTCAAGTATACACATACACATAAATATACATTCATAATATATTTTAAGTCTACAAGTTGTGAGAAGATCTAAGGTAGCCAAACACAGAGAAGTTTGTGTCTGTGTGTATGTATGTGTTTAGGAAACAGTAATTGACCAATTTTTTCAAAAAGGCCTCATATAGCCAACCTATACCTACAATAGTGTTTTTCTTATGTTGGTGAGTGATAAATGTTTGTTGACTTGAAGTGAGTTTAAATGTATAGAGGCCCTAGATCCACTATTTAGGTGAGAAGAGTGTACCAGAGTAGAAAGATCATGTGCTTTGGAGGCCTCATATTCAAGTCCAGTCACCGCAGACACTGACAAACATGTAATTTATGCCTGTAAAAATTGATATAATAATACCTATATTATAAAACCGTTTGTTATGAGGTTAAAGTAAATAAATACGTAAAAGCCCCAGTAGTATGTTCAGAACATATCTGAAACTCAATAAATGTTTTATTATTTCTCAAATATTATATTGGTTTTACAAATATAATCATCTCTCAACCTTGATTATTGGATCAGAAAGAAATATATATACAATTTTTAAAATATGTATATATTTATAAATTATATATATATAAAACAATATAGTATTAAAAATATTTGTATTATATATAAATATGTGTTTAATTATATATCTATAATTATTATATATTATATTTATATGATATTATATGTCCTATATATTGTACTATTTATACTTACATATATGCATGCATATATAATATAAACATAATATATATACACACACATATTTTAAGACATCTAGAGGGACTGCTAATTTCATACATTAACAAGCAAAAAATAAAATAATCTTTTTGTTTCTTTTTTATTGAGGTATAAAATGATTTATAATGTGTTAGTTTCTGGTGTACAGCACAGTGATTCAGTTATACATACATATGTATATGCTTTGTCATATTCTTTTCCTTTATGGTTTATTACAGGATATTGAATATAGTTCCCTGTGCTATACAATAGGACCTTGTTGTTTATCCATTTTCTATATAATAGTTTGCATCTGCTAGTCGCAAACACTCAATCCTACTCTCCCCTGAACTCCCTACCCCTTGGAAACCACAAGTCTGTTCTCTATGTCTGTGAGTCTGTTTCTTTTTGGTAGATAAGTTCATTTCTGTCACATTTTAGATTCCACATATAAGTGATATCATATGGCATTTGTCTTTCTCTTTCTGACTTACTTCACTTAGTATGATAATCTCTATGTCCGTCCATGTACTGCAAATTGCATTATTTCATTCTTTTTTATGACTAATATTTCATTATATATATATATATATATATATACATATATATATATTATATATGTATATATACCACATCTTCTTTATCCATTCAATTGTCAATAGACATTTAGGTTGTTTCTACTGTCAATAGTGCTGCTATGAATATAAGGGTGTATGTGTCTTCAAATTATGGTTTTCTAGGGATATATGCCCAGAAGTGGGATTGCTGGATCATATGGCAACTCAATTTTTGGTTTTTGAGGAACCTCCATGCAGTTCTCCATAGTGGTTGTACCAATTTACGTTCCCACCAACAGTGTGAGAGGGTTCCCTTTTCTCCACATCGTCTCTAGCATTTGTTATTTGTAGACATTTTAATGATGGCCATTCTGACTGGTGTGAGGTGGTACCCCATTGTAGATTTGATTTGCATAAAATAATCTTAAAATAAGTTCATATGCTTAATTTGTATTTATTTATAATCTTAAATTAACCAGAACAATTATAGAACTATGTATGGTTCAGAATAAGTTTAAATATCTGTGCATATATTAAATCACATGAAATGTTGTGGATAGAATACTGTTATTAAAATACTCTAAATGGTACAATCACAGTTACTTGAAAAATACAATAAAAAATACCTGGAAAACACAGTACTGCAAAATTTTAAAAGTTTTAAGACATGTTTGCTAAATGTACAAAGTTTGATAGATGCATGCTCACAGCAAATAAAGAGATAAAACTACAAGGAGAGAAGCCCTGCAGTAAATGAAAATTATTAACCTTCAGTGATATAGCACAGTAAATAAGGATCAAATTAACCTGTGTATCATTATGCAGTGTCTGTCACAGACATATATTAGGTAAGCCATTTCCCTCATATATGTGTATGTAGTGTGTATGGGTATTTTTATAAGAAATTGAAACAGAGAGGTCTGCTGACTTGTCTAAAGTCACACTGTGATGTCACAACCACCTAGAGAAGGGCATCATAATCCCCTGGCTCAGCTCAGTGCCATCTATTGTATCACGTTGTTTTCCTTGTCTATAGAAAAAATAAGCTTGGGAGGCTTATAATCTAGCTATTCTTCTAGATTGATTTTTACAGAACACCTGGGAAGCAGGCCCAGAGCAATTGAGACATCTGAGAAGTTCATTATAAGTATCATTTTCAAGGGACTAATAGCATAGAAGCTCTCTAAGTCATCTTTAGAAAGAAATATGTAACACCAGATGGCAGGTCACAGAGCTGGCGTCATAAGGAACAGGAGTTTGTGAACACTTTCATGGTGCACAGTAAGAAGATACAAGGGAAGAAAGAAGGGAATTTGGTCTTTTTTTTTTTTTTTAAGCCCAATTACAGTTGAAATCTCTACTTAGATCTTCAAAGAGGAAAGATAATAACAAGCAGCTCAGTTAACAGTTTGGAATGTGTCATGTAAGGTATTCCCCCAAATTGTGCTGGCCTTGATGACAAATTTCCATGCAGGGACTTTGCAATAACCACAGTAATTTAGAGCAAAGTAGGTTATTATTGTTGTCCCAAACATTATCTCCAGAATGTTTAATTTAGGTGTTTCAACTTACGTTATAGTTTATATGGTCATGCTTTTTAGAAACACTACAGAAAACTATTGCTGAATGTAGTGCCCTTGTAAACAAAGGATAAACTAAAGAAAGAAATCCCTATATTTTCATCAAAATAGATGAGTGATCTTAACCTGTTGGAGAGGGCATGAACTGTAAGGGGATATAGAGTCTACTTCTGTTGCTCTCTGTATAAATGTAGAATTAATTCAGATTGTGGGTCTAGCCTGTATGTATCCTGACCATGGATGGATTGCCTAATTCTGGCCATGTGCCTCAAACTTTCAGAAGCTGTGGATATCGTGTGAAGACATAAACTAAACACATTTCAGAAGCAGCTTTCTACTGATTTTTGGAGTCAGATATGTTTCAACTACAGACCCCAAAGTATAATTATTTACCAGTTATGTGGTAAAAGTTCAACTGTAGGGCAGAATGAGCAGCTGAAGAAGCAAGGAGAGGCAAAGCATACTTGCCTGACTGTGTTTTGTTTATCAGCTGTGTGATGGCCTTACACGTGCATGTACATGTTCCTGTGTGTTTACCACTTCATCAGCATTCCAGTTTCACTCCAAAGAACTTAAAGCAGTTGATTTTATAAGCCGGATATGTATTACAGAAAGTTTTGTTTGCGAACTCCATGTACAGCCCCATTTGTGCAATAAGAAGTTGTTACACACACCAGGTGTTTTGATGTAGTGTGTTATCAATTATTTAGGACTCTCTAGGATTAGTCGGGATGAGGAGAAAATAGGAAGGGTCAGAAGCAAAACAATTAGCTCTGCTAAGCAATTTATATTCTATTTAGCATACAGTAGAAGAAGAAATTTGAAGTGGATCCTATGGAAAACACAAGATGTCAGATCTTTCTCTAACCCAGGAGGAGGACTTTTCTATTCCAGGTTCAGTCATTAGTTACTCAGCTGGGAGGGTTTTATGCTCAGGGCAGCCCACAGGATATATGGAAACCTAGGGATGAAGAGAAATGTCTACTCAGGGAAAGGCAAATGGTCTTTGCCACTACTTACATAGCACCCTGCAGATCAAAAAGTGTTTCACGGACTTAATGCACTGGAGCTTCTCACCAGCTCTGACTTTATAAATGAGGAAACTTGTCATACGGTTATTTAGTGTCAGAGCCAGAGGGGATAGCCAAGCATTCTCCACCACACTCCTTCAGAATTCCTTTCCCAGTAAAAATTCTAAGAAAAAAAAAAAAAAGTAATAACTTGAAATGTAGCCTTCTTTTTTTTTGAACCTAGGCTTCAGTGAGTGCCCTCCAAAAAAAGAAAAAAACAAAAAATACATCCCTTAGAGAAATCTGGTAAAATTGCTTGCAGGCAGAACCACTTCTGTTACCAAGCAATTGTTGCCACTCTCCCTCTTGGCTCTTTACCTTAGCCAGAAGCCGCGGTTGTCTCAAAAGACCACAAGGCAGACACCCAGAGACACTTGCGCCTACAACTAGGAAATTGGCAGAAGCTTTGTCACCGCCAACTGCGAAGCTTCAAAATTAAAGCACGTCGAAACCTTCACCGATTTCATATATTTGCTTCTCTGCTTCAGACCGCCTTACTAAGAGTTTGAAGTTCCTTCTCTCTGCAGAGAAAGTGGATTTTCTTTCTCTGTGCAAACACTGCTGGATCCAAGTCTCTCGGAAGAACTGGTGGCAAAGCAGGCGTTTGGGGATCGCGCCTGTGATTGCTCCGTAGTGCCGACTTCCTCTCTCTCTAATCAGATATAAATGCAAGCTTATTAATTTAGTCTAATTCTCCCTCTCACGCTCGCAACCTGTGAACTTGGGCCCTGACTGGTGCTGCGAGGAGGGAGGACGGTGGACAAGCGCCCCGGAGTCCGACCGGGTGGCGCCTAGTCGCCGTCTTCAGGGGGAAGTCCCCGCTCCGGCTCCTCCGGCGGGGTCTGGACTTAACCCAGGTCCAGGACAGGAAACCATGACCGTGCCTCGGTACCCCCTCATCTTTCTGCCCCCCGCCCCCCCTTGAGCTGCTGTCCTTAACTGACGAGCCAGTGACTATTGGCTGAAGTTCCCTAGCCATTTGCATGCACAGAGAGGGAGTGTCTTCTGCCGCCTCCCCGTCAGGAGCGCGCCGACTGCAGCCTCCAAGGGAATGCGCGGCCGAGGGGATGCGCGCAGCTCGCGGGCCCTGCCAGTGAGCTGGCGCCCGGCGACCTGGCACCCGCGCCTGGATATGGGGCGTCTAAGTCGTTCCAGGAGCAGCACCAGCCACAGAAACCTACCGGTAAGGGTAGGGGTCCACGAGCCTCGCGGCCCCGACAAGTTACAGTACTGTGGGGCAGTTCCCACTCCTTTATGGTTTCTCAAACCTTTTACCGTAATTCAAACTTCCCAGGAAGGTTGGGTGGAGGGAACGGGAGTTCGGGATAATGTGTCTGCATTTTAGCAAGGAATAGGCAAGTCCTTGGGTCGTGAGAAGTTTCTGAAGCAGAAATGTAGGCAGATGAGGTGGAGGAGGCTGGGGTGTGCTCAGTTGGCTTTGAGATAAAGGGGTTCGTAGATTGTTTCCTGCGGCCAGCATCTGGCTGTGACTGTCTACTGCAATTGACAAATTGTTTTTGCATAATCATTTCCCACATTTACTTTTCTTTCCCCAAGGGAGGGGGATTAGTGAGAGCTTGTTAGGGGGTGGAAATACAGATCCTTTCGATTTGAGTTTAGATACGTACTAAAATGAAAATCAATTCTTCCGACCTAAAGCGTTTATTTGGTGGGGTAGGGAGTCCGAGGGGGTAGAGTTACTATATTATTATTAATTAATATTGTTGTTATCGGTCTCATAGCAAGGGATGCAACACATTTCGAATTTCGGGGATCTTAGTGGTAGAAACATTTCAATGGAAAATAAAGTGCCCACCTCTCGGTCCTCTCCACTACCAGCCCCCTCCCTCCCCATGACCTATCCTGGTGGTTCCTCTGTCGCGTTGCGCAGTTCTCTCCACTCCGACATGCACTTCCAGGGATGAGTTATGGTTTGGGATTCCGAATATTAACTGAGCGAGGCGGTGATGGGGAGCCGGGCAGGGGCAGGGGTGGGGGGGAGATGTAGAAAGTAAAGAGAAAAATTAAGTTTTGGAGACATTGTTGCCCCATAGATCTCTCCTTTACAGCAAGTTTCCTTTTCACCCCGTTCTGACCGGAGCGTTTGCCTTTGGGAATGGGGATGGAGCCAGAATGATCCCAGGGCAATGGTTCTGACTCCAAGCTCTGTGTTTTCCGCGTGTGTGTAATAAGCCTTCTCTCCACCCCCCACGTTCAGCATCTGCTTCTGTTTTTCCTCTTCGTGGGACCCTTCAACTGCCTGGCGAGTTATAGCCGGGCCACGGAGCTTCTGTACAGCCTGAACGAGGGACTGCCCGCGGGGGTGCTCATCGGCAGCCTGGCCGAGGACCTGCGGCTGGTGCACGGAGCAGGGAGGCAGGACCCGCAGTCGCAGCCCCCGGAGCACAGCGGCGCCGAGCGGAACCCTCCTCTCTCCTTCAGCCTGGCCTCCCAGGGACTGAGTGGTCAGTACGTGATCCTAGACAATCGCTCCGGGGAGCTGCACACTTCTGCCCAGGAGATCGACAGGGAGGCCCTGTGTCTTGAAGGAGGTGGAGGGGCTGCCTGGCGGAGCAGCATTTCCATCTCCTCTTCGCCTTCCGCTGACTCTTGTCTTTTGCTTCTGGATGTACTGGTCCTGCCTCAGGAATACTTTAGGTTTGTGAAGGTGAAAATCGCTATCCGGGACATCAATGACAATGCCCCACAGTTCCCTGTTTCCGAAATATCGGTTTGGGTCCCAGAAAATGCACCTGTAAACACCCGGCTGGCCATAGAGCATCCTGCCATGGACCGAGATACAGGCACTAACGGAGTTCAGACCTACCGCTTGCTGGACTACTATCGTATGTTCACCCTGGACGTGGAGGAGAATGAGAATGGGGAGCGAACACCCTACCTAATTGTCATGGGACTGTTGGACAGGGAGACCCAGGACCAGTATGTGAGCATCATCATAGCTGAGGATGGTGGGTCTCCACCACTGTTGGGCAGTGCCACCCTCACCATTGGCATAAGTGACATTAATGACAATTGCCCTCTCTTCACAGACTCACAAATCAATGCCACTGTGTATGGGAATGCTACAGTTGGCACACCGATTGCAGCTGTCCAGGCTGTGGACAGAGACTTGGGAAACAATGCTCAGGTCACCTACTCTTACAGCCAGAAAGTTCCACAAGTATCCAAGGATTTATTCCATCTGGATGAAAACACTGGAGTCATTAAACTTTTCAGTAAGATTGGGGGAAGTGTTCTGCAAACACACAAGCTCACCATTCTTGCTAATGGGCCGGGCTGCATCCCTGCTATGATAACTGCCCTGGTGACCATTATCAAAGTCATTTTCAGACCACCTGAAATTGTCCCTCGTTATATAGCGAATGAGATAGATGGTATTGTTTACCTGAAAGAACTGGAACCTGTTAAAACTCCAATTGCATTTTTCACCATAAGAGATCCAGAAGGTAAATACAAGGTGAACTGCTACTTGGATGGTGAAGGACCATTTAGGTTATCACCCTACAAACCATACAGTAATGAATATCTGCTAGAAACCACAAAACCTATGGATTATGAGCTACAGCAGTTCTATGAAATAGCTGTGGTAGCCTGGAACTCTGAGGGATTTCATGTCAAAAAAATGATTAAAGTGCAACTTTTAGATGACAATGATAATGCTCCTATTTTCCTTCAACCCTTGGTGGAACTAACCATTGAAGAAAACAACTCACCTAATGCCTTTTTGACTAAGCTAGATGCTACAGATGCTGACAGTGGAGAGAGGGGACAAGTTTCCTATTTTCTGGGACCTGATGCTCCATCATACTTTTCCTTAGACAGTGTCACAGGAGTTCTGACAGTTTCTACTCAGCTGGATCGAGAAGAGAAAGAAAAGTACAAGTACACAGTCAGAGCTGTTGACTCTGGGAAGCCACCCAAAGAATCAGTCGCCACCGTGGCTATCACAGTGTTGGATAAAAATGACAACAGTCCTAGGTTCATCAACAAGGACTTCAGCTTCTTTGTGCCAGAAAACTTTCCAGGATATGGTGAAATTGGAATAATTAGTGTAACAGATGCCGATGCTGGGCAAAATGGATGGGTTGCCCTCTCTGTGGTGAACCAGAGTGATATTTTTGTCATAGACACGGGAAAGGGCATGCTGAGAGCCAAAGTCTCTTTGGACAGAGAGCAGCAAAGCTCCTATACTTTGTGGGTTGAAGCTGTTGATGGAGGTGAGCCTCCCCTCTCTTCTACCACAAAAATCACAATTCTCCTTCTAGATATCAACGACAACCCACCTCTTGTTTTATTTCCTCAATCTAACATGTCTTACCTGTTGGTTTTACCTTCTACTCTCCCTGGCTCCCCAGTTACAGAGGTCTATGCAATTGACAAAGACACAGGCATGAATGCTGTCATAGCTTACAGCATCATAGGAAGAAGAGGTCCTAGGCCTGAGTCATTTAGGATTGACCCTAAAACTGGCAACATTACTTTGGAAGAGGCATTGCTGCAGACAGATTATGGGCTCCATCGTTTACTGGTGAAAGTGAGTGATCATGGTTATCCCGAACCTCTCCATTCCACGGTCATGGTGAACCTATTTGTCAATGACACTGTCAGTAATGAGAGCTACATTGAGAGTCTTTTAAGAAAGGAACCAGAAATTAACATAGAGGAGAAAGAACCACAGATCTCAATAGAACCAACTCACAGGAAAGTTGAGCCTGTGTCTTGTATGCCCACCTTAGTAGCTCTGTCTGTAATAAGCTTGGGTTCTATCACTCTCGTAACAGGGATGGGCATATACATCTGTTTGAGAGGGAAAAGGCATCACAGGGAGGATGAAAATTTGGAAGTACAAATTCCATTAAAAGGAAAAATTGACTTGCATATGAGAGAGAGGAAACCAATGGATATTTCTAATATTTGATTTTTTTTTTTTTTTTGCTGTGGAGTAACAGAGATGTTTTAACTGACTTTGGAGAGTCTTCACCACCCAAAGAGTGTTGGACATCTAATTTATAACTTGTACTGTATTGTAAATAGCTGTTTACAAGTTTTTAAATTCAAAATCAGAGGTTATAAAATGTGTACAGCATTTTTTTAATGAAAATTGGTACTAACAGCTTTGGAACTGTTATAAAAAAAGCTTGGGCATGATTTGCAGCTTTCATACACCAAGCAGATGATTGTTAAAACCCGGGAATAAGGTAAGAAAATGGTACATTGCATTTTTGGCTAAAAAAGTCCTTTAACCACAAGAGGGCATCAGCTGCTCCTTTGCAGGGAACTCTTTTAAGGTATTGTACATGACAGTTGTACATGAAATTAATGAAAGAGTCTATTTTAAATATATTGTTTTTAACATTAAACAAAGATGAAATTAAAGTAAATGGAATGTCACCCCACTTAAATGTATGATAAAAAAGAAAAGAAATGCATTTGTAAACAGAATGTTTATTACCTCAAAAGTGCATAATGTATAATTTGAAAGAGAAGACTTCACAAAGAAGCGCAATTCTTTTTTAGCAAGGATAAATGCTTTGCCATGTGTTAAAGATCTGACGTGCTGAAGATTAATTCGCCTTCTGTGTACTCTGGTTGCTTTCTGTTTGCTCTACCACTGCACTTGTTATTATTACAAGGGAAAATATATATATTCTTTCTTAAAGAAAATGTAACTAGCAATTATGTCCAAGAGAAACAGCCAGAAGCAAAGATATGTTTCAATCTTAGTTGCTTCATAGGTGTTCATGACATTTTCATACTTTCGCAACTTGTCAGTAGTGTTCTATACTTGGGTTATGTATTAGATTCTTATATACTTAAACTCATGTGTTACAGAAAAAAAGAAAAATCTTATTAAAACAAAATTATTCTAGAAGCTGGTGGACACTACTTGTTGTTTTAGCTGGACCTTTTCTATGAAAGTTATACTTATCTTTTTGTTGTTGTTTAGGTTTGTTGGCTACCGGTTCTGGCTTCCTTTCTTTGGCTTTGGATTAGGTCCAAGAGTTTATTTGTAAGCCCAGCAGCAGATTTCTTTGATAATTTAGCTTTTACTGAACACTTTGCCGTGAAGCAAGCTGGCTTATCAGTGATTGATCATCTTCACTTCCATGTGTGAGCTGGAAATTTTATTTTATATGAGAGCTATAGCAAAATTATCTTTGTAAACAAAGAATAAGTGTTAGCTTAAACTGGATCATTCTACTTTTGGGCATCATGTGTCTGTACTGTACCAAAAGTGTTTCTATGTCTGCAAATTAAAGGTATATATTTTCATAATTTCTTTCTCATTTTTACTGTTTTATATTTGAACATGGGCTTGTTCTTTTACTGAAGCTCCTGTTAATGGCATTCATTTGCTTTTAGAGGTAAATGTGGGTAAACTAAATATCCTGTTTTGCTAATGTTTATATTAAACTAATTCATTACTTAATTAAACATTTGGTAAATTATTATTAAATACATGTGTAGTTATAGACATATACACACACACACATATATATATATGTATATATATATAATAGAAAAAGAGTATGCCTATGTGTTTGATTTACACCCATGCATGTGTACATGCATATTAATTTATTATGACTTAGAATCAATTATAAACACTCATTTTAATACATACTTATAACAAATCCTCTGTTAGCTGTGTTACAAGTGCTTTCAATAAATTTTAAAATAAAAACACATTGCAAAAAAAGAATTGAATACAAAAACTCAAGACCTTTTGAATAGGTATTAACTCATTTTCTTGTTTTCTTCAATTTGAGAATTTTAATAAATAAAATAATAAGCATATGAGGCAGTAGTGTTTGTTACAAAAAGGAAATATATTTTTATTGGAAATTCCTTTTTTATGAGAGGCCACTGAGCTAAGAAAGTAAGATCATTTAACCCCCCAAACTTTTCATTCATAATTGATATAGAGCAATGGAGGAAACCATCTTCCACCAGTCATTTTTATATCTGATTTCTCTCTTTTACAGGAAAGAAATACATGTGAAGCAAGTAGCACCATTAAAAAAAAAAAAAAGTCCTCTACAAATGCAATGATTTAATTATCAGTATAAATAACAAAACATTTTATTCTTTTATGAGTTTGAAGAAGGTTCATGTGTTTGGGGTATGGATTTCATCTCTAGCATGAAAAAAATGCCTGTAACATTAATAAAAGGACATATTTCTGAATAACTTCTTGTGCCAAGATTTCCTTTACAAAAACATCTCATTCACTTTAAAAATATATATAACCAGGAAAGTTAAAGTAAATTAAGCTCAAAGATAAAAGCCCCTTTTTTCTAACACCTTGCGCTAGAACGGTTGCCAAAATGTATGCTAATCATGTCAATGTTGTTAGTTGAGCTGGCACAAAAATAAATGTTCCATTCATTAAAAACCCTAATATCCATTTAACAGTTTGAGAACCAGTGAGTACTCTTTGCCCAATTTAATGAAGAAGAGATTGCTCTGATCTTCACACTGCCAAACCCATTCTTACACTACAGAGAAAACTGTTCATTAATTTGGAGCTGGAAATTTAAAACAACATAACAATTTCAGCTACAAGGGAGGAAACAATTTACCTTACTTGACTCTTTAGAGGCCCTGACCCTATTTAAAAAAGAAAAAAAAAAAGTTTTCTTGGCAGTTATGCTTTTATCAATGGCAGTTAAAAGCAAAAGGAAAAAGAGACACTTCTTTTAAAACAATTTTGTAGTATTAGTGTATTAAAAATAAAATCCAAATCCTTTGTCTTTTTGGGTGTTTTGCATGTGTTTTATGAAAACACCAGGTATAATCTTGCCTAAGAAATACTATCAGTGAAGCAATATTAGGGAAGGTGTATAAAGTGGACTTGATTGCAGTAATAGCTCTCATAAGGATTCTAATTTGTGCTCCCAGAACATGTTTCGATTGACAACTGTAAAAAGAAGAATTATACAATCCTCGCTTGAGTTTACAGAGACTCGGGTTCCAATCTCTCCTTCCTCGGTGAGGTGAGGACTCTGTGGGGTCCTGACTTTTGGCAGACAACGAAGAATTTAATGAAAGGACAGCATTGAGCATATGGTGCTCTTCAATTCACTGGGCAGCCTCAGCTCACACCTACAGTCTATAATCATTTTTTAAATGTCAGTTATTGTTTGTAATTATTCTTAAAATAGTAGCACTATTTTTCTGATAAAACCCTAAACTGGAAATGTATTCCTTTAAGCGTATAAAACAAAACTGAATGAACTTTAAGGCTTAACCCACTAATGTTAAGAAGTAGGAATACTGTGAAGGTTCAAAAGGAAACTCGGTCATTCATACCATACATATTTATTTTGGTGCTCAATTACCATGGGCTCAACTGAGAACAAGACAGAGTCCCTTGATGACTTTAGATTATAGTGTGGGAGGCTAATAAGAAAACATTCAATCTGAAAACACTGTGTGGGATAAATCCTATTCCCGGGATGCCAAGTGAACCTAACTCAATCTTGGGAAGTCTTAGAGAAAGTTTCCTAAAGGAGGCGATTTCTAATGTGGACCCTCTCAGGAAGTTGATGCCTAATTTGAATATAAGAAGGAGAAGTTAGCCAGTGGAAAGTGGGCAGAAGGAGAGAAAAGGATATTTAAGGAAGAGGGAATAATGTGCAAGGCACACATGTGCAAGTGAGCACATCATGACTAAAGAAGCACAAATACTACTGTTCTTCTTGGCTGAAGGGATGAAGAGAATGAAAGATATTATTAACAGCAAACTTGGGGATGTACATGTGCTGCAAATAATAAAGGGACTCGTGTCATACCTGGAGGTTGCAATTTTATCCCAAAGCCCATGGGAATTTTAAGGATTTGACCAAGTTATGTGTGGTTTTTAAAGATTACTTTGGCAGTGTGGAGGTTGTGTTGAAAAATGTTCTAGAAACTGAACAGAAGGAGTAGTGACAATTTAAGTGAAAGATGAGGCTTTAAACCAGGCAATATGAAAGAGATATATAACATAGTAGGTAGTAATTTATAGCTAATAAGGAAACTTGTGGTACCAATAAGAATTAATCCACATGTGATAGATAAGAAAGTTCATAATTTTCATAATTTGCTTTCAAGCCTATTTTACAATAAACTTAGTTTTGACTAAACTAAGAATATCAAGAAAAATTTGACAACTGAGGGGATAAGAAAACAGCAATTATGAAAGTAAAAAATAAGCAAAATCTTACTGAAAACAGCAGAGTTAATTTTCCTTCAAATATTTCTCTTAAAACACACAATTTAATTTTACATTCATTGGAAAGTTAACCAAAGTGTGATACTTAAAAAGACAATATGACAAATATTAAAAAAAAAAATTCTCTGAGATGAAATCACATCTAAAAATGAAGTCAATCAAAACTAACTATTAAAATGAATTAACAAGAATCATATATCTTCCCTGCATGCACTTGTAGAAAAGATAGATATAATTTAAAAAATAAAACTTATACCTCATAAAGAGAAAAATATTAAAAAAATATGTATTTGACAAATATAATAATTGCAGGAAAATAGTAAGGAAACAAAACTTTAGGAGATTAGGGAATAAGTGATAATAACCAGGGAAAATTTTATGAGCCTTACAGAAAAATGGAGGGCATAAACTTGATTTATAATACAGAAAAAAATATTTATTTATGCAGAGTTTATATTTATATGTATATACATATGTATATATTAGATATAGGAAAGGCAGGTTCAATTGTGGATATAAGAGATATGGTTAATTCAAAAATGCAGATGACCAGGCTTGTGTATATTAAGGTAAATGAAGGTAAACCAAGAATGACTGAAAGTTAGGAACTCACTAAATCACAAACCTAACAACCTCAAAGGAATTTTGGATTATTGTTCTTCTCCTTATAGTTTTGAGTACAATATCCTAAAGCATCCATAAAGATAAGCACTATTATCAATTATTTATTTACTAAACATATTTACTATTATCCTATACCTCTTATAAGCAAGACATCGTGCTAGGCCCAAAGGTAAATTTTGTTCCATTCTCAAAAAAGATCACTCTCCAGTTTGAGGAAACTAGTGTAAACTACACATAATAATGGATGAATATGTTCTCCCTCCCATCTACTCTTCACCTGTGCTTCTTGTACTTCTACCAGAGGGAAACAAGGATAAAAATGGCAGATGAAAGTGCTACCTAATGATATAAACTACATACTGAAAGCTAAGAAGAAGAATATCAAAATCATTAGAGGAATATAATCTTTGCAAAGTTTATAAATTACAAAATAGGGACTGAGTGCTTCTTGTGGAGAGAATGGGTGAATTTAAAGACTTTTACAACATATATTTTTAACTCATTTTGAAAATTGGAATTCTCTATAACTCCCAAGTACAACTTTCACTCAAAAGATTAAAGAAACAAATGCACTGGGCACTGTGAACCAACTATTCCTTTCAGAAAAATCATAGATTTACATTTCAGAATAATTAAAATGTGACTATGATATTTATTGAATCTACATATGTACCCTGTAGTAACCTTGCTACTATATTTCAAAGATAGCACTGATTTCTGCTTTGCAAATATACTTTATATAATTTCAAATTCATAGTTTTATATTAATAAGATTTTTTTTTTTTTTTTTTTGCGGTACACGGGCCTCTTACTGTTGTGGCCTCTCCCGTTGCGGAGCACAGGCTCCGGACACGCAGGATGCGCAGGCTCAGCAGCCATGGTTCATGGGCCCAGCTGCTCTGCGGCATGTGGGATCTTCCTGGGCCCGGGTATGAACTCGTGTCCCCTGCATTGGCAGGCAGACTCTCAACCACTGCGCCACCAGGGAAGCCCTGTTAACAAGCTTTCTTAAGGTACTTTCTTGGCAATGTAAGGTTTTGATTTAATGGGGTGTAAAATGTACTTTGGGAGTTGTTATGTAAATCTTTCAAATAATACTATGTAACAGTGTTTTTCAAAGTTATGAGATCTGGTATAACATATGATGAGAGAATATTTTAACATTAATGTATAAAAATTACTGCACATATGTTCTGAATCCTCCATCTCATTATGAAGGAAAAAATACTCCAGAGAAGTTAATTCTAGAAGATTCATAGGAAAAAGCATTGTACTTTAAAGGCAGAGTAAAATGGGCAAAGGAAGAAAAGTAACAATAACAATTTCAAAATTCTAAAAAAGTAAATTTTGTTTTCCTTTTGAAAAACTTCATCTACCCATCTTCCCTCCTCACCCCACTGTCTTATTAAGTTGGAAAACTAGTTTCCTTTACATTTTTGTAGTTAAATTATAAAATCATAAACATTTTCAAAGTCAAATGAATGTGGGCAATGCTAATTATAAACCAGGTGCTAAAAAACACTATTGCTTTATATTGAGACAGCTTTCCATTTATGATCCTTTCAATTATTTTTTCAACAGTAAGAAGTTACATTTGTTTTACAGATTTTCTTGTAATAGCAGTTAATATTCACTGCAAGAAGAATTACAATAACAGGTATTTAGCTTACCCTTAAAATACTTACATTGAATTATCTAAGCATTCAAATTTAGCAAAGCCAACTATTCTGCATATGTTTGATTTCTCCATCTAGTCCTACAAAGGATTTTCCTACAAAAAAGTAGTATAGAACATATAATTTTCCCAGTCTCATTTACAAATGTATTTAGCAATTGAATCAGATTTCTGTGAAGCATAACTTAGTATAAGTTGTCTTATAAGATTCTTTGAAAAAAGAGATTTAATGTAACTTAAGTGAATCAAATTGATTGCTTTTTTATGCTTTATGCTTGACTCAGGACACACTGTTTGAAATGCTGTGACAAACAGCATTCCCCATCAAACCATTTGGTGGGAGTGTCAATTACTGCAATTAGAGATGATTTCTAAAAGACCTCAATAGTGAATGTACATATTGGGAAAGAAAGGTAAAATATCTATGAAAACTTACAAAACATCTGTCTCATGGAGCCAGGAAGAATTTTAAAACATCAATGTTTTCTTCCCCTTTGAGCTTCTTTGATCTTTCTTACTCTATCATCCTGTTGGTCTCTCATAAGGGAAGCTCAATATTCTCAGAATCCATTTATTAGTCTATCTATGGTAGGCAGAATAGCCCCCCAAAGATGTCCATGCCTTAATGCATGGAACCTACAAATACATTATATTACATGGCAAAAGGGGCCTTGCAAATATAATTGATATTATGGACCTTAAAATAGAGACATATCCAGCCTAGCTGACAGTCTGCAAGGAATGAACTTGGAAGTGGGTTCATCCACAGAGCTTCCAGAAAGCAATACAGCCCAGCTGATACCGTGATTTCTTCAATTCAAAACACCAAGCAGAGGACTGGCTGAACCACTCTGTACCCAGATTTCTGACTACAGGAATGGAAATTAATAAATGAGTGTTATTTTAAGCTTCTATTGATAATTTTATGATAATTTGTTAAAGCCATGATAAAAAACTACTATGATATCCTGAAAAATACTTTACACATCCATTAAAGTTGGAGTTTAGTTGACCTAGTATAACAAAACATTCATTTTATTTTGGGTAATTTTTACAATAAATGTTTTAATTTTTCTTTATAAAACATGGGTGTTAAGTATATATTTAATTATAATTTGCTAGGTAAAGTAAAAAAACAAATCTTAGAATAATTATATGTATATATATATATATATATATATATATATATATGAAAATAAAATCACGTATTGTGAGCCTACTGTGTTCCAGGCAGTGTGACCCTGCCAGTTAAACTCTATGTTCATTTTACTTTTACTAAGTCACAGAAATAAACAGAAAACCAGAGGTGTTTTTATTTTCCTAAAAGACATTCTCAGTTGACTGAAGCTGGAATGAATAATACTGAATTGTTGATTTCATCTCAGACCCAATTATTTATGAGATGAACTGAACAAGTGATATTTATAATTGAGATACTGTGGGTGGATGTGTTGTGATTGCATATGTAAAATGTTTATCTGATGAAAAAACATGCATGTGCATGTTAAAATGCATCTTTTTGTTGTTGTTGCAGACAAGATGGCCTTTCTAATGGATGAGTCACTTCAATCAATGGATCATTTGAAGTGACTTGTAATCTTTAATTCTCTGAAAACAAGCACTTTGAGGAGTTTCTTTTCTTTTTTTTAAAACACATTCATTCTTATTCCATTTGTCTACTAACTCTACTTCCTATTCAAAAGCTGCTTCAAACTATACAATGAATTCACAGAAGATGAAGCTCATTAGAATCATTAATTTAATATGCACTGACTTTTTATTGGGCATTTACTTTTGCCATATCCAATACATAATACATAGGACCATATTATAGAAAACACTTTACTCTGGTAAAATGATATCATTTTGCAAGAGCAGTCAAATAGTTTAGATTCATATCAGAACTCCTGTGATGAAAGGCTAAAATACAAAGTCATTTTTCCCCTCATGTTGCAAAAAGGCATGTTTCTTTCTTAAATATTTACATTTCTCTTTCACTTTGTATGTCAATCATTTTTGAAGATTGTAGGGATTTGGTTCTAAATTCTAATCTAAGAAAAACATTAGTGACACTGGTTCAAATAAATTTAAAATACAAATAGGAAAAGCATATTCCAAGAATGAAATGTTCACATAGTTAATAAAGAAATAATTGGGGTGGAGAGACAGGACATCATAAGTGATCATTTAGAACACATTTTAGAAAGAAATTGGGATCATCACTCATGGAGCTAAATACCTGATTTCTAAATGTTGCCGAGTCTAAGCTACACTTTCACAAAAAGAACATGCCTTTCACATCATTCGTCTAATCACTCACTAGGCTGTGGAATAATTTCTACTCAAGTTATTCACTTATGAAATACATTTAGGATATGGAGAAACTCAAAACTGGAGTTTTGCATAGAAGTGATGTCTGGCTCTCTCTTCTCTTCCTAGAGGTTTAGTTATTGGTTAAACATGAGCCAAGTACTGAGACGGTACTTCTCAAAGATCAGCATTTCCAGGTACACATTCCAGAAGTTCCTCTCATGCTTGAGTTGAGATGGGAGTTTTTCCGAAGTTGTCAGAAAAACCTACAACATTGGAGAGCCTCTTCTCTGAATGTTTTTAGGTGGTCCTTGTTGATGTGGAACACAATGCCTCCTCTGCTGGATGGGTTGGGTAACCACTGCTCAGAAAATGGCAGGCAGCTAGCCACAGAGCCCTTACAGGCCTAATAAGGTGACATGTGTTGTCATCTTGCTAGACTCACTGTGTGGCACACAGACCAGCAGCAGCAGCTGTAGAAACATCTGGTTGCTTGTTGGACATAAAGAATCTTGGGCCCACCCCAGATCCATTAAACTAGAATCTGGGGACTTCCCTGGTGGTCCAGTGGTTAAGACTTTGCCTTCCAGTACAGGGGTGCAGGTTCCTTCCCTGGTTGGGGAGCTAAGATCCCACGTGCCTCATGGTCAAAAAACCAAAACAGAAGCAATATTGTAACAAATTCAGCGAAGACTTAAAAAAAAACAAAAACACTAGAATCTGTATTTAATATCTCCAGTTGATTTGCACGTACACTAAAGACTGATAAAAATGTGTTTGGATCATTGGCTCTCACATTTGTCTGCATGTTGAAATAATCTAGGGAGCTAAAAAAATAACAAATGATGCTTGGGTCCTACCCCACAACTTTCTGATTTAATTGGTACAGGGAGTAGGATGGGAGTCAGGATTTGTTTTTAAAAGCTCCCCAGCGGCTTTTTAATGTGTAGCAAAGTTTGAAATTCACCAAATTAGGGTCCTACTATTCTGTAATTTACCACTTTTACTTGGTATTCTAACATCCAGCCTATTAAGGATTTATTTCATTACTGGAAATTCCTCCCAACATGTTATAAAGTAAGACACTATTTCCAATACTTCCTAAAGATTAAACTCATAAATTAACATGAATCAGATCTTTTTTTATTATTATTGTCATCAGAACATTATCATTATAATCAAAAGCAGACAAAGTAACTAGAATGGTAACTAGCATGTCTGTTCCTACCTTTTAGAAATTTTAGTCTAGGACAGTTCCTAGAATATAAGGCTGATGAGCACAGCGACTTTGTCTCTTTGTTTTTAAGGTGTAGTTCTAGAACCTACATAATAGAGACTCCATAAAAAGTATCTGTGGAATAAATGAATGAATGGCATGTGGTATAACACATAAATTAGTGTACTTATGTACTTTAGAAGAAAACCATTATATTTTGACTTTAAAAGACAACGTAGGGAACTATACTCAATATTTTATAATAACCTATAAGGGAAAAGAATCTGAAAAAGAATATATATATATATATATATATATATATATATATACCTACACACACACCTGAATCACTTTGCTTTAAAACTGAAACCAACACAACATTGTATATCAACTCTATTTCAATTTTAAAAACGAACTTAAAAAAAGGCAATGTAGCAGAGTCTTGGAGGTGATTCTGGGAGTAGTGCTCTGAGGAGTGTTTGCAAATAGAACAGGTATGATTGGCCCCATCATCTTACATACCCTTAGTGTTCTGGTTCGTGCTTAGGAGGGAAAAAGTAGGAAAGTGGGTAGCAGAGGTATCATGTATTGGCCATTGGGACAAAAATGTAATTATTCAGGAGGTTCTCTTTTCTAGGGGCTATAAATGCTATTTCAACTATCAATATGAGAGGTGTCTAGTAAGGAGAAAGAATAGGGGAAAAGTATAGAAAAGTGTATTCTAGGCATGAAAATCTGAAGTAAACAAAGATGAAATTACTAGCAATTTTAATTGTTAGGAATGAAAGATGTGCTGATGAGAAATTCACTACTTGTCCTCCCATTTTATATGACTGAAAGGAAACAGAGAAATCCTGCCTAGCTTGATTAGAAGTGAAAAAGGACTGGCAACATCCAACAAGGTAAAGGAAACATGTATTTATACCCTGCATCTTCCTACTACTGGTGTTAAAAGCTTGGGGAAACTTCATAAATATCTATGAGCCACATTTTCCCAAAATTCACACAGGAGAATGACCTGGGTTTGTTCTGGGATTAGAGATAATGCATGTAAAGTGGCCAGCACTATGTCTTGTACATGGGACTCAATCATTCAAATATTATTTACCTTCTCACTCCCCATTTGCCTGCCCTAGCTTATTTAAAGGATGACATATTAAGGGCATAGAAATCTCCAGGGCCAATTTTTTTATATTTAGGACCTAGCACTAAATGTTTGTTGAATGAACAAATAATAAAGGTGGTTGGTATTACTTTGAGTTTCAATTGCTTTGTATGGTGGGTAGGGCGGAAACACATGAAGATGTAAAAATTGATTCATAAATTAATTTATTAAAAATTCTCATTAAGCATCTAGTATGTACTATGTACAGACATACTTTAAAATGTGCAGTTGGAACCATTCTTTGGCACTCAAAGTTTATCTAAGGACACTGAAAATAAAACTTCATTCTAATGGGATAAATGTCAATAGGGGATGAATAAAGCCAAAGGAATCAATTCAAGCATTTGGTTTACAGTATTTTCTATGCAGCTAGTTTCAATTTCAAAATTATTAATAATCTCAAGGCTGAGTACATTTCATTGAGTGTCCACATATATTGTCACAGCAGAACAAGCAGGAAAGGCCGGCTGGAAGATTTGGGGAGTTTGGGCTAGAAGCATCATCTGTTCCTTAGTTTTTCTTTCTTTTCTTTGCCTCCTGCTTCCTTAATTACATCCAAATTGTTCTTTCATTTGTTTTTCTGGCCCTTGCATCTGAGACATGATGCCAGTAATACATGCCATCTTCATTCGGCTCCTTTCTTTCTAATTTGTACTTCTAACCTATTGTTTTTGTAAAAATGTAGGATTTGTCAATTCTCTCTCACACCTGTCCTTCTCTTTGAAGTAGACACATGGATACATTTTATGATTAGAAATTCAGTCACAAGATAGTAAATATGCTGACCAACTATCTCTGCCACCCTTAACCAACCAAACCTTGAAGGACACAGAAGGCAGCTACAGATTGATCTTACCTTGTGAAAATATACACAAAGAAATTCTCTTCCAATAGAATTGTACTATCATATTGACAATTACAAAGATACATAATTTCAGGGAGTCTGTGCTGCTGGGAAATTAAAACAAGTAGATTGCTGATACAAGTAAAAACAGATTTTTTTCTGGAGGGCTATTTATTGGCTGATGTGTATGATATGTATACATTTACAGCTGTGCATTATTCTTTTCCTTGCATTTCCACTTCTAAAATTACAAAGAAAATAGCTTCCACAAGCATACTTATTGTAGAGTTTAATAGTAATGGAAAAAGCCCTACCTTTACATTGATATATAGTTGGCTAAATAAATTGATTACATAAATTATGATATAAACATAGTAAAGACAATATGTCTGAATCATCACAAACTCCAAAGCACTTTTTTTGTTTCCCTGTATTAGCCCTATAATTACTAGAGTTATCTTGTTTTTCTCACATGTTAATTTATTACATTCCTTACAAAGGCCCCCCATTTATCTACAGCAGGGTTTCTTAACCTGATATGCATATAACTGAAATAGGGGTAAAAAATAGAAAATAAAGTAGGACAGGGTAGTGGGGGACATATTATCAGGAAATCTGCATTCACACCCAGGAGATTAATCATAAAATGAATATACACTTTGTGATCCAGGAATATGTGATCTAGGACAATCTTAGTTTAGCACTGCTGGTGGCTATTTGGATTTCTCTGTAGTAAGCCTGTATGAGGACCAGGATAACTCAGAAGACAAAAGAAAAAAGGGAGGAGGGAAGAGAGGAAGGAAGGAAGGAAGGAAGAAAGAAATAAAGAGAAAGAAAGAAAAAAAGAAAGAAAGAAAGAGAGAGAGAAAGAAAGAAAGGGAAAGAAAGGGAGGGGAGAAAAACAAAACAGAGAATTGATGGCATCTTTTAATTCCTCCAATCCATCTGTGCTTAAAAAGAGACACTCTGGAGATTTTCCATTGTGTGAACAATAAATCCACTCTGTTGTTTTTGTTCCTTCAAATTATTTTGAATTGTCATCCTGGTAATTTTATGCTTTAAAGTCTTGACTACTACTTCATTGGAACAACTGATTATAGTTCTCTAAACACCCCATGATATCTATGTCTCTACATTTTGCACATACTGGTCCCTCCACTCAGATGTCCTTTCCTCCCTCATCTACCTGGACAGTATCTACAATCATTAAGTCTTAGCTCAAGTATCATTTCCTCTGGAAAGCCTGCTGTTGAGAGCTTATTTTCTTCTGCTTCCAGGGCATTTTGCACCTACCTATACCATAGCAATGAACTGGAAATTCCTGTGGATTGTAACTATTCTTCTGCATAATTTTCTTATCAGTAAAATATAAGTTCCTCAATGGAAAGAGAGTTATTAAGGAAAAGAGAAAACAATGGGAAAATTGTTTCCCAATCAGATCAGAGATACATCAGAGACCTATCATTCAGTATTTGGCTTTTTAGGCCAATCAAGTTAGTTACTAACAATGATTGAGATTTTGAATCTTTCAATGTTTCCCTTTGTACTTTTGAGTCAATTTACATTACTTAGGAGAAATAGTCTGTCTCTAACATGTCTAATGTCCTTATTTTTACTAGGAAATTCATGAAGCAAAACTTTTATCATTAGCTTCCCCATTCCCCAGAAGTTTCTGGGTCATCTTAACTTATTAATAACTTCAGATACTGTAGGCTGTGCTATCAATGTAGGCCATGGAAATCTATAATCTTAGTAAAAAATAAGTTGTAAATATACATGAAATAATGAATATGAGAATATAATTGATTCATCTTATTTTACTGTAGCAAAATATAGGTTCCTGAGTCAGAAACCCTCAATTCAAGATCAGTCTTTGCTATCTATAGCTGCAAGTGTGTGATCTTGACCAAATTAACTTTCAGAATATCAGTTTCTTTCTCAGAAAATATGGATAATATTACAAGATTGAAATAACACTAAAAGGAAAGAAGGTAACTAAAAATGATTTGTATATTCTAAAAATGCCAGATTATTCTAGCAGCACCAAGGTTACAATGGCCTTGATCAGAGGAGTTTTAGTGGAGTGGTGAGTGTGAAAGCAAAATTGCAGTAGATTTGGAGTTAATGGAAAGTGAATAAGGAAAGAGAATTCCTGTCAAAAGAAATTTGGCTTTGAGAGAGAGGACAGATACAGGGCAAAAGTGAAGAAGGATGTCTGGTTGGAGGAGGTTTTCTTTCGTCCTGTTTCCAGTAAAAAATATTGGATGCAGTGGAATCAATAGGAAAGAAGATCTGAAGGGAGAAAATAGAGAAGAATCAATAGCTCAAGTCAAAGATAATCCAGCAGGGCATGTTATCCAAAGAATATTAGGTGTAGAGGCTGGAGGCAGGATAAAATATGCTTCTTTGTAATGAGAAAGGCATCAAAGATGCAACTGTAGATAGGTGAAATTGTAGAGTTGTTTGGAGGAATTTAAAGGAATAATTACCTATTCCCTCTGTGAAGTAGAAGGAAGTAGAACGGTGAAATCATCTGTTGAGAATTAAGGGGAGATGGGAGAATAGAAATCTGTGGACAGTGGAAGATGTTTGAAATAACTGCTTTCAAGGAAAGAGAAAAGGAACCATTTATGGGAAGGATAACATGAACTTGGATGATTGTGTGATCTGATCTAAATCACTGCTCACATGCACAGATGCAGGCATGGAGAAAGGAGACATGAATCCCAACCAAGACTGAGATTTTGCTAGATACAAGTGATGAAAATAAAACAGGGCAAAAGAGATGAAGATATCAGAAAGAGGGTGGTCGAAGTGGATAAAATCTTAAAACTCAGGGAAGATGTAAAAAAAAAAAAAAATCCTTACAAAAGAGAGCTGCTATGGAGAAATTAGAGGATTCTATTGATTAAAATATATAATAAGGTGGAGGAATTGATTTATTTAAATTAAAAGAGAGGGTTAGAAGGTTATGATCAGACAAAACTGTTTATTTATTATTCTAGAACTGGAGCAGTTCTGGCTGACCGCAGGGTCCAAAGGGTGACCAACGGGGGAGGGAGGTTTAACAGTGGAGGTGGAAGAGAACTGGATATAAGGTAATGAATTACCAGAGTATTGTCTGAATTAACTACATGGACTGTAAGGTAACCCACAAACATGGCAGAACTCTAGCAAGTAGGGAATTCTACGAGGAATACGCCATATCCTCAGTGAATAAGCAGGAAGGATAGGGAATTTTGAGATTGACAGTGACCAAGAAAAGTATAGCAGGATGTAAACATTTCAATCTCAAACTCTGTTTGTGGTATGAAACACAAACCTTTGTTTTTTTTTCCCATTGTTCCTTAACATTTATGCATTTACTCACTGTTCCCAAATGAGAAATCACATAAGCCTCACAACTTCTAGTGACCTTAAATTAATTTTTCAAATTAAAAATAAAAAACACTTAATCAACTCTAAAAATCAAAACACTGTTTCAAATCAAAATCCTTTGTTATTAATCTTCTCAGTCTCAACTATTCTACATCCTTAAAGTGAACAGGCATTTAAAGTCATGTAACTGGTTTATTCTAAATTGTTTGAAAACTCCACTTTTGTTATCACAGGTTGAAAAGTGATATCAATTGCATCTCATTTCATTACTATCCACTTTAAAAGTGTATTGTATGAATGTCCTGCATCTTTAGGTATCAGGGATTTTCACACCAGATTGGAGGGATGACAGGTTTTTCCAGCATTGTGGGGTAAAGAGGATATTTTGCATTTCTTGACCCTGAGGTATGGGAAAATAGAGAATTAAGTCATCTTTAGGGCAACAGTGCTCTCTGGAAACAGCCAGGTTTCTGCTTAGTTCAGAAAATGAAATAAAGAGTCAAAGAAAAGTATGAAGATGTTTAACTGAGTGTGGCAGAATAATAATCTGTGACATTAATTGTAGAATATTTTTTCTGTTACTCCATGACCACTGAAATTCAGAGGGTAGGACTCAGGACTGCCATTCACCGTAGAAAAAAGTTAGATTAAAAGCCAGGGAGAAAAGACACCACATTTTCCATTTCTAAGTGCAAAACCCTAGGTTGCAGATGTGAGAAGGAAAGTCCACATATCCTGGCCAAAATGTTCTTCCCCGAAATCTCTGAACTAGAAAACAGAATCTATAGAGGAAGAGAGTTTGGGAAAGGAAACCTAATGTGTTAGAAGTAATTTGTGTGTATGGCAGGGGGGCAGGGGCGTGTAAATTCTTTGCCCCCATCTCCCTACCTGGAATCCACTTTCAAGTTTGGAATCCAAAATTAGGGGTAGGATGTGCTTCTACGCAAGAGCTCAGAAAAGAAGAAACAGATACCAGGTGCTGAAGAGTAGAAATCTCATTCTGGACATGTGTGACATTTGAAGCCTTGTGATGTCTAGAGACCTCCTATGTTGTCTGAGTCTGTGGATTAAAGTTGTATCTGAAAGCTTTTCTTATCTCCAACTAAGGTATAGAAGTTAACTGAGAGAAAGCTATTGGGCCTGCCATGAGATGGCTTGCCCACTACAGTCTGGACCATCCTCACTAGAAAATCTGTGAAGGTAAAGCTCAGGTATTAGTGGGTCATTAGCACCAAAAGGCAAAATAGAAATGTAATAATATAGTTTAATTCTATTCATCTCGCCATTCTTGTGCCCATGCATAAGACTTCAGATGTTTTATATTCTGAAGAATCTAGAGATTCTTATCTCCACCATGGCCCTCTAGCAACAGGTGTGCCTGGCAGAACTTATAATTTAAGTAACTTCATTATGGAAGGGCAAGGAGGAAACCTCAGAAGTACATTTATATCTTAACATAATTGAATTATAAGCCAATATTAAACAGAAATAACAGACAACTGAATTTACTTTGAATTGGCAAGATTAAGCTTTCCATTACAGAGTGGAATGAGGTTTAAAATAAAAGTTAAATTGAATTATATAAAAATACAGTTACATTTTTGCACATGAATATATAAACAGTAAAATACCTACCTTCTACAAACAAGAATAGAGTTTGGGTCAGGCATGTTGAAAACTAGGAGAGAGATGAGTGGGAAACTGACTCAAAAGAAAGGACAATATGAGTTGAAAAGATGATTGAAAAGGCATGCATTTTAAGTGTAGACCAGGAAAATACAGAGGGGTGAATTTAAGGTTAAACAGAATAACTTCTGATGGTCCCATAGTGGTGGGAACTTGGGAAAAGAAGATACTACACACTTAGGATTTAACTGTAGGTTAAGTTCCACAAGGGATTCAAATCGGTAAATATTTTTATTTCAGTCCTCTGAAAGGTACTAATTACGGTTTGGCTCTATTCAAGGGCTTAAGGGAGGGGATAAAGGCTCAAGATCATAGGTATGTAATTTCAAAGCTTCATGGAGGATCCAGGAGTTGATCTTAGAAGTGGTAGTACCATATTTCATGGATTCTGAGATGCAAACTTTTGCATGTATATTATCTCTGAAATAGAAATAGATTTTACACTTGGAATTGGCATTATTTTTGCTGTCTTAGTGCTGCATGTTATAATCGATGACATCTGAGTTTCAATAAAATTCAACATGTATTAAACAAATTCTCATTGAAGAAATCAGTTTCATATCTGGTTTCCTTTCTGTTGAAATGCAAAAGTGAATAAACCTTGACTCTTGTATTCAAATTATCTGTAATCTACTGTTGAGACACAGTTGAACAGAATGTGTTTGCAAAAGGCTCTTTGTGACTTGGAAGGCAGCTGTAAGTCAGAGAAAATTAACTCATGTACAAGGCCTTGACTGCATTAAAATCTCATTTATAATAAATGCAATAATATGTGCCTCAAACCTAATTTTTTGTTGTAAGCATTATATTTCACATGAAATATTCTAGGATTTTAGAGGTTTTTAAGAGTTAGCATAAAGTGACTAGCATAAAATGTTATTTATTTGTATATTTACATTACAAACTCATATGAACTGTAATGACACATAATAAAATTTAATTACTGTTTTCATATTTTAAATTATCAATTGAATTATGATCTTTAAATCATCATTTTAAAAATCCAGATTTTGGTCTCCATTTTCAAAAGATTTTTTTTTTCTTTTTAATGGAAAAGAAAAGCGCTTAGTATTTGTAGAAATTCATCAAATAATGTTAGGTGCCTTGATGGAATGGTCTTCTAAAATTTAGGACTTTGACGACTCAGGGGTAAATTTTTTTGCACGCTAAATGTTCTCCAGAGGTTTTTATTTTTTTCTTTAATTAGAAAACTAACCTAGTGTATAATACCTTTACATTAAAAACTTTAAAAACTCATTTAACTTCAGGTTTGACATTAATTTTACAAATTTATATTTATAAACCTGGAAATTTCATAGTTATTTCTAAAGGATCTTTGAAAAGTGATTTGTTTCATTTACAAACTTAGACAAAAGACATTAAATCCTACAACAGTATGAGATAATTTTATTATGTTAAAAAGTAACCTCACATTTCCAATTTAATGTATATTTTGAAGGATAAACTTTAAATATTAGCAAATAAGTTTGGCATCATTTTTTTTTTTTTTTTTTTTTTTTTTGCGGTACGCGGGCCTCTCACTGTTGTGGCCTCTCCTGTCGTGGAGCACAGGCTCCGGACGCACAGGTTCAGCGGCTATGGCTCACGGGCCCCCCCGCTCCGCGGCATGGGGGACCCTCCCGGACCAGGGCACGAACCCGTATCCTCTGCATCGGCAGGCGGACTCTCAACCACTGCACCACCAGGGAAGCCCTAGCATCATGTTTTTAAAAGCACTATTGACACTCATTTCTGATTTTTCTTGAATACAATGTTGAATTATTATCAGGCATATTAATTATGATTCTGTACTTACATCCATAAGTGAAACCAAATACAATGGATATTAATTTCTTCTTATATATATATTTTTGTTTTCTCTATGTAGTCTTTAAAAATTTCACAATTTCTGGAATATGTTAAAATCATGAAATAAAACATTCCATATATTTTATTCTTTGGAACAATTAGAAAGGATTGAATTTAGAAAAGACTGAGTGGAAGCCTCGTGTACTGCTGTTCAAGGGGCAGTGTTTGGCCATTGTCAATCATCTAGGAGTCACATGTCTGCCAGGAACCTGTCTGCCTTAGTATCCTGCCAGCTAAGTCATTGTCCTAGAGCAGCCTGTGTGTGGAACACCCTTGGCACAAACATAGTGATGGATTTCAAAGCACAGCACCTGGAACTCTTGCTCAATTATGCTCTCTGTAGAAAAAATTTCAAAAGCCTGACACAAAATAAGTGCTATAAAAGCTAAGATGAAATGAAATGAAGTAAATTAAATAAAAAATACAAACTGTCCCTGGGACCACTCCTCAGATATTCTATTTACAAGTACAATGTCTTTATTCACATGGAGAACAGAATTCACAGTGTTTTCCATTTGTAATTTTAAATCTATTTTGAAGGAAGACAGTATCTCAGAATCTCCAGAGACCTGGTTGCCACATGTGCTTTAACAGCAGCATGTTTTGATAGGAATATACTTTCTGTTGTTCATGCTTTTTTGGAGGAAATCTCTACTTGTTCAGTATTACAGCAGCACTGAAGGTAGGCTGTGTTCTGTAAAAGATTGATGTGATCCTCTCACAAAACTTTTCTCAGTACGTCTTCTCTTTGGATTAAAAGAGAATATTACATACTACTATATATAAAATAGATAACTACTAAGGACCTACTGTATAGCACAGGGAACTCTACTCAATACTGTGTAATGACCTATATGGGAAAAGAATCTAAAAAAGAGTGGATATATGTATATGTATAACTGATTCTCTTTGCTCTTCAGCAGAAAGTAACACAACATTCTAAATCAACTATACTCCAACAAAAATTTTTTTAAAAAGAGAATATTACATAGAAGATGCACATACACACACAGTCCTCACACAGGAGCTGTATCGCCAGTGTCAGGTGACCAGTTGGGAGATCTGGCCTCCATTTGAGCCAGGGATAGAGACAGGACTGACATATTTATGGAGAGTCCAATACCTCTCTGACACAAGTGGGCCCAATGCCTCTCTGACACAATGGGCCCTAGTGGTATGTCTCTTGACAAACCTAAGTGTGTCTTTACCTCCACAATGGTTTGTCTAGGACTTGTCACTCTCTTTGTAATTGACTTTAGAAAACTAAGGTAATTGTGCATTTCTTTACCTGTCTCTAAAATACATATAGGACACACAATCTAAAATATTTTGAGTTTCTATCTTTTCATGAGTATTAACATTTCTTTTACAAAAGATCACTTGGAATGTATCTGTAATAATTTTATAATTGCCATAAATTAAATAAATGACATGAAGTCTAGATCAAAATATTGCTCCTTCTTGCATTTTTATTCATCAAAATAAATTATTTTCTAATTTTATATGAAATTGAACTGGTGCCTTTTTATTAAACTGTTATTAAATGATGCTTAATATTTAATATCACTTTAGGAATATGGATTTTAATTACTTTGTCAGTCACCCTCAATCCTCAAGGTAACTGGTCATTTACTTTAGTCCATAATAAAAGGTCCTGCCACTGGACTTAGGAAGAGAGGTAAGAGATTGAAGTTTTAAATAATAAATACAATTTCAGGCAAATATTTACCTGGCATTTTTAATATAAAAATTTGAGCATATTTTCCAGAAAAAAAAGAAAAGTAAAATTTTTCAAAGAGGCAGTAACTTTTATTCAAAGAAGTTATTCAGTTTATTAAGACTTTTTAGTAAAATAATTGGGCTAATGCTAATATTTTGATAATGTAGAATATTCTCTGAAACATTTTTTTTTTGCTTTTTCATATTTGGTTTATCTGTAATAGATATAGAGCAAGTATGTTTGAAATATTATCTCTCAGTACTTTATATCTCATGGTCTTATAGCAGGTACTTATATCATGGAGCTGCATTCAGTTCCGATCCTGCCAATAATCTAGATCATTTATAATAATCTATCTTCTATCTCTTTAAATCATTTTTCAACATTTTATTCTTTAATGGCTCCATTTTTGTAATAATTTATGTAATTGGCATTTCGGTTTTATTCCTTCCTACTTGGTACCACAACAACGAACTTGAGGCTTATTTCTACATCCTTAGATTTGCTCTTAAAAAAAATCCAACTCATGGGCTTCCCTGATGGCGCAGTGGTTGAGAGTCCGCCTGGCGATGCAGTGGACAGGCGTTCGTGCCCCGGTCCGGGAAGATCCCACATGCAGCGGAGCGGCTAGGCCTGTGAGCCATGGCTGCTGAGCCTGTGTGTCTGGAGCCTGTGCTCCGCAATGGGAGAGGCCACAACAGTGAGAGGCCCGCGTACCGCAAAAAAAAAAAAAATCCAACTCAATCTCAGAACAAACACATACTGTTTTCTTTTCTCAGCTTTACTGAGATATAATTGACTTAAAACATTGTGTAAATTTAAGATATACAACGTGATGATTCAATATGCATATACATTGTGAAATGATTACCACAATAAGGTTAGTTAACATATCTATCACTTCACATGATTACATTTTTTTTGGTGGTAAGAACATTTAAGATCTACTCACTTAGCAACTTGGAGTATATAATACAGTACTATGAACTACAGTCATCATACTGTATGTTAGATCTGCAGAACTTATTTATTTTATAACTGAAATTTTTTACACATTGATCAATATCTCCCCATTTCCCACCACAGCCCCCATCAACCACCATCTTACACTCTAGTTCTATGAGTTGGGCTTTTTTAGATTCCACATATAAGTGATATCATACAGTATTTGACTTTCTCTATTTTATATATTTCATTTAGCATAATGCCCTCAAGGTTCATATGTTGAAGCAAAGGCAGAATTTATCTTTTATATGACTAAATAATATATCATTATATATATATCCCATTTTCTTTATCCATTTATCCACTGATGGACACTTAGGTTGTTTTCATGTCTTGTCTAATGTGAATAATGCTACAATGAATATGGTGTTACAGATTATCTCTTCAAGATAGTGATTTCTCAGATAGCGCAAAGCACATGAAAAGATGACCAACATCACAATTATTAGAGAAATTCAAATCAAAACTGCAATGAGGTATTACCTCACACCAGTCAGAATGGCCATCAACAAAAAGCCTACAAAAAACAAATGCTGGAGAGGGTGTGGAAAAAAGGGGACCCTCCTACACTGTTGGTGGGAATATAAATTGGTGCAACCACTATGGAGAACAGTATGGAGGTTCCTTTAAAAACTAAAAATAGAGCTAACATATGAGCCAGCAACCCCACTCCTGGGCATATATCCAGAAAAAAACATAATTCAAAAAGATACATTCACCCCAATGTTCATTGCAGCACTATTTACAATAGCCAAGACATGGAAACAACGTAAATGTTCATTGACAGATGAATGAATAAAAAAGATGTGGTATATATGTACAATGGAATATTATTCAGCCATAAAAAAGAATGAAATAACGCCATTTACAGCAAAATGGATGGGCCCAGAGATTACCATACTAAGTGAAGTAGGTCAAAGACAAATGTCATATTATATCATTTATATGTGAAATCTAAAAAATGATAAAAATAAACTTATTTACAAAACAGAAACAGACTCACAGACTTCAAAAACAGACTTATGGTTACCAAAGGGGAAAGGTGGGGGGGTGGGATAAATTAGGAGGTTGATATTAACATATATATAATACATATATATTACATTAACATAAATAAAATAAGTAATCAACAAGGACCTACTGTATAGCACAGGGAACTCTATTCAATACTCTGTAATAATGTATATGGGAAAAGAATCTGAAAAAGAATAGATATATGTGTATGCATAACTGAATCACTTTGCTGTACACCTGAAACTAACACAACATTGTAAATCAACTGTATTCCAATATAAAATAAAATTTTTAAAAAATATAGTGATTTCTTTCCTTGGATATATACCCAGAAATGGGATTACTGGATCATATGGTAGCTTTATTTTTTAATTTTTTGAGGAAACTTAATATTATTTTCCATAGTAGCTATATTAATTTATATTCTTTTTTCACCACATTGTCACCAATATTTTTTATCCCTTATATTTTTGATAACAGCCATTTTAACAGATGTGAAGTGATATTTCATTGTGGTTTTGATTTGATTTTCCCTGATAATTAGTGAAGTTGAACATGTTTTCACATATCTGTGGGACATCTGTATGTCTTCTTTGGAAAAATGTCTAATCAGGCAGATGGAACTGAATTTAAACATAAATAAATGAATCTGTATCATGGAAAAAAACACAGTTTTGCACACATGAAATGGAGGCTACCTAAAATTTTAGTAGGAAGACACTGTATACTTCCATAATGTTTATCACTGAACTCAAGAGACCAAGTTTTATCTCACTGAAGAAACTGGACAGCTGTTCCCCTATTCCAAAATAACTGTTCTAACAGTATCAGATGAGTTAGTCAGAGTAGTATTCCCTCACAGCCAACATACCAACATCTTTTTACATCCTTTTGTAAAGGAAAACCCCAAGAAAATAAATATACTCAGCTGTTCTCTTTTTGCCCCTTCCATTGTTGGGGAGACTCTTCTCATCTCATATCTAACCTGACATCTTAGCCTGGCCTGACACCTGTGGAACACGCCCTCTTTTGAAAAACTCTTCTCTTGACTTCTGTGACAGCATGGTTTCAGATTTATTACTAACTTATTTATCACTCTTTATTAACTAACATTTACCAGTTTTTTTTTTTCTTTAATAGTCTCTATGTTAAATTTGGAGGAAAATGAAACAGGTTAAGCAACTGTCTTAACACTAACACAAGGCTGTCTAGGTGACTCAATGTAAACAACATCCCTTCGAGTATTATGTTTTTATTCCTTGGTTGTATGATATATTCATTAATTCTTTCTTTTATTCAACCATATTTCATAGTGACAAGAAACAGAAAATTTTAAAAGAAAACAAGTAAGTAAGATAATAGAGAAAACTGGGATAGATAACAAGTATGAGGATATGAGGTATGGTATGAGGAAAATCAAAAATGTTAAAAGAAGGTTAATAGGAATAAAGAGAAATATTGCAGAAGTAACTGTTGTGACTCATGAAACATGAGTAAAACGAAGAGCTGGTAATAAGAAGATGATTTTTTGTGTTCCATTTAGAAGGAGTAAAAACTAGAAAGACCCTAAAGCCTGAGGGCCCTATGAACACAGAGTATCTGAGGAAATAATGAATGTGAGGTGAAGGGTAAATAGAATGGCATGAGAATTTTTAAAAAAAGGCATGCAGTTGCTAGATGAGCAAGGGACATGCAGGTCATGGTAAGAATTTAGTTTTTATCATAAACATGGTGAGAAGAAATAACAGGTATTTAAGCAAAAGATTAATATGATGTGATGCCATTAACAACACTGGAAAGAGAGAACCTGTGAAATGTTTGGAGAGTTGACGAAGCAAGACATGTATTTTGAACATGTTGAAATGAGGTGAGGATGCCTTTTGGACAACAAAGCAGAGCTGACAGAAGAGAAGTATATGATCACATCTGGATCTCAATGGAGAGATCACAGCTGTATGTAAATCTGACAGTTATTTATTTAAATGATTTTAAATCCATGGTAAATACATTAACTCATTTAAAAATGTAGATAAAAAAGAAGTCTAAGACCAGAACTTTAGGTTCACCATATATCAAGGTCTAGAAGAAAAGTAGGAGCCAATAGAGGAGACTGATATGGATGAAGTGTCCATTGAAGTGGAACAAAACCCATAAATAAATGAAATAAGTGGTGTTCTGAAAATCTAGTGTTAAAGGTATTTCAAGGCTAGATGGGTAAAAACTTGCTGGGATGTTGACTACTGAATTGGCAAACTGAAATATTTTGGGCCATAAAAAGAACAATTTAAGTGAAGTGGTAAAGATAAAAACTTACTTTGAGTGAGTTAAAAAGATAATAGGGATACAAGCAAACATAAGTTTGAAAAACTGTTTATTACTGATTTTCCAGAGACTCCATTCCAATGACAGAAAAGGAATTTTTTTGAGGGAAAACAATGTGTGGAGTCTGAGAGAAATAACAGTTGTAAAATTTTAGATACAGAAAAAAGCTGAAAAAGAGTCAACTGAGTGAGCAGACCTGGGAAACAGAAAAGTCAGTTGACTATGGAAAAACTGTCTAACACTACATGTACCAAATAATACCAGGTATTTTTGAAAGTGGTTGAATATGTTGGACTGAGAACAGAAATATTGGTTGAAATAATATATAAAAGATAAATAGGTCCCCAAATTCCCTCCCTGTCTCTGTCCAGCTGGAAGACTGCTGCTCCAGCACAGAAGACTAAGATTACTTTCCAGTAAGGTTGAATGAGACTGATTATGAAATAGAGAACATATGACACACTAAGAATAGAAGTGCTTTATTGAAACAAGGAAGAGTAAGTGAAAAATACATCCTGAATGCTAAAATCCCAAGCTCCTTTTCCCCACTTGAAACCTAGGACAGCAGAGTGAGGCTTAATAATATGATGGTGGCCTAGATGTGAAGGATACTAGTATGAGAAATGAGAAGCGGTCAGCAAGATTTCATAAAAGAAAGAAGTCAATGAGAATTCCACAGTTTTGAGTCTAAACAAATACAAGAATAAAGTTGCCATTTGCTGAGATAGGAAAGAGCACGTAGAAAGAAAAGGGTTTTGGAAATTAAGATTTAGATATTGACAGAACATACAGCTATAAAGTTTTAATATGAACACTAAGCTAGAAATATACATGGAATTCATTAGTATACAGATAGTATTAAAAGCCATTGGACTGGTTGTACTTACCTAGGAATTTGCTAGGTAAATCTCATGCACTGAACCTAGAACATGCCAATACAGAGAGGTTAGGGGAAAGGAGACACCAACAAAGGACCCTGAGGAGGCAGCAGGAGTTGGGGTTGATAATAGAAAATAAAGGATGCCTTTTTGCTCTTCTTGAGTGTTTCTTGTTTTATTTTATAAATAAAAGACCAGGGTGAGGCTAAAGTGAGGACTACAGATGTGATGTTGTTAGGAGAGGAAGTGACATGTAATATTTCTATAAGGGAATTTTTAATGGCTTAATTAAAATATAATTAAAAACATACCACATAATTCAACTATTTTAAGTGTATAATATGATTGTTTTTTAGTATCTTAACAGAATTTCACAATCATCATCACAATCATTTTAGAACCTTTTCATCACCTCACAAAGAAACCCAAGGCCATTCCTCTCCCTCCCACCTCCAGCCTTAGGTAAATACTAATCTATGTTCTGTCTCTATGGATATATCTTCTCTGGATGTTTTATATAAATGGAGTTATACAATATGTGGTCTTTTATGACTGCTTCTTTGATTTATCATATTTTAAATTTGTATCCATTTTATAGAATATATCTACTTCATTCCTTTTTATTGTTGAATTATATTCCATAGTATGAGTGTACATATTGTTTGTCCATTCTTAATTGATGGGCACTTGGGTTGATTCCATTTTTTTGACTATTTTAAATAACACTGATATGAACATTCATGTACAAGTTTTTGTGTGATCATACCTTTTCATTTCTCTCGGGAATATACCTAGGAGAAGAATTAATATATCATATGGTAACTCTGTTAACCTTTTGAGAAACTGCCAGACATTTTTTCCACAATGGCTGTAACATTTTACATTTTCAGTAGCAATGTATGGGGGTTCTAACTTCTCCACATTTTCATCAATACTTATTATTTTTTGTTTTTGTTTTGTATCTCATTGTGGTTTTGATTAGCATTTGATGTTGAGCATATTTCCATGTGCTTAATAACCAACTGTATATCTTCCTTGGAGAAATTTCTATTCAAGTAATTTGCCCAGTTTTTAATTGGTTGTTTGTGTTTTTGTTACTGAATTGTAGGGGTTCTTTATTCTGAATACAAGTCCTTTATCAGATACATGATTTGCAAATATTTTCTACTGTTCTGTTGGTTGTCTTTTCATTTTCTTGATGTGTCCTTTGAATCAAAATGTTCTTAATTTGGATAAAGTCCAAACTTTACTCTTTCTTTTGTCACTTGTGATTTTGGGGTCATACCTAAGAAGGCTTTACATAATCCAAGGTCACAGAGATTTACTCCTATATTTTCATCTAAGAGTTGCTAGTTCTAGCTCTTGCATTTTGCTCTACGACTTATTTTGAGTAAGTTTTCATATGGTATGAGGAAGAAGTTCTACTTTATTCTTTGGCCTGTGGGTGTCCAGTTGTTCCAGTACCATTTGTTGAAAAGACTGTTCTTTCCCTATTGAATTGTATTGGCTCCACTATCAAAATTCAATTGACTATAAATGTGGAGATTCATTTATGGACTCTCAATTCTATTCCATTGATCTATATGTCTAAGCTTAGCCAGGCCCACATTATCTTGATTACTGTAGCTTTACAGTGTGTTTTGAAACTGGGAGGTGTGCATCCTCCAACTTTCCTTTTCTTTTTCGAGATTGTTTGACCACACTGGTTCCCTTAAATTTCTATATGTGTTTTCAGATCATTTTGTAAATTTCTACAAAGAATCGAGCTGGGATTTGATAGGGATTGTGTTGCATCTATAAATCAATTTGGGAAGTATTGCTATCTTAACATATTAAGTGTTCGGACCCATAAACTTGACATCTTTTCATTTATTTGGATTTTCTTCAATTTCAGTCATTTTTAAAAATTTTACAGAGTACAAGTTTTGCACTTTTTTTGTTAAAATTACACTTGTATTTTGTTTTGATGCTATTTTAAATATAATTGTTTCCTTAATTTTCATAGTTATTGCTAACGTATAAAGTATAATTGATTTTTCATATTGATTTTTTACCTTGCAACATAGCTGAATTCATTTATTAGTTCTATCCTGTAAGATAATTTTAATTTTAATTTTCCTTTACAAGGAAATATAATAGGATTACTGGACTCTACTGTGTTCTCAGATAAGATTTTAGAGTCATCCTTTTAAAGATGAAAGAGTTAGAAATAAAGTGTTTTACTTTATTTGAGTTCAGTTGCCTATGTAGGAAGTATTATAAAACTGTGCTAAATATTTGACAGTTGAATGAAATTAACAATGAAAATTATGAAAAAATGTCTAAAGACTATTTAAAAAATCTGAAGACCTCAAAACCATGAAGTATTTTTAAAAACTGGTTTTCCCTGGTAACTACTTGTGCAACAGTCTATGAATAGTAATTCAAGCCCAAATAGAATAATCATTTTACTTCTATGTCTATGTCTGTAAAATCCTTGAGAATAAAACCCAAACATTTATCACTAATAGACGGCATTTTACAAAGTACTCACTTGTCAGCAGGCATTCTATAAATGAATTGTGAGTAAAATTATACTTGTATGCACTTACTGACTGTATGATTTAATTAGGTATTATTCATTTAAATAGTTGAGCATTGGTTCTCAATGCTCTCTGCACAATGGAATCATTTGAGGAGATTTTTTTTTTGAAATACCAATGCCCAAGCCCTCCCCTAGAGTTTCTGACTTAACTGGTCTGAGGTGGGGTCTATGCTCTGGAGTACTTTAAAAACTACCAGGGTCATTCTAATACAGAGCAAATATTGGGAACAAGAGATTGTTAACTTCTGTCAAATACAATGATTTTGATTAAAGTATAGTTAATATTGATATTAGAAAGTATTTTAATCCAAAATAGTCACCACATTTAGCTACATATAAGTGTAAAACCTATTCTACAAAAATAAAATCTGTATGATGGACATGACATAATACCTGACATATAGAAGGAAATCAATGCATTCTATTTACCTGGAAGCTTTTTTCCTATTTGCTGTGCTTTAATAATATGCATTTAAATGCTCTCATAACTGTACAAAGTGTTTCATGTGATAGTTAAAGTCATCCTAAGATACTGCTCCTATTCACACATATTTCTTTCAAAATGTCATTTAGTAACATAAGGATCACACTCCCAAAGGACTGTACATTTGGGGAAACAGTTCCTTTGAGAATTTGAAGAAGTCGTGAATTCCAGAAAATTGTGCTTACGGTTCCTGAAGCCATCCATTTATAGATCCCCTTAAAATTCAAGGACCCTGATTAAGGAATTATACACTGGAAGATATTATAGGTTTATCATGAGGCAATAAGTCCATCTTCTAAATTCTCAACATGTTGCATAAATAGGAGTAAAGATATTTCCACAGTAATATAGAATTTTAATTATAAAAAGATACTTTATTTTATAACTGCTCTTGGCAAACTTCTTACCTAGGCAGTCAGGGTTAGATATCATTACTCACTTTAAAGAAGAGAGAACAAGTAAAAAATATTTGAATCATGCCTGGGGCAATCCAGATGTCCCTAATTGCTCCCTCCCTTCCATAAAAATCTCTAAAATACTGCCTTGGGCATCTAAAATGCAGCATGAACAGTAAAAACCACCATTTATCAGATTATTCAGAAAAATTTCCATAAAATATAGAAAACATCTATTTTTAGAAGGTTCCTTTTGTGAATTATTGGTTAGTCACTAAACTGGAAATGTCAAATATTTTTTGTACTACTTATACTACTTCTAGTTTTAGAAGAATTCTGCCTGATTACCACACTAAATGACTATTTCCTGCCTTGTCTTTAAATCTTTTCTATTCTTGCTGGATCCAATTTAAGTTAAAGACCCATAAGCTACATAAAATCTTAAAACTGTACTGACATTTCTATAATCACACAACACAGGGAAGTAGTGATTACCTTCCTTTATGGAATTAGTTAAAAAAGTAGCAATACCCCTTGCTTCATTCATACTATATAAATAGTAAATTATTATAGTTTCTCTCCTGTTGTACTGCTCCTTGTAATTTTTATAATATCATTTTGACAACCCTGTGGTATTCCCTTTAAAGAAAGGGAGGACAGATCAGAGATAAGAGAAACAAATGATAAGATTCCTCATTTCTCCTATAGTGTTTTCTGGAATAGTTTTATTATAGAATTTTGTCAAATTTAATATGATAGAGAAAACTCATGTGAACTGATGCCACCAATCACATTACAAGTATTTTGCAATGCCCTAGAAGAAAGATCACACTCACAGAGAATTGAACATGCATCTGTTTTGTTGTTTGTTTGTTTTTTATATCCAGTTCACTCCTGATGGCCATAATTATATATAATAGCTCCTACATCAATCTTATTGTTACAAGTTTTCATCTAATTTTACTAAACCTAGAGGATGAGGTGAATTTGCTGGATCTACAGAAGTTGTCAAATTCCCAGACTACTTTGTATTTATTGATTTCTATGGTGTAAATTCTCCCACCATGGCTAATTTCAAGCTGCCAACATGGCGTCACTGATCTTGAATTGGGAAAAGATGGGCACAGTAGGCTCAGGAAAGTCAATTTGAGCTTTCCCATGCCACCTGATATATCAGATTGGACAAAAAAGATTAGCAGATTGATCTAATAAGTACGTGCAGGCCATCACCCCTACTACTAACTACAACATACTTCTTTCTATTGATACATTGAGAACATTTATTATAATGACTTTACTTATGCTTGGCAATAAAGTTGAAGAGATGAAAATCATACAAAGTATTTCTATGATCATAGTTAAGATAGAAATGAATAAGAAAAGATAATTAGGAAATCTCAATGTGTTTGGAAATTATCAGATAACTCATTGATTAAAGAAATATGATGTAAAATTTTTAAAAAGTATTTTGAATGAATGTTGATAAAAGTAGTGTATATTAGAACTTGAGGGATACAACTTAAATTAGAGGGAAATATATACTATTAAATGTATATATTAAAAATGAGAATGTTGATAATCAATAGGCTAAGAATATATCATAAGAAATCAGTATAAGAAGGACATATTGAATTAATATAATAAATAATAAAGATAGAAGGAAGAATTAATAAAATAGAAAACAAACAAAATAGAAGATCAACAAAACAAAAGTAAAAGCACTAAAATGTTGGTGGGGGGGAGAGGGGGCTGATCAAAGAGAAAAATGGATATATGCTTTGAACTGACACCTCACAAAAGAGGATTTGATAGATTGTATTATTGTACAAAATTTTCACACTCCTCTATGCCTCATTGATAAAATGTTTCACCATGCAAATTGCTTTGGCCAAAGAAATATGAGTGAAAGTGACATGTGCTACCTGAGCAAAATCTTTAATCCATGGAGTGTACCTACCATGTTCTCCTTTCCACTTGTCATGAGACAAGCAATGTCCATGAAGAGGCTTCTTTATCAGCTTAAGTCCCAGAGAGTAGAGTCTGGGGAGAGTCACAATCAAGTCTAGATGACCGAGTATCATATATGAAAAAGATAATTTTGTCATTGTAAGCCTCTGAGATTTCTTTTCTTTTTTCCTTTTCTTTTTTCTTTTCATGTTTTCCCTTTCTTTTCCTTTTTAATTTTATTTATTTCCTTTCATTTGTTTTATTAAACAACCACATAGTAACTTACAATAAACCGACTGATATGAAGATTAAAGAAAAGGAAAATAATTCAGGGGTATGTTAATTAGAATCATGAGGTACTATTAAGCACTTACCTCTATGTATGAATTTTAAAATACTGATAATATGGAAGAATCTCACAATATAATATTAATTCAGACACAAAATGATATCTGCTGAATGACTATGTTTATGCAAAATACACACACACACACACACACACACACACACACACACACACACAAAACAGGAAAAACTGAACTAGATTGTTTAGGGACACATGTTTAGTTAAACTCCAGAAAAGGCAAGGAAGTGATTCTAGATCCTGAGGTTCAACCATATATTAGTCCCCTCAGAGTCTAAGGGTCCAAGCTGAAGAACTCAGGTTGAAAAATCCTGGAGGAAATTACTAGATTATTATAAGGCAGTAAGTCCATTTACTAAAACAAATTCTCATTTTCAGGCATAAGCAGAAAGAATACAGAAATTTCAACAGTAATAATGAATTCAACTGTAAAAATATACAACAATTAACACTTTGTAACTGTTCTTGGTAAAGTTCTTACTTAGACATTAAGGGTTAGCTGTTACTCTCATTAAAAAGGAGACAACAGGGCTTCCCTGGTGGCGCAGTGGTTGAGAGTCCACCTGCCAATGCAGGGGACACGGGTTCGTGCCCCGGTCCGGGAAGATCCCACATGCTGCGGAGCAGTTGGGCCCGTGAGCCATGGCCGCTGAGCCTGCGCGTCTGGAGCCTGTGCTCCACAATGGGAGAGGCCACAACAGTGAGAGGCCCACATACCGCAAAAAAAAAAAAAAAAATGCCCCAAATTTCTGTTTTTCTTCCACTGTGTTCCCAAAATACTGTCTTGAGAATCTAAAATGCATCAAAATAGTAAAACGTGCCAGATTTTTCAGAAAAAGTCTCCATCAAATTGGAAAATATATAATTTTAGTAGGTTCCTTTTATGAATTAATTAGTGGTTTACCACTAAACTAAAAATGACATAAATGTAATGCTTGAAACATTTTACTTCTCTAGATCCTTTTACTCCTGCTAGCTACACCTTTTAATGTACAGTATTAAGTATTATACATGAATTAAAATTAAATGGTTCTAAGGCGAGGCTCGTTCACACTCCTTTCTTTCTGAAAAATCCCTTTGGTATCATAATGATTACACTTCCAGAAAAATGTTAGCTAACTTTGGGGATATTTAGACCCCTCTGAGAATAAGAAGAAGCTATGAACTCTCTCTTTCCAGATAATTTTGCAAGTAGTTATTGACATAAAATTCAAGATGGCGTTTACTTTTGAGAATAGTGATTACAAGATGATATGATTTGGGTTTTGTGGCACTAGCAAATAGATAAATAAATAAAACAAAAAAAACTAAAATAAAATAAAAAGGAAGGTAAAAGAAGAAAATAAAATTAAAGAGTCCTATTTCTCAAAGCACCAATATAGGGAGAATTTCTATTACATCTTACTTATTAAGAAAAGAACATAAACATATGTGTTACCTGGGAGATGAAAAAGACAAATAGCATGTCCTGTACTCCTATGAGTCATCAGACCCCAGGAAACCCCAAAATAGGCCACATATCTTTAGCTTATTTTTACTTATAGACTATTTCGTAAGCACAGACCTATAATGAACTTCTCCCCAGCATCCTACTGTGGTAGACCACAACTGGGCCTGTGGAGATGAAATCTCAAATAAAATATGAAAATAGTGAGTTTGCAATCATTATATAACTAAAATATATAGCTGTGTACTGGCAAAAACTTAGAATTTGTACATCAAACAATATGGGCTACCATCATGCCCCAATTCCCAGTAAAAAGTACTAATGTTAGTGAAAAACTTCCTTTAGACTGTTCCTGAATCTGCAGTCACAGTTAAGGTCAAGCTTTTGGAGTATCTGCAAGAGGAAGTAAGGAGACACCAGTTTGTGGCGTCCATCAAGTCTCTTCATACTCAGTTTTTTATATACAAACATTTGGAGAATTTTCAATGCTTATTTATGAATTTAGTGAAAATTGCCTTGAGTGAGTCCAAGTAATCTCACCAGTCCTTAAAACTGGACCAATTTGTGATCTATCCTGCCTTACCCAGACTCACAAATCATCTAAGAATTATGAAAGAAACATAAAAGCTTAATTAATTAAAATGAAGAAAAAGCAAATAAATAATAACAGTAAAAAAGTCAACATCAATAATGAAAACAAACCACAGATATGAAAGAGAGCATAATAAATATAGAAACTATTACGTAAAAATTTATGAATGTACATTTGCAAGCTTGAAATAGAGACTATTCTGTTTACAGCAAAATACAGAACATAAAACTAAAATGCAAACTACAAACAGGAAAATATTTCAAATACTTATGACAAAGTCTTTATGTTACTAATACAAAAAAAGACCTACACACTGAAAAGAAAGAGAGGAACAATTCAAATGATCACAGGCAAAAAGATAACATTGTTTCATTTTGTCTAGCTGTATTGTATTTAACCTTTTAACTCTGAAGAGTATTTCACTGGGACTTAAACAAAAGATATGTCTGGTATTAAGCTAATCTGAGCAAATATTATTTCTTCTGAAGCTCTCAATGCCATCAATAATAAAATAGTGTGAAGTGTTAAACTATGAGGCAGAAAGCACTTTTTTTCTTTCTTTGCTTATATCTTTTTTTAAATATACCTTTACTGGAGTATAAGTGCCTTACAATGTTGTGTTACTTTCTATTGTACAACAAAGTGAATCAACTATAAGTATACATATATCCCCATATCCCCTCCCTCTTAAGCCCACCCTCCCTATCCCACCCCTCCAGGTCATCACAAAGCATTGAGTTGATCTCCCTGTCTCACTTCATCCCAGCTTCCCCTTCCCCCACTGCACCCTCAAGTCCATTCTCTACATCTGTGTCTTTATTCCTGCCCTGCCACTAGGTTCATCAGTATCATTTTTTTAGATTCCATGTATATGTGTTAGCATACAGTATTTGTTTTTCTCTTTCTGACATACTTCACTCTGTATGACAGACTCTAGGTCCGTCCACCTCATTTCAAATAACTCAATTTTGTTCCTTTTTATGGAGCACTTTTTGTTAGGTTAAAAAGTGTTAGAATAAAAAGACCTTGGTTCAAATTATGTTTTAATATGTTTTAATATGTTTTAATATGTATTATCTTGAGAAAATAACAATAATTTTTGAGCGTCACTTCCTTCTTCAAATGGAAATGATACATTTCAAATGATAAAAAATGCACCACTATTGTCTGTACCACTCAGAAAATACTGCTATTTTATTTCTAAGATGCCATCAACTATAAAATCCATGGTTATTTCAGAGACGATAAAAATTTTAAATTGTAAAATCAACAAAATATCATAATATGAATGAGGTATGAATACAAAATGAGGCAATATATGTTAAAATGTTTTATAAATTAAATCAATAACATATCAATTCTAGTCTCTAGTCTAATATTTCAATATATACCTTAATAAGTTTTTCTTTAGTTTGCTTCATATATGGACATTATGTCACCCCACAGAAATTATAAACCATTTCAAGGAATGTAATTTTTTGGTACTGCTATAATGCCTAGCATAAATTTCAACAACTACCTGCCATTTGTTCATTTTTAGATTCTGTGGAAAAAGTTAAAAGGGCTATAATATTTTCCTAAACCTTACTATTTTAATATCCTGTATCAGTAAGGAAACCAAAAAATTTCTACACAATTGACCTTCAATCGAGGCATTGTGAATGAACATTCACTATGTTATTCTACTAATATTTATTTCTATCTTACATTTGTTTTAGAGAAACTATATTGCACACTTTACTGTTAAGAAACAATTTTCCATGGGTTTCATATATTTCTGCTAATCTAGGAAAGTGAGGCACTGACTATTCTTTGATCCACATTATCTTTTCAAGGATAATGTGGCAAAAACAATGCTCTTGGCAAAGAGCGTGAAAAGACAGGTTTGCCTACAGCCATGGAAGATAGAGATAATGTCCCTCTGAGCAAAGGTAACACCTGAGTGATAAAGATAATGTCTCCCACCAGGGCAAAGAATGGGCATGTTTTGGTTCCCTAAGTTCAGTATTCCTCTCTTATAATGCAACTATTATGTGTGCATGTGTCATGCACACATAATAGTTTCTTTATGGGAATTGGAGCTTCAGAAAATTATGCAAAATGTAAATTTTTTTGCTCTCAGCAATAAACTGTCCTTGTCTCTGACCCAGGAGTCTTGTGTCTTCTCTCACCAGCCAAGAAATAATGGCAGTCTAATTTGTTAGCTTGTGAGTAAGGTAAAATTTTTGAATTTTCACAGTTGTTGAAATTTTAATTCTTTTTTACAATAAATTTGATAACTTATGGTAATGTTTTATGCTTATAACTTTTTCAGGGCTATTCTTTCTACAACAAGATTTTTCTTTCCTCAAATGATATGACAAAATAATATCTCAACAACAAAACATTTGCACCTAAATTAGGCAATTAAAATCATAGCTGGGGAGGATAAGGCTCCAAACAGATGTTTGAAGGTTTCATTTGTAAAACTTATTAATAAAAGAGATTACAATATACTTTTGTACTAATTAGAATTTAATCATGCCAAGAATAAGGGCTTATTCTAAAGGACATCTAATAATCCATTCTAGTCCTAAAACAATATGAATTTGAGATGAGGCCATTATTGATATGCCAAGATAAAGTAGAAAAAATAGCAACACAATAAGAATAGCATGGCAGTCTAGAATAAGCATATGTTTCTCTTACAAACATTGTCATTAGATTTAACCCACAGACTGATAACTAAAACATCAGGAAAATTTCAAAAGTAAACTCCTAAATTTAGCTCACATACTATGTCATTCTATAATGTGAGGTCAGTTGAAAAATGTTATCTAATTTGCTCCATATAGGGTTACTTAACAAGAAAAGAGGTATGGCTCACTGCAGACACCTAAAATTTCAGTTACTTCATTTTACATGTTTTTTGGTAAATATAATGTCTAAAAGGAGAATTTTTGATATATTTATCATCACTTTTTATATATACTGTACTCATTTTACATACAAATGTATAGTTAATATGTTTTATAGCAGGTAAATCATCAAAGGTGTGGGCAAAAATGATGGCAGAGTAGGAAGACCCTGAGCTCAGCTCCTTTCATGGGCACCCCAAATTACAGCTACTTATAGAACAACTATCAATGAGAATGACCTAAAGTATAGCAGAAAAAATTTTCCACAGCTAAAGGTATAAAGAAGAAACTACAATGAAATGGGTAGAAGGGGTGGAGATGTAGTATGGTCAGGGTCAAACCCCTGGGTAGGTGACCCACAAACAGAAGGATAATCACAGTTGGAAAGATTCTTCACAAGGAGAGAGGGGTCCAAGTCCCACATTGGGCTCCTTAACCCAGGTGTCCTGCACCAAGAAGATGAGACCCCAGAATGCCTAGCTTTGATGACCAGTGGGGGCTGAACACAGGAGACCTAGAGGGCCATAGGAAACAGAGACTCCACTCTTAAAATGTGTGCACAAAATCTCACATGTTCTGAGTCCCAGAGCAGAGGCAGTGATTTTAAAGGAGTGTGAGTCAGACCTACTTGCTGATCTGGGAGAACCTCCCAAAGAGGCAGAAGGCAGGTGGGACACCCCTGGGGACATAGTTGCTGACATCAGCCATTTTGGGAAGCTTATTCTACCATGAAGACACAGGTACTGGAAAGCAACATTTTGGAGTCCTCTCTCTAGCCTATTAGGGCTTGAGACTCAATTGAGTGCCAGTGGGCCAGCATCAACCTCAGGCTCCACAGGTGCCAGCCTGCCATGTGGGGACATGATTCCACCCACCAGCATGTTGGAACCAGCTCTGGTCCACCCAGGGCCTCATAACTTTCTGCCACAGGATCCAGGTCTGCCCACCAGAAGACCAGAAAGAAGGGCCTGGTAGCCAACAAGGCTGGAGGCCAGCCCTTCCTACCAGTGCACCACACTAGTCTGACCCACCAAAACAAAAGGACCCATGCAGCCCACATGGGAGCACCCATAGAGTGTATATCTCTGGTGGCCAGAGGAGAGTGTGCTGATGGGTACCATAAGACATCTCCTATTTAAAGTCACTTCTCTAATATTGAGAAATGTAACCAACCTACTTAACACACAGAAATAAACAGAGAATTAGACAAAAAGAGGCAAGAGAGGAATATATTCCAAACAAAGGAACAAGACAAAACCCCAGAAGTACTAAGTCAAGTGGAGACAAACAATCTACCTGATAGAGTTCAAGGTACTAATCATAAAGATATTCAATGAACTCAAGATAAGAATGGATAAACACTGTAAGAAGTTTAACAAAGAGTTAGAAAACATAAAAAGGAACCAGAGATGAAGAGTATAAGTGAAATAAAAAATATACTCAAAGGAATCATCAGTAAGAAAAATGATACAAAGAAATAGATCAGTGAATTAGAAGACAGAAATGGAAATCACCCAAACTAAATGGAAAAAAGAGAAAAAAATAATTAAAAATGAGAATATAATAAGAGAACTCTGAGACAACATCAAGCATAGTAACATTTACATTATATGAGTCCCAGAACGAGGAGGGAGAAAAAAAAGAACAGAAACTTTTTTGAAGAAATAATAGCTGAAATATTCCCTAAATTGGGAAAAGAAACAACTTTCCAGAGACAAGAATCATGGAGTCCTCAACAAGATGAACCCAAAAGGGTCCACACTGAGACACAGCATAATTAAAGTGGCAAAAATTAAAGATAAAGAGAGACTCTTAAGAGCAGCAAGATAAAAGCAACTAGTTACATACAAGGGAACTACCCTGAGACCCTCAGCTGATTTTTCAACAGAAACTTTGCATGGCAGAAGGGAGTGGCACAGTATATTCAGATACTAAAAGGAAAATACCTTCAACCAAGAATGTTCTACACCAGTGACCCCCAAACTTTTTGGCATCAGGGACCAGTTTCGTGGAAGACAATTTTTCTATGGACCGGTGGCAGGGTGGGGGGTGGTTCAGGAGGTAATGTGAACAATGGGGAGTGGCAAATGAAGCTTTGCTTGCTCACTGCTCACCTTCTGCTGTGCAGCCCAGTTCCTAACAGGCCATGGACTGCTACTGGTCCATGGCCCGGGGGTTGGGGACATCCGTTAAGCACAACAAGGCTATCATTTAAATATAAAGGAGAGATAAATAGTTTTATATAAAAGTAAAAGTTAAAGGAGTTCACCAACACTCACCAGCTTTACAGGAAATGTTTAAAGGAACTTCGCTAAGTGGAAAGAAAAGACCACAGCTAGAAACATGAAGTTTAGGGAAGAAAAAAATCTAATTGGTAAAGGCAAATACAGAGTAAAAGCATTAGATCAATCATTCATAAAGCTAGTAGAAAGGATAAAAGATGAAGTAGTAAATTCATCTATATACACAATAAGTAAAAAGATACACACATAAGAAAGATGTAAAATATGTCAAATATATTAGATTGTTATATATAAACCTAATGGTAACCACAAACCAAAAATTGATAATAGACACACACACAAAACAGGAGAAAAGAACCCAAACAGAATACTAAAGATAGTCATTAAATCACAAGGGAAGAGAACAAAAGAAAAAGAAAAACAGATGTACAAAAACAATGAACAGAATGGCAATAAGTATATACTTATTAATAATTAAAATATAAATGGACTAAATACTCCAATAAAAAGACTTAGAGTGACAAAATGGATAAAAAGCAAGACCTATTTATATGCTGCCTACAAATGACTGGCTTTAGATTTAAAGATACACACAGACTGAAAGTAAAGGGATGAAGAAAGGTTTTCCATAAAAGAAAAAAGATTAAAAAGCTGAGGTAGCAATACTTAGACAGACAAAAATACTTCAAAGTAGAATGTAAAAGAGACAAAGAAAGACATTAAATAATGATAAAGGAATCAATTAAACAAGAAAATATAAGAACTTTAAATATATATGCTCCCAAAATAGGAGCAGATAAATACATGAAGCAATTTTTAATAAATCAACTACATAAAAAAAAAAAATACACATGGAAGCTAAATAATATACTACTAACCCACCAATGGGTCACCAAAGAAATCAAAGGGGTAAGCAAAAAATACCTGGAGACAAATAAAAATGGAAACATAACATTTCAAAATCCATGGAATATAGCAAAAAGAGTTCTGAGAGGAAAGTTTATAGTGATAAGGGTCTATCTCAGGAAACAAGAAAAAATTCAAATAAACAATCTAACCTAACACCTAAAGGAACTAGAAAAAGAACAACAAACAAAACCCAAAGTTAAGAGAAAGAAAAATATAATAAATATGAGCAGAAATAAATGAAATAAAAACTAAAAAAACAATAGAAAAGATCAATGAAACTAAAAGCTGGATCTTAGAAAGGATAAACAAAATTTATAAATGTTTAGCCAGACTTATCATAGAATAAGAGAAGACCTTTAAAAATAAAATCAGAAATAAAAGAGAAGTTAAAATGACACCACAAAAATACAAAAGATCATGCAAGATTAGCAGGAATAATTATATGTCAATAAAATGGACAACCTAGAAGACATGGGTAAACTCCTAGAAATGTACAATCTCCCAAGACTGCATCAGGAAGAATTAGAAAATATGAGCAATGACCAGTAATGAAATTTAATCAGTAAACAAAAACTCTCAGGAAACAAAAGTTCAGGAGTAGATGTGTTCACAAGTGAATTCTACCAAACATTACAGAGGAGTTAACACTCATCCTTCTCAAACTACTCCAAAAGATTAAAGAGGAAGAAATGCTTCTGAATTTCTTGTATGAAGCCAGCATCCCCCTGATACCAAACCAGACAAAGACACCTTGAAAAAAGAAAATTACAAGCCAATATTACTAATGAGCATAGATGCAAAAATCTTTAATAAAATATTAGCAAACCAAATTTGACAATACATTACAAGGATCATATAACATGATCATTTGGGACTTATCCCAGGGATGCAAGGATGTTTCAACATCTGCAAATCAATTAATGTGGCGTATCATATTAACAGATTAAAGAATAAAAATAATCTAATCATCTCAACAGATGCATAAAACGCTTTTGAAAAATTCAACAACCATTTATGATAAAAGCTCTCAACAAAGTGGGTATAGAGGAAACACACCTCAACATAATGAAGGCCATATATGTAAAACCCACAGCCAACATCTTATTCAATGGTGAAAAGCAGAAAGCATTTTCTCTAAGATCAGAAACAACATAAAGATGTCCACTCTCACCACTTTTATTAAACATAGGATTAGAAGTTCTAGCCACAGCAATCAGACAAGCAAAAGAAATACAAATTGGAAAGGAAGCAGTAAAATTGTCATTATTTGCAGAAGACATGGTACTATATATAGAAAATCCTAAAGATGTCACTAAAAAACTATTAGTACTCATTGATGACTTCAGTAAAGTTGAAGGATACAACATAACTATTTAGAAATCTGTTTCATTTCTATACACTAATAACAAACTATTGAAAAAAAAGAAATTAAGAAAGCAATCCCATTTACAGTTGCACTGAAAATAATAAAATACATAGGAATAAATCTAACTAAGAAGATGAAGGACCTGTATTCTGAAAACTGTGAGACATTGGTGAAAAAACTGGAGATGACAAAAACAAATGGAAATATATACTGTATTTATGGACTAAAATAATTAATTTTATTACAATGTCCATACAACACAAGGCATTCTAGAGATTCATTGTGATCCCTATCAAAATACTGATGATATTTTTCATAAAGCTAGAACGAGTAATTCTAAAATTTGTATGGAAACACAAGCTTGAAAATAGTCAAAACCATCCTGAGAAAAAAGAACAAAGGCATAGATACCACAATCAAACTATACTACAAACTACAGTAATCAAAATAGTATGGTACTGGCACAAAAAGGACATGTAGATCATTGGAACAGAATAGGGAACCCAGAAATAAATGCACAATTACATGCTCAGTAAATCTACAACAAAGGAGGCAAGAATATACCATGGGGAAAAGACAACTACTCTAATAAATGGTGTTGGAAAAACTGGACAGCTAGGTGCAAAAGAATGAAACTGGACTACATTCTCACACCATATACAAAAATAAATTCAAAATGAATTAAAGACTTAAATGTAAGACCTGAAACCATAAAACTCCTAGAAGAAAAAATAGGTAGTATGCACTTTTACATCAGTGTTTTTCAGATATGTCCCTTCAGGCACAAGAAACAAAAGTAAAAGTAAACATATGGCACTATATCAAATTAAAAACTTTTGTACAGTGAAGGAAACTATCAACAAAATGAAAAGGCCATCTGCTGAAAGGGAGAAGATAACTGCAAATGATATATCTGATAAGGTATATATATCTGATATATCTGTAAAATATACAATGAACTCATATAACAATATTAAAAGAGGAAAAATCTGAATTAAAAATGTTCAGAGGACAATAGATATTTTTCTAAAGACAAACAGATGACCAACAGACACATAAAAAGATGTTCAACATCACTAATCATCAGGAAAAAGCAAATCAAAACCACAATGAGTTATCACCTCATACCAGTCAGAAAAACTATTACCAAAAAGACAACAAATAACAAGTGTTGGTGAGGATATGGAGAAAAGGGAACCCTTTGCAATATTGGTGGTATTGTAAATTGGTGCAGACACTATAGAAAACAGTATGAAGTTTCCTCAAAAAATTAAAAATTCAGCAATTCTACTCCTGGTATTTATCTGGATAAATGCAACAATCGATAACAGAAACATAATTTTAAAATTATATTTATATATTTTATGTTTCAAGTATTTTAAATTGGTTTACAAGAAAAAACTATTGTTTCCACAAGATGAGTCTTTGTTCTTACTTTGAAAAATTACCAGTTTTGGTTTGGCTGAGAATACATTGCTACATCAGGTAGAAGATGTACTTGAGTTTCAAGGTATCCCAGAAGAAAAGATTTCAGAGTAAATCCTAGTGTTCCAATCTAGTCTAAAGAGTTACTAATTATGGAGTTGTATGTGATCAAGGAATTGTGGCTAGTATGAATAAAACTAAAAATTTTTGCTAAACCACAAGACATTGCATATCCAGACTCATCATCTCATGAACGATAACACAGGACAAACTAAAATATCTGTGTTCTTTATTGTTGAAATCAGTAGTCCAAGACTACTAGAGATGATCAGGCTATTTCTCTTGTGGTTACATTAGATATATAGATATATGATAGATAGATAGATGGATAGATAGATAGATAGATAGACATTTACCCATGGATATCTCCCCATGTATATATACATCCACACATACAGGCACACATTTATTAAATATAAAATCTGTGGAAAATATGGAATAGAACCTTGTTGAAAGAACATTTTAGAGATGACTGGTCACAGGGAAAGCAATCAAACAACAGCACAATATAACTGGTATATATATATATATATATATTATAGTATCAATGATTTTCTTTTATGTGTTTTAACATCTTTATTGGAGTATAATTGTTTCACAATGTTGTGCTAGTTTCCTCTGCACAACAAAGTGAATCAGCCATATGAATACATATATCCCCATGTCCCCTCCCTCTTAAATCTCCCTCTCACCCTCCCACACTCCCTGTCCCACCTCTCTAGGTAACCACAAAGCACCGAGCTGATGTCCCTGTGCTGTACTACAGTTTCCTACTATCTATTTTATATTTGGTAGTGTGTATATGTCAATGCTACTCTCTCACTTCGTCCCAGCTTACCTTTCCCTATTACCATGTCCACAAGTCCATTCTCTACGTCTGCATCTTTATTCCTGTCCAACCCCTAGGTTCACCAGAACTGTTTTTTTGTTTTTGTTTTTTTTAGATTCAATATATGTGTTAGGATACAGTATTTGTTTTCCTCATTCTGACTTACTTCACTCTATATGACAGAATCTAGGACCATCCACCTCACTACAAATAACTCAATTTCATTTATTTTTATGGCTGAATAATATTCCATTGTATATATGTGCAACATCTTCTTTATCCATTCATCTGTCGATGGACATGTAGGTTGCTTCCATGTCCTATCTATTATAAATAGTGCTGCAGTGAACATTGTGGTACAAGACCCTTTTTGAATTATGTTTTTTTCAGGGTATATTCCCAATAGTGAGATTGCTGGGTCATATGGTAGTTCTATTTTTAGATTTTGAAGGAACCTCCATACTGTTCTCCATTGTGTCTGTATCAATTTACATTCCCACCAACAGTGCAAGAGGGTGCCCTGTTCTCCACACCCTCACCAGCATTTACTGTTTGTAGATTTTTTGACGATGGCCATTCTGATCAGTGTGAGGTGATACCTCGTTGTGGTTTTGCATTTCTCTAATGATTAGTGATGTTGATCATCCTTTCATGTGTTTGTTGGAAATCTATATATCTTCTTTGGAGAATTGTTTATTTAGGTCTTCTGCCCATTTTTTTATTGGGTTTTTTGGGTTTTTTTGATATTGAGCTGCATGAGCTGCTTGTATATTTTGGAGATTATTCCTTTGTCAGTTGCTTCCTCTGCAAATATCTTCTCCCATTCTGAGGGTTGTCTTTTGGTCTTGTTTATGGTTTCCTTTGCTGTGTAAAAGCTTTTAAGTTTCATTAGGTCTCATTTGTTCATTTTTGGTTTTATTTCCATTTCTCTAGAAGGTGGATCAAAAATGATCTTGCTGTGATTTATTTCATAGAGTGTTCTGCCTATGTTTTCCTCTAAGACTTTTATAGTGTCTGGCCTTACATTAGGTCTTTAATCCATTTTGAGTTTATTTTTTTGTATGGTGTTAGGGAGTGTTCTAATTTCATTCTTTTACATGTAGCTGTCCAGTTTTGCCAGCACCACTTACTGAAGAGGTTGTCTTTTCTCCATTATATACTCTTGTCTCCTTTGTCAAAAATAAGGTGACCATATGTCCATGGGTTTACCTCTGGGCTTTCTATCCTGTTCCATTGATCTATATTTCTGTTTTTGTGCCAGTACCATACTGTCTTGATTATTGTAGCTTTGTTATATAGTCTGAAGTAAGGGAGCCTGATTCCTCCAGCTCTGTTTTTATTTCTCAAGGTTGCTTTGTGTATGAGGGTATTTTGTTTTTCCATACAAATTGTGAAATTTTTGTTCTAGTTCTGTGAAAAATGCCATTGGTAGTTCAATAGGGATTGCACTGAATCTGTAGATTGCTTTGGATAGTAAAGTCATTTTCACAATGTTGGTTCTTCCAATCCAAGACATGGTATTTCTCTCCATCTGTTTGTATCATCTTTAATTTCTTTCATCAGTGTCTTATAGTTTTCTGAATACAGTTTTCTTTGTCTCCTTAGGTAGGTTTATTTTGAGGTACTTTATTCTTTGTGTTGCAATGGTATATGGGATTGTTTCCTTAATTTCTCTTTCAGATTATTCATCATTAGTGTATAGGAATGCGAGAGATTTCTATACATTAATTTGTATCCTGCTATTTTACCAAATTCATTGATTAGCTCTAGAAGTTTTCTGGTAACATCTTTAGGATTCTCTATGCATAGTATCATCTCATCTGCAAACAGTGACAGTTTTATTTCTTCTTTTGGTTTGGTTTGGTTTCCTTTTATTTCTTCTTCTTCTCTGATGACTGTGGCTAAAACTTCCAAAAGTACGTTGAATAATAGTGGTGAGAGTGGGCAACCTGATTTCAGTGGAAATGCTTTTAGTTTTTCATCATTGAGAGCAATGTTGGCTGTGGGTTTGTCATATATGGCCTTTATTATATTGAGGTAGGTTCCCTCTGTGCCTACTTTCTGGAAAGTTTTTATGATAAATTGGTGTTGAATTTTGTCAAAAGCGTTTTATGCATCTTTTGAGTTGATCATATATTTTGTCTCCTTCAATTTGTTAATATGGTGTTTCACATTGATTGATTTGCATATACTAAAGATTCCTTGCATTCCTGGAATAAACCCATGTTAGTCACAGTGTATGATCCTTTCAATGTGCTGTTGGATTTTGTATGCTAGAATTTTGTTGAGGATTTTTGCATCCATGTTCATCAGTGATACTGGCCTGTAGTTTTCTCTTTTGTGACATCTTTTGCTTTGGTATCAGTGTGATGGTGGCCTTGTAGAATCAGTTTGGGAGTGTTCCTCCCACTACTATATTTTGGAAGAATTTGATAATGATAGGTGTTAGCTCTTCTCTAAATGTTTGATAGAATTCGCCTGTGAAGCCATCTGGTCCTGGGCTTTTGTTTGTTGAAAGATTTTTAATCACAGTTTCAATTTCAGTGCTTGTGATTTGTCTGTTTATATTTTACTTTTCTTCCTGGTTCAGCCCTGGAAGGTTGAACTTTTCTAACAATTTGTCCATTTCTTCCAGATTGTCCATTTTATTGGCATAGAGTTGCTTGTAGTAATCTCTCATTATCCTTTGTGTTTTTGTGGGGTCAGTTGTTACTTCTTTTTCATTTCTAATTCTGTTGATTTGAGTCTTCTTTTTTTTACTGATGAGTCTGGCTAATGGTTTTTCAATTTTGTTTATCTACTCAAAGAACCAGCTTTTAGTTTTATTGACCTTTGCTATTGTTTCCTTCATTTCTTTTTCATTTATTTCTGATGTGATCTTCATGATTTCTTTCCTTTTGCTAACTTTGGGATGTTTTGGTTCTTCTTTCTCTAATTGCTTTAGGTGTAAGGTAAGGTTTTTATTTGAGATTTTTCTTATGTCTTGAGGTAGGATTTTACTGAGAATAACTTCCCTCTTAGAACTGCTTTTGCTGCATCCCATAGGTTTTGGGCCATCATGTTTACATTGTCATTTGTTTCTAGGTATTTTTTGATTTGTTCTCTGATTTCTTCAGTGATCTCTTGGTTATTTTGTAGCATATTGTTTAGCCTCCATGTGTTTGTATTTTTTACAGTGTTTTTATTTTTTCTGTAATTGATATCTAGTCTCATAGCAGTGTGGTCAGAAAAGATACTTGATGTGACTTTAATTTTCTTAAATTTACCAAAGCTTGTTTTGTGACCCAGGATATGGTCTATCCTGGAGAATGTTCCATAAGCACTTGAGAAGAAAGTGTATTCTGTTGCTTTTGGATGGAATGTCTTATGAATATCATTTAAGTCCATCTTGTTTAATGCATCATTTAAAGCTTGTGTTTCCTTATTTATTTTCATTTTCAATGATCTGTCCATTGGTGAAAATGGGGTTTTAAAGTCCCCTACTATGAGTGTGTAACTTTTGATTTCCCCTTTTATGGCTGTTAGCATTTGCCTTATGTATTGAGGTACTCCTATGTTGGGTCCATAAATATTTACAGTTGTTATTTCTTCTTCCTGGATTGATCCCTTGATCATTATGTAGTGTCCTTCTTTATCTCTTGCAATAGTCTATAGTTTAAAGTCTATTTTGTCTGATATTAGAATTGCTACTCCATCTTTCTTTTGATTTCCATTTGCATGGAATATCTTCTTCCATCCCCTCACATTTAGTCTGTATGTGTCCCTAGGTCTGAAGTCTGTCTCTTGTAGACAGAATAATATGGGTCTTGTTTTTGTATCCATTCAGCCAGTCTGTGTCTTTTGGTTTGAGCATTTAATCCATTTACGTTTAAGGTAATTATTGCTATGTATGTTCTTATGACCATTTTCTTAATTGTTTTGGGTTTGTTTTTGTCAGTCTTTTCCTTCTCTTGTGTTTCCTGCCTAGAGACCTTCCTTTAGCATTTTTTGTGAAGCTGGTTTTGTCGTGCTGAATTCTTTTAGCTTTTGCTTGTCTCTAAAGGTGTTAATTTCTCCATCAAATATGAATGAGATCCTTGCTGGTTAATCTTGGTTGTAGGTTTCTCCCTTTAATCACTTTAAATATGTCCTGTCAGTCCCTTGTGGCTTGCAGAGTTTCTGCTGAAAGATCAGCTGTTAACCTTATGGGGATTCCCTTGTATGTTATTTGTTGCTTTTCCCTTGCTGCTTTTAATATTTTTTCTTTGTATTTAATTGTTGATAGTTTGATTAATATGTATCTCGGCATGGCTCTCTTTGGGTTTATCTAGTATGGGACTCTCTGCACTTCCTGGACTTGATTGACTATTTCCTTTCTCATGTTAGGGAAGTTTTCAACTATAATCTCTTCAAATATTTTCTCAGTCCCTTTCTTTTTCTCTTCTTCTTCTGGGACCCCTATAATTCAAATGTTAGTGTGTTTAATGTTTTCCCAGAGGACTCTCAGACTGTCCTCAGTTCTTTTCATTCTTTATCTTTATTCTGCCCCCTGGCAATTATTTTATCATCCATCTCACTTATCCATTCCTCTGCCTTAGTTATTCTGCTATTGATTTCTTCTAGATTATATTTAATTTCAGTTATTGTGTTGTTCATCACTGTTTGTTTGCTCTTTAGTTCTTCTAGATCCTTGTTAAATGCTTCTTGTATTTTCTCCATTCTCTTTCCAAGATTTTGAATCATCTTTACTATCATTACTCTGACTTATTTTTCAGGTAAGTTACCTATTTCATTTTCATTTATTTTGTCTTGTAGGTTTTTACCTTGCTCCTTTGTTTATAACATATTTTTCGTTGTTCATTTCTTTCTTTCTTTTTTTTTTTTTTTTTGATGTATGGGGCGGTATTCCTGTTACTGGTTGTTTGGATTGAGGCGTCCAGCATTGAAGTTTGCAGGCAGCTGGATAAAGCCGGGTCTTGGGCTGAGATTAGGACTTCTGGGAGGTCTCACTCTGATTAATATTCCCTGGGTTCTGAGGTTCTCTCTTATTCCAGTGGTTTGGACTCAGAGCTCCCTCCCACCACAGGAATTCAGGCCCGACCTCTGGTCTGGGAAACAAGATCCCGCAAACCAGTCACGTGGGGCTCCTCCCATCCCCTTAAGTGTCCATGGCCCCCCACCAATGCCTGGTAGGTTCCCTAGTTGTGTGGAGACACGAGTTCCACATCCTCCTAGTGTGTCATCTTGACTCCACCCTCTGTCACTGGTATATTTAATGGACTTCTCTCTTGGGTCATGAATGAAATTTTCCACTTTATCAACTTTCAAGGAGTTTATGAATTCATCTATAATTAGCAGCTACATTTTTTTCTTGGGTTATTTATGTTCCACTGTTGATAAACATAAAATAACCAAATTTGAATTAAAAATTTCAAGTGAATCTATTTGTTAATAGTTTAACTTACAATAAACATTATAGCCTGAAATATTTGAAAAGTCTTCATTTATTATCCATCAATTTTATTTGTACTTTCTGGCATATCCAAGATTAAAAGAAATAGCATAACAATGTAAAATTAATTAAATATTGTTGTGACATTATTACAGTGATGAAGTAGTCTATAGCTCTTAGAAACCCATCTAATGTATTTTTTCTCTTGTTTAAAATTTAAGTTGATTTGATTGTGAAGTATCTATTTTTTTTGAATTTCTTAAGTATTAAATGCACACACAATCTCTATTAACTCTCTTAGAGAATTTGTTGTCAATTATTTCTTTGCCATCACATGCTAACAATCTCTCTTGAAAACTGGGGTAAGAGTTCCTTGTAGGCTATAATCTCCTGGCAAATTTCCTCAAAGTAATATAAATATCTATATCACTGATGGTGGCAGGTGAATAACCAATAAGAAAAAGGCTTTATTCTTCCTTTATCTTTAGATACCTCAGAGGACCTTAACTAAACCTAGAGAGGTCATGGTTGAATAGAAAACCTTATATCATCACTAGAATGAAAACTAGCACAGAAGAATGAGTACTACTCAGTTCTTAATTAACCAACCCAGGCTTAGGTATAGAGTTTGGAGAGATGTTCAGAAGTGGAAGAATGAGGAAAAGGCAGACTCCTCTGGGGTATGAATGATGCTTTAGTGAAAATCAAGACATGCTTATGCATATAAATTTAAGATTTTATGTTTCTGATATCATAATTTTGAAGTGTTCAAAACTACATCAAATAGAAATTAATATTTGGGTGCCTCAAAATTTACCTCTTTTTCTCTCTCCTAGTTCTCCAGCACTCATCCTTTATACAGACACTATACCTCCAGCTGCTATTGTTTTATAATTTCCAAGACATAAATATTCCATAGTATGTGGATATGCACAAGTCTAGATGTAGTACCTCAGTGACAAAATAGCTTTACCTTTTTATGGCAGCTAAGTTCATCTAAAGGAATTTGTTTTATTTTCTTATATTTTTGGCTAAGAGTTTTCCATCTCTGATAATTCATGTCTTTGAAAATACCTAAAATGTATAGGTCAAAGACAAAAGGGAAAATGAAGAAATAAAACCCAAACCCAAACTCTATTATTGTTATTGTTGTTGTTGTTTTTAGGAAAAATGAGAGACCACTACTTTCCTGTCCATATATTTGTCAATAAAATAATCAATAAACAATCTATAATAGGAATAGAAAAAGTTTTATTTGAGCCAAACTGAGCCCAGAAGACAGCCTCTCAGATAACTCTGAGGAACTGCTACAGAGAGGCATGGTTTTCAGCACAGCTTTATGTCTTGTCAGAACAAAGAGCATTAAACAAGACAGGGAAAGATTCATTCAAGGTTTCAGAAAAAAAAAACAGAACAGCATGTACACATCGAGTCAGTATAGCCTTGGCATCTGGGAAAAGAGATTTGTCGAAGGAGTACTAGCATTTGATGTCCCAGGTAGGGAGGCTTTTAATCTTTATTTTTAACATGGGCATTCTTTATTTCTGGTTAATGCACCCTTTCCTTTAATGATTAAAGCAGATGTACAATGTATGCTTGATAGGCCACAAACAGGCTGTTTTAGTCAGCATAAAATACAAGTTAACTCATGTATATGCCAGAATAACATTCCCATACCTCAATGTATGAAAATTTCTTTCACCATATCCTATCACAACTAAAAAATTTATCATTTCAAATGTATTGTGTTGCTTTTATAATGTTTAAGTTGATACAAAGCAGCTTTTAATATAATGGGAATTTTAAAAAATTAATCCATTTGGAAGGTACTATTGTTCCCTTGGCAAAGTATGTGCCAAGAGACAAAATGTATCCTTTTCCATTGTAGCAAATAATAGAATAAAATCTGTCAGCTGTCACTTCCAGCTTTGGATAAAAATCCCCAGTAACCTTCTGAGAGAAATACGTTTTTCTAGATCTGGTCACCATAAATATCCTGTGTGTTCTAGAGGGCTGTTTTTATTGTTGTTCCCCAAAAGCAGCTAAATATTAAGTGGATATAAACTAACCAGAAATATGTTGCTACAGAACATCTCTTATTTTTATTATTATTGTTTTATTTACATTTTTTAGTTTTGAGCATAATCAAGGTCAGCAATCATTCATTTTGATGTTGCCAAGCAGTCAGCTTCCAGGCTGCCTACAAGCCTCCTGCCCTTGTAAGCTGCCAATTTAAATTGAACTAAATGGTGTATAGTCTAAGTCACATATATTCTTACTGAAGTGAAAAAATAAGGTAAAAAACAGGCAAATAAAAATAAATATGGATACTGAATTCCTCATTTCATCCAAGGAAAACTTTGTAAATGTGTCTATGAGATGCAAAATTGCTCATGGGTTGAAGTAAATAACCAGTAATGTCTCCTCCAAATATGGGATTCTATGACTTATAACATAGATAAATATATGAAGAATGTCATGCATTTTATCCCCACCACATCTAGCATGATGTGTATGTAATAACAAACCATAAGGGCGGACATTCTCAACTAACCTTCAATCTTCAATGAAGTATTGATACGTGTGTGAGTTTTCACTTTTTACACTGCCTCCCTGCTGCTAGAGAACTTTCCCATCATTGACTCACCCTTTTATCTCTAAAGAAAATATTCCTTCTCCTTTTTAATTTCCATGCTGCTAAAGTACCACTATCCTAATCCCTTCAAACTCCATTCACTTCTTGATTCAGTTTTAAGACCAGGCTGGGTCTGAGAGCTTAACACTCAGGATTCAAAGACATTCAACAGATCTATTTGTAATTATTGTTATCAATTTTTTATAAGTAATAGAGGTCCAATACTGATATTAATATTTCTGCTCTATATAAGCTTTTACTTGGGAATGCTAAAACTTTCTGTGAAAGAAAAAATATATATATATATAATGAATTTCCAGTGTCTAACAGATACTTATAGCATAAAATTTGTAAATAAAACTGGAGACACTGACAAACAGCTATATGTTTGACAAAAATCAGCTTCTGTCATGGACTTTATTTTGTCATAACCATCTGATTGAATGTACAAATAAAAGTTATGGTTTCATACAAACATGTATATCATTGTTATTTGCATAAACAATTGTCCTTGCTTCAATTTTGGTGGGAAACTGCATTTTGAGGTACTTATAATAGGTTATCTATCTTCCTACAAAGTCTTGTATAATAAGATTAGAAAATAGATCCAGTAGCTAAATACCTACCGTGTGCCACGTGCTTTACATACTTAACTCTCACAACACTTTGCAGATGAATAAACAGAGAATCAGAGAGAGTAAATCACTCTCACAGTGTTAATGGGATTTTAATCTACATTTAACACCAACGTTGGGGGCTTTGAAATGTAACTATAGTGTATAGTGTAAAAGCACTATACTTTGCTTTTACAATTCACTATAGTCCAATGAAATGCATAAGTAGAATTTATTAGCTGTACATTGAAGACAAGGAAATCAAAACAGACAGGCACACTGATGTGCATATGACCACACAGTAAGATAAAAGCAGAATCTAAATAAGACATTAAGTTACCTAAATTTCAGTCTTTCAGTGAAATACTATTTTGTTACAAATTTAAATTCTGGGGTTTGCCTTGTTTCTAGTTTAAGTTCTGCCTTTTTAATTATCAGGGTGTTTTTTTTTTTTTTCTCTTCAAAGTTATATGTTAATTATTTTTTCCTCACAAATCAGATAGACAGAATATTCTATATATGCAGAAAATAATGAACAATCTAAAGCCAACATAAAAACAAATACTTAATTTTAAAAAATAATAAATTAATTTGTTTAAAATAGTCTAATGAGTGGCTTCTAGGTAAGTACTGAAGAAAGGAGAGCTAATGAAATTTAGAAGACCTGCTTTTGTATATACATTTTACAGATATTTTCAATGCCATCACATGCCAATTTGTGTTGCTGTGCTTGTTTTACTGCACCTTAATATGTCAATAGTATATAAGAATTCATTCAAATTTAAATCATTAAAAATCAGCATGCCACATTGCAGTAAACATAGAGACTTCTAAACTAAGAATAAATTAATTGATGTATGAATAGTATTCTTTTTTTAGAGATTGCTCCCTGGCAGATGGATTAATATTATCTTATCTCATAACAAAGTATTCTGAAAACAAGTCCAGATAAAATTACATTGAATTATTAATTGTGTAGACAGCCTGAGGTTAATAATGATTCTGAGCTGCTCACATTTCTGAAAGCACTTTATTCTTCTAAGCATGGCATTGCCAGAAACAATTACTAAGTCAAGAAGTGAGAAGGTAAAGTTACATGCAACTGAAATCATAATTAGCCTCTGACCCAATTTTGATACCAATTAAGTTCTACTCTTCTCTTTTTAATTCTGAATAATGCAGATGTGTCTTTCTCTTCCTTTCATAAATATGCTTTAATATTTACTATTAAATGATGTCCTGTACCACATGGCTCTAATCCAGGAGCATCACTAATGAGAATTTAATAGTTCTTAACAGATTGCCATTAGTCAGTTCCAATGTCAACAGCCTGAAGAGGTTAAACTGAATACAAATAAATTGTCTCCTTTGTCTTCTCTTTCCAGAGAATGCACTGAAACAATTCATTTTACTTTGGGGGTTTGATGAGCAGAAAATTGCAATTTGTTTCTTCACAGACATCCCTTGAGGTTACATTACAGCAAAATCTGTGAAATGCACAGGATCATTTTGATCTTGACAAATAACAGATAACCAGAATTTGAGGTTCAAAGGAGAAATAACTAAAACTGACCTTAGAAGAAAATTTGGTATAGAGATATAGTGGTAAGCAGGGAAAAAAGATATAATTCCTGACCAATAAAATCTAATAATCTTTGAAAATCAGTGTAGCATCTTAAAAAAGCTCTATTGGCCTAAATTTAGGAACCACAGTTCTAGCTATGCTTGTGAAATAGCTCTATGGCCTCAAGCATTAAAAAATCAGTGGAGGAGTGACATAATCAGGATGTTGATGCATGTCATTTCTGACTTCAGTTCTGCTCACAAGACTAAGTAGAAACTATCCATAGACAAGACACCACTGTGAAAATCATAGAACGTGGGGATGAGGCTGAAGCACTTCCCTGGACCACAAAGACTGAGAACAACCTCATTAGAAGAGTAAGAGGAACACCTTTGCTTTGATCTGAACACACCTAGCCCAGGATGGCATGGTGCTGTACCAAGCAGGCCCCCCAGACCTACAGTTTTCACCAATGGGAAAAAGAGAACCCAAAGTGGATATCTACTTCCCCAGCATTGCAGAACATTTCCCAGGAGGCACACATAGGTCTTACCTCACCCAGGGATCACTGGGAGAAACTGTGGAGCTCAAACACTTGGGGTCAGATAGAAAGAGTGGAGAAGGGCAGAGTCTACAGCAACCAGTACTCATATTTAGTGAACCTCATTCCTGCTTGCAGCATCACCTAAACAGAGATCACAACCAGTGGCTCTTCCTATCTTCAGAGTTGATCCAGTGGCCCCATCAGGCCAGAAATATTGGTTGGTAGTTCTGCCTGATTTGGGTTCCCAGCTAACAGGCCATACTGGTCATGGAGATTATGCTATGGTCTTACCCAAGCAGGGGAGGAAATTAGCATTGCCATCCAACTGCTAAGTGTAACCTCCAGTTCCACCCAACAGGGAAGCCTGCCCATAGATGATCAGCAGCTTCAGAGCACATCCTATGGCCTGCCCAGGCAGGAAGTTAAGCCAGCAGCTCTGCCCAACTGTTGAGCCCATAGCTTCTGGACACATATATCAGGTAGCCTGAACAATGAACCCAAGCAGCCTTAGAGCCAGCCTACAGTGTCACCCAGCCACAGAGCTCAACCTACAACCTCAGCCAGCAGAACTGCCCACCTATGGTCCTACCTGATTGCTGAACATAGCCTGCAGTCTTGCCCAGGCAGGGAGTCCAGCTGTGACCCTGTCCAATTGTGGAGCATAGCCTGAAGCTCCACTCAACAGGAAAGCCCAACCAGTGACATAGACCATCTGCAGAGCCCAGGTCTCCAACTTCACTCAGCTGTGGGGTACAGCTAGAAGTCCCACATAATAAGACAGCCTGGCCAGTGACTTTGAGCAACAAGGCCCAATGACCAACACTGGAGCATAGGCAGTGGCTCACCTGACTGGGAAGCTCAGCCTGCAGCCCCATCCAAGTTCAAAGCACAGCCTGATGCTCTGACTGATTGCAGAACACAATGTAAGGACCTGTCTGACCATGAAGCAGAGCCCCTGTCCCTGCCTATACATGGAGTCCAGCCAGTGGCACCATCCATTTAATGAGTAAAGCCTGAGGACCTACCAACCAGGAATAACTGCAGAGCATAGTCTGCAGCCCTGCCCAATTGCAGACCAGTGGTACCACACTTCCAGAGAACACAGCTAATGACTCCATCCAACCAGTGGAAACTGACAGTCTAGCTTGTGGCCCCACCTGACTGTGAAACCACAGAGTTGCCTCACTAGAATGTGGAACACAGCCAGCAGGCTTATCCAACCACAAAGCCCAGCCAGTGGTATTTTCCCTTACTTCAGGGCATGGGCAGTGGCCTTGACCAACTAGGACTCCAAAAGCCACCTCCACCTGCCCATGGACACTACCAACTAACCCATCCAGTATCCCAAGCTGAACTGACAGGTGAAAATCTTTCCCTGATGAAGAAAACCTATGAAGTCTAGAAGATTTACTCAAATGCACAGATACCAACATAAGGATTCAAAGATCATGAGGATCAGGTAAAAATTACACCACCAAAGGACACTAATAAACTGCCAGTAACTGACCCTGAAGACATGGGGATCTATGAACTGTGTGACAAAGAATTCAGAATAATCCTCTTAAACAATTTCAGCAAACTACAAGAACACAGACAGTTAAACGAAATTTGGAAAACATTGTAAGAACAAAATGAGAAGTTCAACAAAGAAACAGAACCCATCAAAAACAAAACAAAACCAAAACCCCACAAATAGAAATCCTAGACCTGAGAGCTTACAGGACGTATGGTACAGGATTGAAGGAAATAATACATACATTATGAGACTCCTGGAAGGAGAGGAGAAAAATAAAAAAAACAGAAAGTCTATTAGAGCAGTAATTACAAAATCTTCCAAAACGTTGTGGAGAAAAATGCACAACCAGATTCATGACTCCTAAAAGAAAAATAGTTTAACCCAAAAAGAGTTACAATGAGGTACATTATAATTAAATTGTAAAAGTTAAAGACAGAGAGTTTTGAAAGTAGCAAGATAAAAGCAACTCATCAAATACAAGAGTCCCCATAAGATTATAAGCAAATTTTTCAGAAGAAATTTTGTAGGACAGGAGAGAGAGTGGGATGATATATTCAATACAATGAAAGAAAAAGCTATTGTCAAAGAATGCTATGCTGTCAGAGTTATCTTTAAGAAATTAAGGAGAGATAAAGAGTTTCCCAGACAAACAAAAATTGAGGAAGTTCTTCACAATTAGATGTGTCTTACAAACATATGAATGTGTAAAACTTATCAGTAAAGGTAACTATCAAAGAATCAAAGTTAGATTCCCTAATATTATTATATAATGGCAATGAACCAATCAAAACACTAGTTTAAAAGTTTAAAAAGTATTAAAAATAACTATAACTACAAAAATTTATTATTGGAAACACAATATGAAATATATGTAAACTGTAACATTAATAAGTTAAATTATGAGGGGGAAGAAATAAAGGTATAAATTTTCAGTATGCTATCCAAGTTAAACTGTTACCAGCTTAAAACAGAATGTTAGAAATATATTTTATGTAAGTCTCATTGTAAACATAAAGGAAAAACCTGTGGTAGATATATAAAAGATTATGATAAAGGAATCAAAGCTTACAGTCAAAAAAACCATCAGATCACAAAGGAAGACAGCAAAAGAGAAAGCAAGAAACAAAGTATCTACAAAATAGTGAGAAAATAATTAACAAAATAGCAATCAAATGTCCTTATCTATCAATATTTACTTTGAATATAAATGGATTAAATCATACAATCAAAAGACACAGAATGGCTGAATGGTTGAAAAAAGCAGGATCCAATGATATGGTATCTGCAAGAGACTCACTTTAGCTTTAACAACACACATAGGCTGAGTGGAAATGGAGGGAGAAAGATATCACAAACATCTATACTTATGCCAGAAAAAGAGATTTTAACATAAAAATGGTCAAAAAAGCCAAAAAAAATATTATATAATATTAGAGGGATCAATTCATCAAGAAGCTAAAGTAATTGTAAATATTTATGCACCTAACATCCAAGCACTTAAATGTATAAAGCACATACTGACAGAACTAAAAGAAGAAATAAATAGCAATATAATAATAAATGGGGCTTTAATATCTCACTGTCAATAATGGAAAGATCATCTAGATAGAAAATCAATATGGAAAGAGCAGATTTTACAATCTATATATCAATACAATATATATATATATCAAACTGACCTAATAGACATATATAGAACATTTCATCTAACAACAGCAAATACATATTCTTCTAAAGCACACACAGAACATTTTCCAGGATAGATCATATTCTAGGTCACAAAACAAGTTTCAGCATATTCAGGAAGATAGAAACTATATCAAGTTTTTTTTTTTTCTTCAAATACAATGGTATGAACTGGAAATTAACAGTAGGAGAAAAACTGGAAATTTCACAAATATATGGAAATTAAACATATACTCCTGAATAACGAATAGGTCAAAGAGGAAATCATATGGGAAATCAAAATATCTTGACACAAGTAAAAATATAAACACAATATATCATAACTTATGAGATGTAGCAAAAGCAGTTCTAAAGGGAAAGTTTATAGCTATAAATGCATACATCAAAAATAAAGATCTCAAATAAACAGCCTCACTTCACACTTCAAGGTACTAGAAAAAGAACAAACTAAGTCCAAAGTTATCAGAAAGAAGGAAATAATAGAGATTAAAAGAAATAAATGAAATATAGAATAGGAAAGCAATAGAAAAGATTTAATAAACTAAGAGCTGGTTCTTTAAAAGATAAACAAAATTGACAAAACTTTAGCTAGACTAATCAAGAAAAAAAGAGGACTCAAATAAAATTATAAATGAAATAGGAGACATTAAAATAAATATCACAGAAATAAAAAGGACCAAAGGAGACTACTATGAACAATTGTATGCTAACAAATTGGGCAGCCCAGACAAACCTGTACAAATTCCTGGAAACACACAGCAGACCAAGACTGAATCAAGAAAAAATAGAAAATCTGAACAGACCAGTAATGTGTAAATAGATTCAATTAGTAATAAAAAAACTTCCCAACAAAGAAAAATCTCAGGATCAGATGGCTTCCCTGGTAAATTCTACAGGGAGTAGCTTGATGGTTGGTAGTGGGAATGGGGGGATATGTTCAAATGATTACAAAATTCTAGTTATAATATGAATAAGTTCTGGAGATACGTACAGCATGGTGACTAAAGTTAACAATATTGTGCTATATACTAGAAAGCTGCAATGAATGTACATCTTAAAAGTTATCGGGCTTCCCTGTGGTACAGTGGCTAAGAATCCGCCTGCCAATGCAGGGGTCATGGGTTCAACCTCTGGTCTGGGAAGATCCCACATGCTGCAGAGCAACTAAGCCCGTGTGCCACAACTACTGAGCTTGCTCTCTAGAGCCTGTGAACCACAACTACTGAAACCTGTGTGCCTAGAGCCCGTGCTCTACAATAAGAGAAGCCACCGCAATGAGAAGCCCATGAACCGCAATGAAGAATACCTCTTGCTCCCCGCAACTAGAGAAAGCCAGTGTGCAGCGATGAAGACCCAACACAGCCAAAAATAAATAAATAAATAAATAAATAAATAAATAAATAAATAAATAAAGTTATCACCACATCTAGATACAAAATGACAACTATGTGAGGTTATGCCTGTGTTAATCATTTCTCAATATACGTGTATATCAAATCATCCTGAAACAACATGTGATATGTCAATTATATCTCAGTCAAGCTGAAAAAATTTAAAAAGCAATGAAATACTTAAAACCAAAACCAAAAAAAAAAAAAAGATGCCAGCAGAAATCCCGTGTTGCTTGTCGGTGATGAGGGATTCCTCCTGATTCTAAAAACTGCATAATTTTAATTAAATACAATTTTTTCTTCATAAAATAAGATGTCAAATTTAGTAATTAAAAAAAGCTTCCATCATGAAATGAGTTCATGAAATTTCCTTCATAAAATAGGACTTCAAATTTAGTGAAGTTAAGTGTATTCTAAACCAGTTGCTTATTAACTGTCAAAGTCAAATGAAAAGATTTAAGTAAACCTTTTCCTTAGTATCTTGTCAAAGTACAACTTAGTTTATATAAGCATATTTTATGAGAAACAGAGGCAGTCATATATTTTGTAGTAAAAGTCAACATAATTTATAAATTGTTCATAATATATGGAGTACAATGTTGAGAAAGAACTTTAAAAGGGGGAGAAAGTGTTAGAATATGTGGTCTATGATCTTGAAGCATAAGCAGGGAGAAAATAAATAAGAGGTATAAATATAAGGACATGAAGTATCATATTATCAAATGTAATTGTGTGTGTGTGTAATGTGTACATATGTAACATCATAGCAAACCATAACTTTCTCCTATTACCTCACTTATTAATCTAGACCGAGTAATGGCCTCCATTCATACCAATGGCATGGAATTTGTATGTGAATCCAATTGTTTGTACTTTTTCCATGTACATTTGTAGGTGCATGAGGCTTTACAGGTGAAAGTAATGTCAAACAAGTTGTCAGGAGTCTAGATATATGAAGAAATAATGAACTATTTCAGCTGAGTTAGGAGGAGACACCTTGTCTTGTGATGAAGAGAGTAGCTAAATAATTGGCTTTTCAGCTGAAGAGACACTAACATTATTTTATCATCAACAACATAAAAGTATTGATCAGTTGTCACCATGTTTTGAGTAGGCTTCAGGTCAAAGAAATGATTTTAAATGACCTACCTTTTATAAGGAAAATTGCTGAGGGGAAGAAAAAAAAAGATGCCAGCTAAAATTTCCCTATTTAATTTTTTAAAAGAATTTTCCTGTTTTGCTTTTTATAACTTCATTATAAAATGACTTCATTATAACTAACAGTTTAAAATATTATAGCAAAAAACCACCAAGGTGAAATAAATTGCTGTGGGAGTACTATGAATCTGTAATTGTACTGGCACCACAAAGACATCATTAGGTTCTGATTGGACAGTGTATATAGAGATACTAGCAGCCATAGATAAAACAATATACTACACTTTCAAACAAAAACTCATTTAAAGCCCCACGTAGTGGTGAGTTCGATGATATTTATATACTTCTCCCTTGAGGTGAGCTGGCTATAAGAGGTTCTCATCTTCTCCTAGCTCTAGGAGTGGGGTTATGCCATATATATATTTTTTCTGACCAGTTATTGACCCAAAACTCTACTCTGATACCACCATGGATGTTAGAAATGTCAGGTAAACCTTTATACTTTAGTTTTCAAATCTACAGTTCTCTAAAAACATTTTTCCCAAAGTAGTAAAAGTAAAGATAAATAAAATGGTAGTTTTGATTCAATATTTCTACCTTTGCTTTAATTTTAGGTCTTAGAAAACATTTTCTACTGTAATTAGTTTTATCATGAGTTTAGTAAGACTCACATTGGAACCTAAAAGCATATAAAATGACATTAGATATTCTTTTTTAACTTTGGTGCCTAGGACATTCATTCTAAATTTCTAATATCCAACTCACTAAATTTAATTTTGGGTCAAAATAGTTTTAAACATACATTTATTTAAGTTAGACTTGCACATGCATTGTCTTTCTGCTTTATTCACAATTTCATGGTGTTCCCTCAAAAGCCCTGTAGGGTAAGACAAACATTACCAACCAATTTAGTCCTCTTTGAGAGAAAGGATCAGAGCAATTCAGCCCTGCTGAATCAGGCAAGTGCAAATGATTGATTGCAGTAAGCTATCAGAAGAGCTGTTATGTTACACCATGAAAGTTGGCAGCCCATGCTGATCACATTAGAGAAAAGGTCAGATTATGTATTTTCAGACTCACTTGTACATCTGGTACTAATGGCATTGTCATTATCATTCCTGAAAATTGAAAAAAATAGCCTGGAAATGGCATCATGAAGGGGAAAAAAGAAATTTAAGAAATAATTATGTGCATGCTTTTAAAACAAAGGGACATATTGTGAAACAGGATGTCCAATGAATGTGGTGAAAAACAATTTAATTAATTTTCAAAAAGTACATTTACTTGTTATAAGCCTAGTATTAAACACCAGTGAACATTTTCATACTGAAAAAATTAAAAACCTCTTACTAAATCATAGAACATAAGTTAACCAATGATTAGTCTTTGAAACTGAAGTTAGATTTGCCCTTTAATTGTCATTGTCTTTAAGCTTTAATAGCCATAGAATGACTTTAAATTATATATGTGATAATCTTTGTTGAGAGGTATAAAACTTTATACTCAAAGCACTTCACAAATAATTTTTCATTATGATAACAGATCTGTAAATGGAATTTAAATTTTATTTTCTTTATGTAACATAATTATTTTCTACTTAAGAATGGTAGCATTAATACAAAATCATAAACACATTCCAGATTAAATTTTTCTTTTTTGTTATATCCTGAGAGTACAGTTCTGAGGCATGGATCTTGTAACATGGACTGACTCATGGTCCACAAGTGCTGGGAGACAAGAGACTTTCTATGGGTCTATTGAATTTCTGTAGGTCTATGAGCAAGGCACTGACTGCCCTTTATTCAAGAATGCTTGTACAGTGAACCACCTTAATAGATAGAGGTGGATAGTGCCTGCTTCTGGAGCAAAGAGCAGATATGCTTAGTGCCCATAAAAGATTCAGAGTCCCAAAGCCCTTATCCTGCTGTGCATCTCACTGGGTGTGCATGTATCATACAGTACTCTTCATACTGCCCTGTAGAAACTAGTGCTCAAGAAATTGGTGCAAAAATGCTAATACTTTGACTTCTGCTATAGCTGTGAGCAATAAGCTGCCCTGTTGCTCTGGGTAACAAACTGTCCATTATCTTTGGTGCAGAAGTCTTATATCTTCTACCATCATCCATGAAACTCTGACAAGCTAACTAGTTAACTTGCCAGTAGGTAAAATCTCAGACCATTTATAGATGTTTGTAGAGAGGAACCCCACATTGACTGCTAAATGATTCTCTTAAGTATAACTACAATTCCTACCCATTTAATAATTTTGTTGTTGATTTTTTAAGTCATAGGAATTTATAGCCCCAAATCTTTGGGTTGACCCCAGCACACAATTCTTTGCACCATCAAGTTATGGATCATTTGAAGAGACAGAATGACTGACTCTGCTACCCTGGGAGAAACAGACTTCTGAACTCCACTTCCGAGAAAGATTCATGTAAGATTTCTCCTGAAGTCGAATTGGTTTAGATATTGGGCAGCCGAAAAGAAATTAATACATTAATAAAATAAGAGAAAAAAGAAATAATAAACTAAAGTAAAAAATGTTCTCTGATATATCTATGAATTCGAGTACTTTATAAACTACACGTAAGACAGGAGTTTTACCACTTCTTGTCAATTTATATGGTGTAATACATCCAACGTGTTTTACATTGTCTTGCTACTTTATGTTGTCATTCCCTTTACTACCTCTGGTATGCTTTTCCTCCCTGAGCTTAATTGTGTATATTTTATTTTCAAGCATTCCCACTACTACAAAAATAAATATATTTAATTTTTTCTAAATTCCTCAAAAACAAACACATAAACATGCAAATATATAGTAGTCGAAGTTATCTATCCTCAATATCAGATGTTCATTCAACTACTTGATTTATAGGAGCAGCCTTCAAAATCAACTATCAAATTCAATCAAATCATATTATATTGAGCATTCTAAAGAGGATGCCTAAAATAAATCAGGTAAATAGTTAGGTATCTAGAAAAAAATCTGTGATACTGCTGCCTTCTACCTTGCTTTATCCTATAATATGTTTGGTATTTTATAATCCTAAAGTGCATTGAATTGACACTCTTGGTACAGCACTCTTTTTCATTGGGAATTATAAAAATCCCTTCAGTGGTTATGACTGTGTACCTCTCTGGTATTTGTAACACAATATTTTGCTCACTTGCAGATCATGAAAGCACTTCTGTAGCTCATCTTCTATTTTTATCCTAACAAAAATAGGGCCTGAATTCACACCCTAGGGAAAAACCATAGAGAATATTGTTCAAATTTATATTTTATAATGAAAGATTATAGGTTTTACCACAATTTGTACATTCTCTTCTAAAAATTTTATTGAAGTATAGTTGACTTACAATGGGTGTTTAATTTCTGCTGTACAAAAAAGTGACTCAGTTATACATATATATCTTCTTTACATATTATTTTCCATTATAGTTTATCACAGTATATTGAATATAGTTCCCTATACTATACAGTAGGACCTTGCTTTTTATCCATCCTATATGTAATAGTTTGCATCTGCTGTAAAGTCTTTACCATTAGCCAAGTGATAATTTGTGTTGCTTATGCCTAAAGTAATTGCAATAATAATTTTTACAGCAATGATAAAAATGAATGCACATCCCTTAATTTTCCTTCCAGTTAATTTTTCTTTAAGTTAATTAAGGATTTTGATTGATTTCTTGTAGAGAAGAGGTAGACTGTAATAGCCACTCAGATCACCACCATTTAAAACAGAATTTCTGACTTTAGGCTAAAAGTTCCTTTAAAGTGCCATTTTCCCCCAAATAATTTCTATTAGTCTCTGTTACCTCTACCTGAAAGGTATGATACCACCATTGAAAAGGGCTGCAGTGAATGATGGGTTAAATTTCAGCAGGAAGACTGGAGAAAATACTAAGAAGTTGAGGGACACAATCCACTCACTAGTCATACACTCTGTAAGTTGCTTTTGTATATAAGACTCTTACAGATACCAGAGGATAAGTGAAAATACAGAAACACAGCACACCTTGAGTGATAGGTGCTATAACAAAAATAGTATAAAGGTCAATAAAGCACAGAGGTGGTTAACTATTTGCCCAGTGAAAGATGAAGGAAAGTCCAGGCAGTGAGATGAGCATGGACAGGAATGAAAGGGCATGGCTGTTTAGGGAAATGATGAAAAGCTCAGTTTGCTTGGAGCAGCAAGTGAAGACCTAAAGAAAAATGGAGAGGAAACTGATACAATGTATAAAAATGAATTCAGAGTGACTCATAAATGGATGCATATAACATGTTACATCTTTAGCTTTAAATCCCAAGCTTTATTAATACTACCTTAATAACAGGTTCAGCCAATTCCTCCTTTATATGAAAATCCTCCTTTACTTAGTTGTTTATTCATCTTGGTTGATACTCTGTGAGCAACTTGAATCTGTACAACTAAACATTATTTCTAGAAAATATCCTTGATGTTTTCTTTAAACTTTCTTTCACCATGTCACCATTAGCCCCACTGGATCTTATGAATGTAATCTGCATGCCTTTTGGCTTGTTTCACACTTTCTATCTGTTTGTTGTGCATTCAGGAGATTCATTCACCTAGGATGTAAGGATTATTAATTCACTATATATATTTTTTTTTTTTTGCGGTACGCGGGCCTCTCACTGTTGTGGCCTCTCCCGTTGCGGAGCACAGGCTCCAGACGCGCAGGCTCAGCGGCCATGGCTCATGGGCCCAGCTGCTCCATGGCATGTGGGATCTTCCCAGACTGGGGCACGAACCCGTGTCCCCTGCTTTGGCAGGCAGACTCTCAACCACTGTGCCACCAGGGAAGCCCTAATTCACTATTTTTAATGTAAAATATATCAAATATGCAAGTGTCAAAAACATGTACAGCTAACATATAAGTGATTTAAAATCATACTCATTCTTGTAGATAGATAATTTTTTTCCAATAATTCACTATCCCATCCTGAAAGAGAATCCTATGTCCTTTGCTCTTTGTGATGTGACTTGCAGTGTCTCCTATTGAAGGAGTATACTTTCCTGCCCCATTAACATAGGGTTTAGCCATGTGACTTGCTTTGGCAAATGGAAGTGAGTGGATGTGATAGAGTCCACATCCAAGAAGAAACTTTTCAGAGCCATGCTTTAGCCTGGATTCAGAAGTAAAAAGATATATGGGGCAGAAGCAGAGGAGCAGCTGACAAGCAGTCAACATATAACAAAACTGACAAATAAAACTTATGTGTTGAAAACAAAAAAAGTGGGGGAATCATTTATTATTGCAGCAAAACTAATATACCAGTGTACCCCAAACCCAGATTAAGACACAGCAGATCAGGAGAGACCTTCAAGATGGTGGAGGAATAAGATGTGGAGATCACCTTCCTCCCCACAAATACATCAGAAATACATCTACATGTGGAACAACTCCTACAGAACACCACTGAATGCTGGCAGAAGACCTCAGACTTCCCAAAAGGCAAGAAACTCCCCACGTACCGGGGTAGAGCAAAACAAAAAAGGAAAAAGAGAAACAAAAGAATAGGGATGGGACCTGCACCTCTGGGAGGAGCTGTGAAGGAGGAAAAGTTTCCACACAATAGGAAGCCCCTTCACTGGTGGATACGGGGTGTGGCAGGGGGGGAGCTATGGAGCCATGGAGTATAGCTCAACAACAGGGGTGCAGAGGGAAAAGTGGAGAGGTTCCCATGTAGAGGATTGGTGCTGACCAGCACTCACCAGCCTGAGAGGCTTGTTGGCTCACCCACCTGGGGCAGATGGGGGCTGGGAGCTGAGGCTCTGACTTCGGAGTTCAGATCCCAGGGAGAGGACTGGGATTGGCTGCATGAACACAGTCTGAAGGGGGCTAGTGTTCCACAGTAGCCGGGAGGGGATCCGGGAAAAAGTCTGGACTTGCCTAAGAGGTGAGAGACAATTGTTTCAGAGTGCTTGAGGAGAGGGGATTCAAAGCACCGCCTGGACAAACTCCGGAGAAGGGTGTGAGCTGCTGCCATCAGCATGGACACTACAAACAGGCATGAGATGCTAAGTCAGCTGCTGCAGCCACCAAGAAGCCTGTTTGCAAACACAGGTCACTATCCACACCTCCCCTCCCGGGAGCCTGAGCATTCCACCACTGCCAGGGTCTTGTGACCCAGGGACAACTTCCCTGGGAGAACACATGGCATACCTCAGGCTGTTGCAACGTCACGTCGGCCTCTGCCATAGCAGACTAAACCCTCATTCCATACCCCACCCTCCCCGTGGCCTGAGTGAACCAGAACCCTCTAATCAGCTGCTACTTTAACCTGGTCCTGTCTGGGCAGGAAACAGATGCTCTCAGGTGACCTACACACAGAGACTGGGCTAAATCCAAAGCTGAATCACAGGAGCTGAGTGAAAAAGGAAGAGAAAGGGAAATTTCTCCCAGTAGCCTCAGGAGCAGCAGATTAAATCTCCACAATCAACTTGATGTACCCTGCATCTGTGGAATACCTGAATAGACAATGAATCATCCCAAAAATGAGGCAGTGGAGTTTGGGAGCAACTGTAGACTTGGGGTTTGCTTTCCGCATCTAATTTGTTTCTGGTTTTATGTTTATCTTAGTTTAGTATTTAGAGTTTATTATCATTGGTAGATTTGTTTATTGATTTGGTTGCTCTCTTCCTTCATATATATATATATATATATGTATATATATATATTTTTTTCCTTTTTCTCTTTTTGTGAGTGTGTATGTGTATGCTTCTTTTGGTGATTTTGTCTGTATATCATTGTGTTTAGCATTTGTCCTAGGGTTATGTCTGTCTATTTAGTTTGTTTGTTTTTAGTACAGTTTTTAGCACTTGTTATCATTACTGGATTTGTTTTTGGATTGGTTTCTCTCTTCTTTCTTTCTTTTTTTATTACTTTTCAATATTTTGCTTTTAATAATTATTTTTCATTTCAATAACTTTATTTTATTTATCTTCTTTCTTTCTTTCTTTCTTTCTTTCTTTCTCCCTTTTCTTCTGAGCCGTGTGGCTGACAGGGCCTTAGTGTTCTGGCTGGGTGTCAGGCCTGTGCCTCAGAGGTGGGAGAGCCAAGTTCAGGACATTAGTCCACCAGAGACATCCCAGCTCCATGTAATATCAAATGGTAAATATCTCCCAGAGATCTCGATCTCAACACTAAGACCCAGCTCCATTCAATGACCAGCAAGATACAGTGCTGGACACTCTATGCCAAACAACTAGCAAGACAGGAACACAACCCCACTCATTAGCACAGAGGCTGCCTAAAATCATTATAAGGTCACAGACAGCCCAAAACACACTTCCGGACATGACCATGCCCACCAGAAAGACAAGATCCAGCCTTATCCACCAGAACACAGGCACCAGTCACCTCCAGCAGGAAGCCTACACAACCCACTGAACCAAACTTAGCCATTGGGGGCAGACAGCCAAAAAAAAATGGGAACTACAAACCGGCAGCCTGTGAAAGCAGGTCCCAACACACAGTAAGCTAAGCAAAATGAGAAAACAGAGAAACACACAGCAGATGAAGGAGCAACGTAAAAACTCACAAGACCAAACAAATGGAGAGGAAATAGGCAGCCTACCTGAAAAATATTCAGAGTAATGATAGTAAAGATGATCCAAAATCTTGGATATAGAATGTAGAAAATACAAGAAACGTTTAACAAGGACCTAGAAAAACTAAAGAGCAAACAAACAATGATGAAAAACAAAATAAATGAAATTTAAAATTCAGTAAAAGGAATCAATAGCAGAATAACTGAAGAAGAAGAATGGATAAGTGACCTGGAAGATAAAATAGTGGAAATAACTACTGCACAGCAGAAAAAGAAAAGAGAATGAAAATAATTGAAAACAGTCACAGAGAACTCTGGACAACTTTAAATGCACCAGCATTCAAATTATAGGGGTCCCAGAAGAAGAAGAGAAAAAGAAAGGGACTAAGAAAATATTTCAAGAGATTATAGTTGAAAACTTCCCTAATATGGGAAAGGAAATAGTCAATCAAGTCCAGGAAGCACAGAGAGTCCCATACAGGATAAATCCAAGGAAAAACACGCCAAGACACATACTACTAAAACAATCAAAAATTAAATACAAAGAAAAAATATTAAAAGCAGCAAGGGAAAAACAACAAAAAACATAGAAGGGAATCTCCATAAGGTTAACAACTGATCTTTCAGCAGAAACTCTGCAAGCCAGAAGGGAGTGACAGGACATATTTAAAGTGATTAAAGGGAAAAACCTACAATGAAGATTACTCTATCCAGCAAGGATCTCATTCATATTCGATGGAGAAATTAAAACCTTTACAGACAAGCAAAAGCTAAGAGAATTCAGCACCACCAAACCAGCTTTACAACAAATTCTAACAGAACTTCCCTAGGCAGGAAACACAAGAGAAGGAAAAGACTGACAAAAACAAACCCAAAAGAATTAAGAGAATGGTCATAGGAACATACAATTTGATAATTACCTTAAATGTAAATGGGTTAAATGCTCCAACCAAAACATAGACAGGCTGAATGGATACAAAAACAAGACCTGTATATATACTGTCTACAAGAGACCCACTTCAGACTTAGGGACATATGCAGACTAAAAGTGAGGGGATGGAAAAAGATATTCCATGCAAATGGAAATCAAATGAAAGCTGGAGTAGCAATACTCATATCAGATAAAATAGACTTTAAAATAAAGAATGCTACAAGAGACAAAGAAGGACACTACATAATGATCAAGGGATCAATCCAAGAATAAGAAATAACAATTGTAAATATTTATGCACTCAACATATGAGAACCTCTATACATAAGGCAAATGCTAACAGCCATAAAAGGGGAAATCAAAAGTAACACAATCATGGTAGGGGACTTTAACATCCTATTTTCATCAATGGACAGATCAACCAAAATGAAAATAAATAAGGAAACACAAGCTTTAAATGACATATTAAACAAGATGGATTTAATTGATATTTATAGGACATTCCATCCAAAAACAACAGAACATACTTTCTCCTTAAGTGCTCATGGAACATTCTCCAGGATAGATCATACCTGGAGTCACAAATCAAGCCTTGATAAATTTAAGAAAATTGAAATCATATATCTTTTCCACCACAATGCTATAAGAATAGATATCAATTACAGGGGAAAAAACTCTAAAAAATAGAAACACATGCAGGCTAAACAATATACTACTTAATAACCAAGGAATCACAGAAGAAATCAAAGAGAAAATCAAAAAATAACTAGAAACAAAGGAGAATGAAAACATGAAAACCCAAAACCTATGGGATGCAGCAAAAACAGTTCTAAGAGGGAAGTTTATAGCAATACACTCCTACCTCAAGAAACAAGAAACATCTCAAATAAACGATCAAACAGTACACCTAAAGGAATTAGAGAAACAAACAAACAAAAAAAAACCTTAAGTTAGCAGAAGGAAAGATATCATAAATATCAGATCAGAAATAAATGAAAAAGAAATGAAGGAAACAATAGCAAAGATCAATTCAACTAGCAGCTGGTTCTTGGAGAAGATAAACAAAATTGATAAACCATTAGTCAGGCTCATCAAGAAAAAAAGGGAGAAGACTCAAATCAATAGAATTAGTTATGAAAAAGAAGTAACAACTACAGTGCAAAAATACAAAGGATCATGAGAGATTACTACAAGCAACTATATGCCAATAAATTGGACAACCTGGAAGAAACGGACAAATTCTTAGAAAAGCACAACCGTCCAAGACTGAACCAGTAAGAAATGGAAAATATAAACAGATGAACCACAAGCCATGAAATTGAGACTGTGATTAAAAATCTTCCAACAAACAGAAGCCCAGGACCAGATGGCTTCACGGGCAAATTCTATCAAACATTTAGAGAAGAACTAACACCTATCCTTCTCAAACTCTTCCAAAATATACCAGAGGAAGGAAGACTCCCAAGCTCATTCTACAAGGCCACATCACGTTGAAACCAAAACCAGACAAAGATTTCACAAAGAGAGAAAACTACAGACCAATATCACTGATGGACATAGATGCAATAATCCTCAACAAAATACTAGTATACAGAATCCAGCAGCACATTAAAAGGATCAAACACCATGATCAAGTTGGGTTTATCCCAGGAATGCAGAGATTCTTCAATATATGCAAATCATTTAGTGTGATACACTATATTAACAAATTGAAGGAGAAAAACCATATGATCATCTCAATAGATGCAGAAAAAGCTTTTGACAAAATTCAACACAAATTTAAGATAAAAACCCTCCAGAAAGTAGACACAGAGGGAACTTACCTCAACATAATAAAGGGCATATATGACAAACCCACAGCCAACATCATTCTCAATGGTGAAAAACTGAAAGCATTTCCACTACGATTCGGAACAAGACAAGGTTGTCCACTCTCATCACTATTATTCAACATAGTTTTGGAAGTTTAATCAGAGAAATCAGATAAGAAAAAGAAATAAAAGGAATCCAAATCAGAAAAGAATAAATAAAGCCGTCATTGTTTGCAGATGACATGATACTATACATAGAGAATCATAAAGGTGCTACCAGAACCTACTAGAGCTAATCAATGAATTTGGTAAAGTAGCAGGATAAAAAATTAATGCACAGAAATCTCTTGCATTCCTAACACTAATGATGAACAATCTGAAGAGAAATTAAGGAAACATTCCCATTTACCATTGCAACACAAAGAATAAAATACCTGGGAATAAACCTACCTAAGGAGACAAAAAACCTGTATACAGAAAACTATATGACACTGATGAAAGAAATTAAAGATGATACAAACATATGGAGACATATACCATGTTTTAGGATTGGAAGAATCAACACTGTGAAGATGACTATACTACCCAAACCAATCTACATTCATTGCAATCCCTATCAAACTACCAATGGCATTTTTCATAAAACTAGAACAAAAAATTTCACAATTTGTATGAAAACACAAAAGACCCCGAATAACCAAAGCAATCTTGAGAAAGAAAAACGGAGCTGGAGGAAACAGGCTCCTGGACTTAAGACTATACTACAAAGATACAGTAATCAAGATAGTATAGTACTGGCACAAAAACAGAAATATAGATCAATGGAACAGGATAGAAAGCCCAGAGACAAACCCACACACTTATTGTGACCTTATTTTTGATAAAGGAAGCAAGAATATACACTGGAGAAAAGACAGCCTCTTCAATAAGTGGTGCTAGGAAAACTGGACAGCTGCATGTAAAAGAATGAAATCAGAACAATCCTTAACACCATACACAAAACTAAACTCGAAATGGATTAAAGACCTAAATGTAAGGACAGACACTATAGTACTCTTAGAGGAAAACATAGGCAGAACACTCTATGACATAAATCACAGCAAGATCCTTTTTGACCCTCCTAGAGAATTGGAAATAAATACACAAATAAACAAGTGGGACCTAATGGAACTTAAAAGCTTTTGCACAGCAAAGGAAACCATAAACAAAATGAAAAGACAACCCTCAGAATGGGAGAAAATATTTACAAATGAAGCAACTGACAAAGGATTACAAGCAGCTCATGCAGCTCAATATCAAAAACACAAAAAGCCTAATCCAAAAATGGGCTGAAGACCTAAATAGACATTTTTCCAAAGAAGATATACAGATTGCCAATAAACACATGAAAGAATGCTCAACATCACTAATCATTAGAGAAACGCAATTCAAAACTACAATGAGGTAACACCTCACACCAGTCAGAATGGACATCATCAAAAAATCTACAAACAATAAATGCTGGAGAAGGTTTGGAAAAAAGGGAACCCTTTTGCCCTATTGGTGGGAATGTAAATTGATATAGCCACTATGGAGAACAGTATGGAGGTTCCTTAAAAAACTAAAAATAGAGCTACCCTACGACCCAGCAATCCCACTACTGGGCATATACCCTGAGACAACCATAATTCAAAAAGAGCCATGTGCCACAATGTTCATTGCAGATCTATTTACAATAGCCAGGACATGGAAGCAACATAAATGTCCATCGACAGATGAATTGATAAAATGGATAAAGAAGATGTTACACACATATATATAATGGAATATTACTCATCCATAAAAAGAAGCAAAATTGAGTTATTTTTATTGATGTGGATGAACCTAGAGTCTGTCATACAGAGCAAAGTAAGTTAGAAAATTAAAAACAAATACCATATGCTAACACATATATATGGAATCTAAAATAAAAAAAATGGTTCTGAAGAACCTAGGCACAGGACAGGAATAAAGATATAGATGTAGAGAATGCACTTGAGGACACAGGGAGGGGGAAGGGTAAGCTGGGGTGAAGTGAGGGAGTGGTATGGACTTATATATATTACCAAACATAAAATAGATAGCTAGTGAGAAGCAGCCACATAGCACAGGGAGATCAGCTCGGTGCTTTGTGACCACCTAGAAGGGTGGGATTTGGAGGGTGGGAGGGAGACACAAGAGGGAGGAGATATCGGGATATATGTATAGCCGATTCACTTGGTTTTAAAGCAGAAACTAACACAACATTGTAAAGTAATTATACTCCAATAAAGATGTTAAAAAAAAGACACAGCAGATCACCATTCATAAAAGGTTTGTAAAGGTAATGTTGTAGTATAAGCTGCAGATAAGGAGTTAGAGCATTATATCCTGAATAGAAATCAGGACGCCCACAAGTTGTAATGGCAGGCTTTGAGAAGAAGGAAAGGAATCAGGAAAATTCAATACATGGAATTGAAACAATTGTTATCCATATGGAAAATAAAATCAAATTGGATCTCTGGCTTATAACACATTGAATATTCCAGGTAGATTAAAAATGTAAATTTGCTAAAGAAAAAAATTGTAAAAGTGTAAAAGAAATATAGACCAATATCTTTTTATTTTTTTTTTTTTGCAGTACGCAAGCCTCTCATTGTTGTGGCTTCTCACGTTGCGGAGCACAGGCTCTGGACACGCAGGCTCAGTGGCCATGGCTCATGGGCCTAGCTGCTCCGTGGCATGTGGGATCTTCCCGGACCAGGGTACGAACCCATGTCCCCTGCATTGGCAGGCGGACTCTCAACTACTGCGTCACCAGGGAAGCCCAGGCCAAGATCTTTAACCTCAGATTAGGAATGATCTCTTTAGTAAGGTATAACATACACAAACTATAAAAAAATTGATATATATTTTTTCATTGAAACTTTAATTCTCATACAAAAATTGGGTAAATGAATTTTTTAGAATAAAGCAACAGACTGAGAGAATTAATAGATAACATAAGAATAATAGATAGTATTAATAGAATTAATTCTAATTCTATTGATAGAATTAATATTATTAACACAATTCATAGATAAAATAAGAATTAAAGGATAACCAAGAATTAATAGATAACATAAATAACTCCTAAAAATAATATGAAAACAAAAAGCATTTCAATTAGCAAAAGGAACAATACATGTAAAAGCAATTATCAAAAGAGGAAGATAAAATAATAAACATATCATAAGAAGTTTAATTTCATTACTCATTGAGAAAATAAAAATGAAATCAACAATGATAGATTCAGACTGGCATTAATATGAATGCCCAACAACATTCGGTGTTGACCAAAAGGAAAAAAAAGGAAACTTTCATTCACTCTTTATGGGAATATAATTGGCAAAAACATTTTGAAAACTCTTACACAGTAATGCATAAAGTTGATGTGATAGGCAGAACAATGATACAAAAGGTGTCAGTTTCTTAATCCTCATAACTTGTTAGGTTCCATTCAAAAGGGGATTAAAGTTGCAGATATAATTAGGGTTGCTAATCAGCTGATCTTAAAATAGGTAAATTACTCTGTATTATCTGGCTGGACCCAATGTAATAATAAGAGTCCTTAAATGTGGATAAAGTTTCCCAGCTGTCGTCAGAGGGAGATATGATTATGGAAGAGGTCAGAGTGATGAGATGTGAGAAGGAATAGACTTATCATAACTGGCTTTGAAGATGCAGAAGGGAGCCATAAGCCAAAGAATGTGGGCAGCCTCTAGAACCAAGGAAAGGCTAGGAAACAGATACTCATTACAGGCTCCTGAAAGAAATGCAGCGCTGTTAACGTAACATACTGATTTCAGCTCAGTGAGACCTGTGTCAGGCTTATGATCTACAGAACTGTAAGAAAATAAATATATGTTGTTTTAAGCCACTCATTTTGAAGTTATTTATTTATTTATCTTTTTTTTTTTGCAGTACGCGGGCCTCTCACTGTTGTGGCCTCTCCCGTTGCAGAGCACAGGCTCCAGACGCGCAGGCTCAGCGGCCATGGCTCATGGGCCTAGCCGCTTCGCGGCATGTGGGATCTTCCCAGACCAGGGCACGAACCCGTGTCCCCTGCATCAGCAGGCAGACTCTCAACCACTGCCCCACCAGGGAAGCCCCATTTTGCAGTAATTTGTTACAGTATCAATACAGTTGAAAAGGTACATATTCTATTAATCAGTAATTCTACTTCTAAATATAAGCTCTTGAGAAACTCTTACATTTTTGCACAATTAGATATAAATAAAGCTGTTCATTGCTGCATTTTTTGTAATAGAGAAAGTTGGAAACAAGTGTTAGTAGGGGAATGAATGTAGTCACACAGGTTACGTTCTTGAACAGCTAAAATAAACCAACTATATCTTAATAGTCCACCATAAGTAAATTTCAAACCTACAATACTGAAGCCAAAAGCAATCTGCAGAATGACACAAACGGCACAATACCATTTATACAAAATTTTAAAACACACAAAACGATACCTTTATATTATTTTTGAATACATACATATATGGTAAATTTTTAAAAACATGAATGGGAAAGATCCACACAAGCTGGAGAGTGCTGGTTTGTTTTAGGGAGCAAACGAGGGAATGAGATGTAGTGTCTTTGTAGAAATGGGGTAAAAGGGAGGCTTAAGCAATTGCATCCAAAGAATTATAAAATTCTTATAAAATACTCAAAACGAATGAAGCAACGTTAGAATTTACAGAATATTGACAGTTACACCAGGTTTCATCATTTTTAAAATATTTTAGTTTGTTCTGAAATATTTTCATACTGTAAAATATAAAAACAGAGAAAAGTGAAAGTGAAAGCTCTGGATTGACTTCTAGCTCTGGTAATTACTATAATAGGATTTTAGGCATGGGATTGGAGAAATGATATATTTGAGCAATGGTATATTTGAGCACTTACAAATTTAAATGACCATAACTAAGTTTGATAAGAATATAGGATTTGATGTGCCAGGAAGTACGCTCAGTGCCTTAAATATATTATCTCATTTAATCCCATAACAATCATCACATGGAATGAAGCAGGTTCTACTATCACTCTCTTCCATATAACTTAAAAGCAGAAAAATACTTAACCTAAAAAAGTTAAGTATTTTGTCCAAGATCATATATCTGGTGAAGGACAAAACTAGGATTCAGTAAACTCAGTGAATATGACACCCTAAGATGTATTCTAAACCACTAGGGGCACCACCAGAGACCTTAGTAAGGAAAAGATCATTTCTCTGTGTACATCAGAAAATTCCTCCCTATAACTTAAGGTACACCTCAATATCTCAATTTTTCAGGTGAAGTAAGTGAGGCTAACTTTCAACAGAGTTTGTCTGAACCTTAAATGTACAAAAACTTGTGAATATAAAATACCTAGTGTCAATTCAAAGAAAACCACACAGTGCAAGAGCTGTGAGTTTAAGTTTTATTCAGGATCTTACTGAGGACTATAGCCTGGGAAACAGCCTCCCAGATAGCTCTGAGGAACTGCTCAGAACAGGCAGGGGGAAAAACCAGTATATATATATGATTTTTGGCCAGGGAATACGTGCAGTCAAACATACATTTTGGTAAAATGTCACTTCTAGTCACAAATAACAGGTATCTCATTTAATGATTTTAATACTTTTCTATGGATAGGAAGTTGTAAGAATCTGGGTTTATTAAAATTCTTCCTGAAATATACCTCAAACTTTGTAAGAGTCCAGTTTTTCCAAAGCACAGAGTGCCTCATCCTGTTTTTCTCTAAAACCCTTTCAGTGCACTGTCAGTCATCAACTGCAGGGGCTAGTGACTTAATTCTTATAGTATAGTGAGCAAAATTCTTTGTTTTATGCTAGCATAAATAGCTATTCCCCATAATGTCAAGCTTTCTTTCACTCCCTGCCCTCCTGCCTTTCCTTTATCTAGTATGCTCTATAAGCAAGACTTGTAAAGAAAAATCCTGTTGTTTTGTGCCTATCAATAGCAATGCTATGGCTAGAAATGCCTGCAGGCACTCATCTGGGCCCACCAAGCTCCCCACAGATATCTCCCCTTTCAAAACCCATGCTGTGGCTGGACTAGCCCTTGTGGTTCTTACTATGATTGCAAGATGCCCTTAGAAATAACTATCAGGAAACTTTGAAAGACAATGTTTATTACTCACAAGCCCTGGATGGTACACAGTACAAATGGGTCCTCGGAGTGAAGTGGGGGAGGGTAGTGAGGCAGAGGTTGGGAAGTGGGGGAGGTGGGGCTGTGGGGAGGTGGGAGAGTAGGTCTGGGCTTCTGATTTTATTAGGGTCAAGGGTGGGGGCTTAAGTTTTCTCAGGTTCACACCTTATTGGTGAATTTAAAGCATAAGAGCAGGAATTAGAGTGTGAGAAGGGAAAAACAAGTGGTCAAAAGGTCTGTTATTAAGTCAACCAGATACCAGATATCTCTAAAACAGAGGAAACTTGGTGGGGGCTGCTGGGGTGGTTGACAGGGGAGACAGTCTGGCTCTCTACTTGCAGCTGGCAAGGTTTTGTTTAGGATAGCTATCAGCAGAGGCCTTGGCGATCAAAAGCTTAAGTCAAGCACTTGCATTACAATTTAAAATAAAACCAAAAACTGTTAGACATTTATATTACAACTGTCCTAGCCTTTTATTCTTTAACTTAAAAAACTCTACACACCACATAATTTCAAAATAGCAATAAAAAAATGCAGTTAACAGTAAACTTGTTACATCTATATGAAAATTCTGAGACCACCCAGTCCTTTTAGTAAGTATTGCTATTCTATAATACTAAAGCATTTGCATACCCCAAATTGCCAATAATTGCTCTCCCACCTGGGGAAAAAATGGCAGAGTTTTTTTCTAAATTGAAAATTTATAATGAAGAAAAATACAACTGTTGATAGTTTCTGCATCAATACATTTATATTATATATGCATTAATATATTTATAATATATCAGTGCAGTTTTTCATGAAAACAAGGTAACTAGAATTTAAGCTCATAATAAGCTATGTTACCAGAAAGTAGATATTACTATAGCTGTGATCACTGGAACACGTTAGAAACTAAACTTTCAAATAAGTTATGCATAAAAAGTATTAATATTAATAACTTTGCATATTAAATGTGGGACCACAGAATATTATAATACAGAGTATTACAACTGTACTCTCTTTCAGAATAGTAACGATTGAGAAGATTTTGAAGCTGAGCAGGACCTTGCGAGGCCTTCCTAGGTGCCAAATCTTCTCTGTGGCCTCCATTTCTTGTTTGTAGAAAAAAGGCTTTAGTCTCCTAGGCCTTCCCTAAGTTCCAAAGAGCAGTTAAGCAAGAAAAATAATACTAGCTTTAACAATAGTTCAGCAAAAAAAAGAGTCCTAGTTCCTCCTCAAGGGATATACATAATAATCTGAGCAGATCTTTGAGTCGTTCTGCAGAAAATAAGAAGACTCTTAACCAGGTGGAGGATAGTGACTACATGCTGATCACAGACATGTAGACCCAGACTGGTTGGAATCAGAAGGTTAATTATTAACATTTTTAAAACATGACCCTTTTACCTCACCACCAACCAATGAGAAGAAAGTCCATGAGCTGATCATGGACCCAGCAAACCCTCACCTCTAATGTTGCCTTTAAAAATCCTTCCCTAAAAGCCATCGGAGAGTGTAGGTCTTTTGAACATGAGCTCCCTTGCTTGGTGCCCTGCAATAAACGTATTTTCCTTCACCACAAACTGGTATCAGTAGATTGGCTTTCCTGCACATCAAGCAAGCAGATCCAAGTTTGGTTTCGTAACAATTTGTGCTATTCTAGCCAAAGTAAAACCAGTAAGGATTGTTCTGTACAATATTCAAAGTTATTATTACAATCATCTAACTTACGTCTTAAAGGAAGTTTCACTCTCTATTAGTTTACCCAGAGCAGTCTTATGTTATATGCTATGAACAGAAGTCTTCAGACAAGCATCACAGAAAAAAGTAGCCTAATTTCAGCAAAAACTACTCTTCCAAATACTAGTTTTTAAAAAAATGATGTTGATATAATTTGTTCATACTTTGACACCAAATTTATTCCGACAACAACAAAAAAATCTTGCTTTTTCACAGTTAATTCCATTAAAGAGCATAAACAATGATAAACTTAATAATAACTAAAGATAAGATATTTTCCCTGACTAATGGGGAAAAAAATGTCCAAGATGATCCAGGTGGAACAGATTCCAAACTGGAGACAGGGTATTTAAATGATACAAACTCACAGTTTCTCACTTTGGCACTTTCATACTATGTTTTGAGTTTTTCTGTACTATCACCTTCCCTTTCTCGTCATAAGTAAAATCACACAGCAAGTCACATGCTGAAATAAATATAAAAATATTGAAAACGAGCCAATACCACTAGGAAAGATTTGGGTTGGCAGGAGAACAGCTAGTCAGTCCAAACTTTCTTTTAGTTTTTGGATAATAGAAAATGATCAGATTTTCTTCATACCTATATCTCAAAGTAATATCTAATTTAAAAATTTTGTAAGTTCTGATTACATTTAATCCTTTAAAATAATCATGATCTACTTTATTTTGTGGAGCTCTTTCATAGCTCGTTCTCCCACAGCAGTTTAACCTCTTGAGAAAAGATAGCACGTAAATGTTCACCATAATAGACCTACCTGGACAAATAAAAAAAGTCTCCTGTACACTGTTTAATTTAATGTCTGAGATGATGATGTGGTGAACACTCAATTCAACACTGATAACAAGTCAGGGAATTTTTTAATCCTCTCTATTAATTGTCTTCACTATCCAGAGCTGAAGGGCACAGTGAATTGGCATTGGAATAAAAAATATGAATGAATGTAAGAATGAGAAAGTAAAAGAAAAATCTAATATTTATTTCCAGAAAGAAAAAAAAAATACACAGTACTTAACCTGGTATTTTTTAATAACACTATCATATACTTCAGAAGAATAAATTTGTGAGAAATAAAAATTTGGTGAGACCACAATCTATCCAACCTCTAAAATACTTAGCTCAGTTTGGATGCTATATTGCAGAGAACATTATTCCTTTGGCCTCAGTTTGTGATCATTTAAAATATAAGCATAATTATTGATAACTTCTGTAATTTTCACTAGAGGTAGGTTAACTGCAAGTGACATTCTGATTCAGACATAGTATCTAATTTCTTGTTAAATCTTGCTAAGTTATTTGCCTTCATAAAATATTATGGCAGTGTTCCAAGGGTTAATTATGAGTTGCATAAAAGGCACTTCCATCAACTCATTTTAATTTGATTAACCCAGCAGCTTGCCTCACTGAAGTTGCAAGGAAGACTTGCTTATATCTGATCTATATAGTCAACAACAACTAATTTCACAGTTCAGTTATTTAACCCTTGAAAAAAAAGACATTTCCTTAAAATCAGATGATAAAAATGAGTTGCAAAAGCTGTACTAAAAAAATTCACAGCTTTAAAAATGATATTTATGTAAGCTGTATTTATGAATTTATCAATTTAGTAAGAAGTATACTAATAACTTCTCTCTAAACTCTGCAAGAGGGAATAACTTATAGATGCGTATTTCTAACAATATAACACCAACATACTATTTCAATTATGTACTCAAATCCTAGAAATGGAAGGTTATGACATATGGCATAATAGATGATCAACAAATGACCATAACACTGTAATTCAGAAGACAGCCACAGCACTTGAGTAGTTTACGAACTGTGGCAGCCAGAATCTCCAAGTGCCTTCATACTTTCAGTGGGAAGCCATAACTGTTACAGAAATGAAAACATTTATTTAAATCTTAACAAATTTCAATGCCATACTTGAAACCTCAATACTCACATTTTAGCATCTGTGTCATGAGAGGAAAACATTTGTGTTCAAATAATAATTCAGTGTAGGGTCTTTAAAGCTACATTCAAAAAATTTGATTAATATAAATGTTTATCAAAATCTATCCAGAGTGATTATTGAGGGTGGAAGTGGGGAAAAATGACAAGTAGAGGAATGACTTTAACTTTTTCATTTAAGCAGTGTTAATTGTTGGATAATCCTATATTTGATCATATTAATATTTATAAAAATATAAAAGGAGAGTCTGGTATGTTCTCTGTTATACGGTGCTATATAAAGTATGTACACCAGAAGACCATGATATTTTAATATTTTAATAATATTTAAGTATAGAGACATGGAATCTTTTTTGTTTGTTTTTGGTATTCCATTATGAACCTCTTCTCTGTGAAATATACTCAATTTTGGGGAACCACATTTTTAACTTATTCCACCTAGCATGTGAAATATCATTGTCTCGCATTTGTTTTTAAATGTACATATTTCAGGCTTTATAAAGTATCCCCTAGTTTTTATAAACTGGGAAAATGTATTTCTAGGATATGTCATGTTAATAAAATCTTCCATTTAGTGACTGTTCACCAGTGCCATACATTTTTTTCTAATTTTTCTTCAGAACATTATATCAACTTTATTTAAAATGTTGTAGCAATATTTAGGATTCTGACAGACGCTTTTAGAAGTGAAGTAAGATAAATTCATTTGACAACAGAAGTAAGCAAACAAGAGGTGGATATCCAGTTTTCCACTCCTTTTTGTTGGTCTCTTCAGTTTAAATTTAGTCATCCAAGCTATTAGACCAGGAAATGAATGAATTAGTACAATTCCATGAGTGCACAGGCTCATCTCTTTTTACCCTATCTCAAGCCACAGCGTGGCAAGGAGTTTAGTTTCTTGTCCTTCATGTTTGATGGCCCATCACAAGAGCTCACTCAGTCAAGAAGCTAAAAATGAAGGCTATGCCAAAAATACAGAATCCTAAAATCCTGACATACATCTAGTTCTGTTTGGCATTTAATACATCTGTAGCACAAGATGTATGTCATTTAATACTATCATTTTTAAAACACTTTCAAACACACTATAAGTAGATCCTATGAACTAGGTTGAATAGATGTTATTATTTATCATTTTATAGGTGAGAAAATGGAGGATGGGAGAGGTGAAGTCTCTCACCCAAGGTTAAAGAAAAAGAAGCCCTCCTGGATTAGAATTCATGTCCTCTGATCCTTTGACCATTGTTCCATGATATGCCCCTTCAACTACCAAGGTAACAAGCAACATAATAAAGCAGAAAAAAAATGTGACTGGAGGCAAAAACAGCCTGGTTATATTTGTTGTTGGAGAGTCTCCAGAGACTATGAAGTGCCACACAATTTATATACATTGTATTATACTTTAACAGCATCTATGTCAGCTATTTTACAAACCTACTTTACAGATGAGAAAATGAAACTTGAGGAAGGTGAAGCAATTTTTCCATGTAAACAAATGAAGATAAAAACTAGAAGCTGTCCAGATTCAAAGAATACACTCTGAACCACTACTTTTGACTCCATTTTGAGAACGCTGAGATCATGTAGATTGATTTCAAAACAGCACAACAAAAAAAAAGTGAATGATGTAGCAGTAAAAATTATGCCTGTGTTGCCTTGAGACGCATACCCTAATCTCCGGAGCTGACTTTCGCCTGTGCCTATATCCACCAGTGTGCAGAGACAATCTGGCTAGGATTGCCAGATTAAATACAAACACTCATTTAAGTCTGAGTTCCAGATATACCACAATATTTTTTCAGTATGTGTGTCCTAGATATTGCATAGACATACTAAAATTTATTAGGTTTTAATCTGAAATCCAAACATAATTTGAATCCTCTATTTTTATTTGCTTAATCTGGAGAATCATGTCCTTCCTTTTTTGGGCAGCTCAGCTGAAAGCTGCCTCAGCAGGTCCAAGCTAACTCAGTGGAAGATGAGAACTGTTTGCTCTGGAGCTCTCCCTTTCTAAAAGGCCACTTCCCAGACCAGAAATATGCTCCTGTCTGCTGTACCCACAAAAATGTAGATCCTTACAAGCCAGAGCCCCCACTATTGGGACTGCAGCCACGGTGCATGCAGTCCATCTGTCCTGCCCGGCGACGCTATTGAAAATCTCAGAGAATTACGTGTGCTCTGCTACTTCTCTGATAGTAAATTATTTCCCAATAAACCTATTTTACACCTACAACACATGGTACTAAACACGTGTGTCCAGTGTATCCATAACCATTTGCATGACAACATTTTGCAAAATTTTTATTACCTTTGTCCTTTTCAATGTTCACCCATATATGACTGAGAAATGCCACACGGGTCACTCATAATGGATTTTGGGGAAGAAGCTTTCTCCTGTCCTCTTGTTTTTAGAAAGAGTGTTCGTAGCTTCTCTCATTTACTTTTTTAATTTCCCAACTAAAAATATCTAATCTCTTTAGTGTCTCCTGATATAATATCACGTGATGATAGTTCATCACCTGAAATATGGTATTTTTGCTTCTCCAAGTTTCTAATTTTATAAAGTTTTTTCCTGAAATACAACTCTCAGACTCACACTTCTCCTTACATAGATGGCCAAAAATTTGGTTCCAAAGACAATTAATATTTTCCCTTTTGTTTATCATACTCTTTCCAACAAGGACCAGCATTTTATTGGCATTTGTTTAGAGTAAACATAAGAACACTTGAACTCTAATTTTTTCTAGAATTCAGTTAATAGTTTCGAATCTATTATTATAGTATATATTTTGTTTGTAAAATCCATATTCTTCATTTAGGAAAAATGCAAATATCCACTAACTTATAAAATTGTACCTTCTCTCATTTTTGCCTCCAAAATGACATTTTACTTTCAATAGTTTTTGTGCAAAGTTTTTTAAAAAAACATTTATTTTATTATTCAAAAATATCTTCCCAAGATATTGCTTTTGACATTCCTCAGTCTACCATATTCTAATTCCGAACTATCTAATCCTCCCTTTCTAAACACCCTATGTTTTTACTATTCTGCCATTCTCGTCAAGCTGTTATTATTTGTTTCCCTGTTAAAAGAAAAAAAAGGCCCATTCTTCAAGAAACCTTGGATAATATACTCTGCTATATGAAAACTTGCCAAATCTTCCCAGTTAAGATTCATAACTTTATATGAATTATATTTATGTTATTATGCCTTGAAGTATCAACACTGACATATTATCCTCCAGACAAAGAAGAATTTCACTGAGGTTAGGGACAATGTCATGCATATGTCTTTATCATCCAAAACACCAGGAAGAATTCTCCTCACATACTAATATTCAACATATCATTGTAGACTCATTATTAGAATAAAATGCAAGAATTTGCAACTATAATGTAATATAGTTTTTAAAAACCCAGTCTTATTGTTTTCCTTCATAACTTATTAAAACACTCTCTGTAAGGCTACTTTTCTTCCCATTTATACTTGTTTGAAATCTAGGGTAAATCCTCTGATCTCTTTAATCCCTAGAACAATTGAACTTTAGTGACTAAAACATCTATTTTGATGTAACAAAATTTCCACCTTCACACAGAGGTAAATTTGCTCCCCTCCTCCTGCTGGGGAAAGCTTTAGGCTTGTAGTGCCTGAAGTAGGACAGGGGGTGGGTGGTCCTTCTGCCTCTCCCATCGCTAGCCCACCTCAAGGTGTCTCCCTTGTTGGAACAGTAGGAAGGGCCAGGTAATTCTCACCTGCTGTGTACTATTAAAGTGATTTGACTTAGTGACTCTTGGCTTGGCAGGGGATGAAAGCTAATTTTCTTTTCTTCTTGTAGCAAATCACTGTCTTATCTCTAGCTTTTTCCTGTGAATGACTACTTGCATCTCTGGGTAAACTGCTTAGATAGGAGCTGACACAGTCCACCAAGAAACCTCCAGGCATTCTTTCCCTTACTACAATCTGTATGTGTCAGTGAGGCCCTACACAGCAAACATCTATTTGCTGCTCTTTAAACTGGCTAACTGGTCATGTTCTCTTACTGTTTAGACTTCTTGCTTGTGAGTCCAATACAAACTCCCTGAGTTCCCCAAACTCCAAAGAACACCTATCAGGGGAAATGAAGGTTCAGGGTTCACAGAGCTGCATGCTGTGGTCTGAATGTTTGTGCCCCCCTTCAAAATTCATATGCTGAAACTTAACCCCTAAGATGATGGTATAAGGAGTTGGGGCACTTATGAGGCAATTAGGTCATGAGAGCATTTAAATGAGATCATGAGAATCCTCATGAATGGATTAGTGTCCTTATGAGAGACACCCCAGGGAGCTTCTTTGCCCTTTCAGCATGTGGGTACACAGTGAGAAGTCTGCAGTCTGAAACCTGGAAGAGGATCCTCACCAGAACCTGACTGTGCTGGCACCCTGATCTTGGATTTTCAGTATCCAGGAATAAATTTCTGTTGTTTATAAGCCACTTGGTCTCTGGTATTTTGTTATAGCCTCCTGAACAGACTAAGACGCGGTGTCAAAAACAGGAACTATTGTTTTATCTGAAGCTGATTCCACCCCTTCTATACAGAAAGACTTAGAAACATGTAGTGTTAGAGCTGGAAGATGCATTAAAATCATCCAGTCCAGAATAGCCAAATTATAGATGAAGAAACTGAGATCTAACCAATGTTTGATTAACTTTAGCTCAACAAACATTACTGAATGCTCTTTTGCAAACAATAATGGGAGTAACAAAGACAAATACGACACAGAATTGGCTTTGCAGGAGCTTTAGTTAGTAGATGAACTGATATTATAATCCACATCTCCTGTTTCCAAAGTCATATTTGCCACCACACACTAGGGGAACAGTTCTCAAGTTTAGCACACAGAAGACTCTCCTGAGAGCTGTTAAAAAGCAGATTCCAGAGCTGCTTTTGGAGATTCCAATTCAATGTGTCCCTGAATCTTCATGCTAACAGCCCCCTCAGGTGATTCAAGGGCAGATTGTTCTGTTCCAGAATTTAAAAGCTCAGTTCTTTTTGTTTTGGAGAGGGTCCTGCTCACTGATATCAGTGCCAAAGGGAAGTGGTGCCTCTGTGTCATCCAGTGTCTGCCCTATCATCCCAAGATTTGTAGATCCCAAAAAATGTGTGCAGTTGTACCGAAGATAGTTAGGGCCTATTCGGGTGCCTCTGCTTTCCTAAAACTTATATTTCGGGGAGATTATTTTGGAGTTTCCTGCTGAATCCTGCCAATCATTCCCTTGTTCTGAGACTCCTGAGAACTGTGTTTTATTTTATCTTTTACATCTCAGTAAATAAAATCTTGCACACACTGGACCTATAAGGAATGCGTATTATATTGGATTGATTGCATGTTCTTTCTTCCTTTTGCATAACATGTCTTTATAAAATACAAAATTATGAGAGAAACTTTCATAGCAATATTGATGCTCCTTTTATATCTCATAGCATGTTAGAACACAGCAAGGTCTAATGTTTTGAAACTTAAGCAGGTCTGATTGAACAGCAAGAAACAGAGTACCCAAGGCATGGCAAGAAATTTCTCATGTGATAAAATGGTGGAGTTGGGGTGTTGATGGCACCTCTTCTTCAGTAACTCACAGAAAGAACTCTGACCCTCATTTCTAGTCTGTTCTGACCAATCTCAGCCCTCTTCCACATGGACTGACACCACTGAGCTTTGGTCACTCTTCCACGGGATGCAATGAGAAGCGTGTCCACTCATTTAGGATAATGGGTACATGTATTTGCTAGATTGTCTAAAATGTACACAAACCACTTCTATGTTTGTTTGAAAATGCTGTTGATCTACAATTACATTGCATGTATCCTAGGCATAGATAAGAGCTTAAAGTCTATCAACTAATACCTTAATGAAATTAATTTTCCAATAATAACAGTTAATTGAGAAGGAAAAGCTAACCAGGCATACGAATGCATGTCAGTTCTTCCTTTAATTAAGAGAATATTTAATTTAGCGATACAATCTCCTTCTTACTTTTATAAAAAAATAAATCGTAAAGCTAGTGTCCTAATATCTGTATGGCTAGTTGGAATAAGTTAAAAAGCAAAAGCATTGAAGGAGTCATAATCAAATATTTTTCCACCTAAAATTATCTCCTCCCAGAGACATTGTCTAAACTATTATTCTGTTAACATTTGCACCAATCTTTAGAGATTACCTCACAAGAGCATCCACACATCATATCTTTTGATGCTATTCACTGATGGGTGTGATGAGAAAACAGCTATTTTGAGTTGCTGCCTGGGCATTTTACAGTACGGCAACACTGCTCACACCTAGCCTGGACATTTAGATAAGAAGCCAAGCTTAGGATTCCTGCCACAAGTTCCTGCTTTGCTCTTCCAGGGGAAACTTTTAAAATAACTGCTTAGAGTTGAACCTGTGAAAAGTTAATGACCTCCACCCTCACTGCCTTATAAGTAATAGATGCTTGTTACCTTGCTTTCTGTCTCCTGCTCCCTGATGACTAGGGATGGAGGTTTGCCCTTCCTCTGGCTCATTGCCCACCCCACCCCCATGCCCTGCCATTTCTGGGATTTGTAAGTAATAAATCTTGTGACCTTACTTCCTTTGTGTATGTTGAAATTGCACTTTTAATCAAAATGACCCAGGGTTTTCACTTCCCTAAAGTAGTAGCTCAGATGTGAGGCAGCTACACACCGACCCCATGTGGTGACTTGCGTCTCCTCATTTGGCAGGTCACAATGTGCATATTCTTAATTTAATACACCAGCTATGGGGCCCCCAACACAATGAGGGCCTGCAATAGCCCAGACACCCCAGTAGATGCCGGATACCCAAAAAGGAGTTTCTAATATTGAGACAGATCCAGATCCAGGAGCCTGGTGCATAAATAGAAATATTACAACACTGCATGAAAAAACGATATCAGAATTATGTATAGATCTTTGAGATCCCAAAAGACAGGGCAACTCACCGTTTCTGAAAGAGCTGAAGGAAGCTTTAGAGAAACCATCTCAAACCTAACTCCACATTAGCACCACCTGGAAAGCTCTCTAAAAAAAAATGCTACTGATGCTCCAGGCCAGGCCAATTAAAGCTTAATAATCTTTCCAGGTGGGTCCTCAGTGCTGATAAATTTTAAAATCTGTCCAGGTTATTATAATATATATCTAGTGTTAAGAACCACTGATTTAAAGGAAATGGCAAGTGAACTCTTTAAAATGAAGGATGAGTAGCAAATCTATGTGTTTAAACACAGTCCATTTTAAATTACCTGTTGGTAAATGAGAATGTTTTGTCTGTTTTCCCCTTCCAAGTTCTTTCTATTATTTTAATAACTCCTGATTAATTTGGAATGGAGTAGAATTTTAATACTTCTTGAATTAAACAGCTACTTATATAGTAGGTGATCAAGCTTAGCTAAAAGTAGGTTTTTTTTCCTACTAAAAGAAAAGAAATTTGTCAACCCATTAATTTTTTATTATACTAGTAAGTATAATAAATTAGAGATTTTACTCATTATTTTGAGTATAAGGAAATAAAATGAAAACTGAGGCTTAGTGAAATAGAATATTTAGAAGACAGATTTTCCAAATGTCACAGCATGTAGGTGACAATACAGTAGTGAGTAAACACTATAACAATAGTGTTTATTCAGAGGAATATATTGTGAGTCTAAAGTTTCTGGAACAAACTATCAACATTTCTAAAATTCAGTTGATATAATTAATTTAAAAGATATAACATTGATTATATAGTTATTGTTTGTTATAAGTGATAATGATTAGTAAGGCTAATGATTAGTAATCATTAACATCTGTTGTATTAAAACAAAATTTATTGGTAGCATCTTCTCACTCTGAGAGTTAGTTCCATGAAGCCCCATCCATCTCACATCTGACCTAATTATGTATCCTTCACTGCTATCCACATGACCAATTACTCAAATAAAAGTTGTTCTCTCAAATCACATTGCTGTCCCCTCCAAAATCTGAGCCTATCAAAATACCATTTGTCCTGCAAATTCCAGAGGAAAACCAGCAGTCCTCACTAGAAGTCATATACCTATATTTTGAATCTTACATTGCTTATTTTTGGAATCAAATGTTATCGTCAAACGATTTCTTATTGTGTTTCAGATGTAATCTGTCAGGTGCCAGTTCTTGGGGGAATGAGGGAAAAGAAGGAAAGGAGCTGCAAAGTTTTGAGAGGCTGCTATGTGTGGAGATCTGAACATGTTTGTTATTTAATTTAATTTAATCCTAATCCGATGTAAATTTTAGCATATCATTTTATGGATTAAAAACAACTGAAATGGGCTTCACTGGTGGCACAGTGGTTGAGAGTCCACCTGCCGATTCAGGGGACACGGGTTCATGCCCGGGTCCGGGAGGATCCCACATGCCGCGGAGCGCCTGGGCCCGTGAGCCATGGCCGCTGAGCCTGCGCGTCCAGAAACTGTGCTCTGCAACGGGAGAAAAAACAAAACAAAACAAAACAAAAAACTGAAATGATGAATGACTGGCCCAGGGTCACAAACCACATGACAGGAAGTCATGATTCAAATTTTCAAATTCTGATGTCCCTGGCTATGAAATTCATGAACTTTCTAATACTTCATGTTGATTGGAGTGTATTTTATATTGAATTTTATCTTCCATATTTCTTCATTCATTCAAATGATCAGATTTATTGAACACTTCCAACTCTATGGTATGCAAAACATAAAATGTTTTCTTTAATTTCTTTTCAATTACTGTCTTCAAATATGTTGTACCTAATCTTTCCCCCCCCCCCCCGGGTAATACCCTCATGAGAAAATCTCATTGGTTTCAGGTCACATTCAGGTACTTAACCAAACCAATCTAGCTCAACTAAAAATTTCAATTACATGTAGTTGCTGACTCTTTCCCTTTGCTACTGCATCGACTCAAGGAGATAATCAATTAGGAGCAGCTAATCTACTGCATAAGAGGACAGAAGACATTCAAATGAGGAATGAGATGCCAGTTTCCCCTTTTTGTTTTTACCTTAGGCAATAATCTGCTGGGTACCTAAAAGTGGAATGAGGGATTAGTCTATTACCATAAACTCTGTACTTTCTTTCACTCCTGCCTTAAGCAATTCCTTTGTTTTTATGGAACTATGCTTTTATAGACTTGGGGAGAGGAAAGCAGGGACCAATTAGGCAGTAGCAGGACTGTCATGGGCACTCTATTTAGAGGGTTGGAGCGGCATCCCTCTACACCAGAATGATTTTCAGCCTCTTTCATTTTAGCAGCCATTTATGAGGGCTCAAATATCTTCTATGCAATGATATTTATTGGAAGACTATTATTCAGTATTATATAACATCATTACCCTCAAATTGAGGAGGCACCAGTGAATGAGATATTGAGTATGGAATCTTGCACATAGTTAGCAATTACTGAATATGTACTGAAGAATAAGAGTAGATAGCGTAAGGGACAGAAATACAATTATCATGAATAAAGTTGTTAAACTGAGGGATTCATTGTTTCATCATATACACAAGGTGTATTAATGAGTAGAAAAAGGAAGAAACTGTTGGCACTGGATAGAGCACCTGGATAAATCAAGTTTAAATCATACCAATGCAACCACAGGAAAACCAATTGAGAAAGATACAGGGAGAGATTTATGGACTATGTCAAGTAATGCTGAGATTGAGGACAAAAGATATTACTCAGTAGAGAGGGTGCAACTGAAAATTGAGGAGTGTTGGAGCAAGTTCACGTTCAATGCAGGAGTAAAACATGTAATGTCTTCAGTGTATTGTGCCTCATATGTGAAAAACAAAAGGCTACATCTCTGCTCAGATCTCATTTTCAAAATATTTAGGGAATTAAGAACAACTTATATGAAACAGCAAACAAACCCTTAATAGCAGCATGTAACACAGTAATCATTGAATAGATATAGACTGTATTGCTGCAAGGGAGGTAGAAAGGGGAGTGATCACCAACACATGGAATAATCGGTAAGATTCTTGGAAGTTCTGAATAGTTTCAGGAGGAATGATGCACACAGGCCTTCATGATTTAAGGTTTCAATGAGGGCAGAAAGCACACTTTCTAGTGAAAAAGGAAAAAAGTATGAGATAGGGAAAAATGAGTTGGAGAGTTTTAGATGTGAAATAGTGCTGTGTGATTGTGAATTCTGCAATATGACCATATATTTGTATAGATGAATAAAAGCAAAAGTGAACCTCAGGACTTCTAGAGAATATGGAACACTGAATTGAAGGTATAAGATATGGTTTCATATCTTTCAGGGTTTATATTTAAAGAAAAAGTAAATTATTTTCTTCTTTTGTTCCTCTTTTTTTTAACTTTTTTTTCTTTTTGCTTTTTTCCTCTCTCCCTCTCTCTCTTTCCTTCTTTCTTTCCTTCATTCATTAAACACATATTTTGTGCAACTGCTATATAATGGATGCTAGAAATCAATCAATAGACAGCTAATAGTCTACTAGAAGGAGACATTTTATGTGTGTGTATCTAAAATTATGTTTGTCAGTAATAACTGATATAAAGATAAGATATAAAATGGAGAAAAGTGGAGGCCTTAGCAAATTTTCAAATATCCAATTCAGTATTTTTAACTATAGGTACTATATTGTATAGTACATTCCTAGGACTATTTTACCTGATATAACTGAAACTTTGTACTACTTTTTAAAGAAATATCTTAGAAAGGGAAAGACAATAATCCCTACTGAGAACTTATTGTACCTTGACTAAAGAAGCTTTTATTGCACAAAAAATTTCAATTTGTTTAGTACCTCTTGGGGTTTAAACACCTTAGGCAATGCACTATAACGATATTTGGGGTGGGTAAAAGATGCCTTCTCCTTAATACAGGAACAGAGTGAATGTTGTAGTAGAGGTAGGAAGGTAAACTAGCCTATTCACAGGAATGCTCCAATGCAGAACAGTTCTAGAAAAGAGAACACATAGAAGTTGAAGTCCGAAAAGTGTATTTCCTGAAAAATGTCTGGTACAACACACCCCTTAGGGAATAGTGCCCCCAGGAGTACATACACCACATTTTTAAAACTTCTTTTTCTATTGTGGTAAATACAGTAAAATTTACCATTTAAACCATTTTTTAGTGTCCAGCTTAGTGGCATTAAGTGCGTTCACATTGTTGTGCAACCATCATCATAATACAGCTCCAGAACTTTTTTCACCTTCCCAACTGAAACTCCTTACCCGTTAATCAGTAACTTTCTATTCTTCTCTGTTCCCAGTCTTTGGAAACCATCACTCTGTTTTCTGTCTCTATGAATTTGACTACTCAAGGTACCTCATATAAGTGGAATCATACAATATTTGTCCTTTTGTGTCTGACTTCATTCACTTAACATAATGTCTTCAAGGTTTATCCATGTTGTAGCATATGTCAGAATTTCTTTCTTTTTAATGACCGAATAATGTTCCACAGGATATCTAAACAATCTCCATCTATTGCACTGAATCTGTAGATCACTTTGGGTAGTATTAACATCTTAACAATATTAAGTGTTCCAATCCATGAACACAGAATGTCTTTCTATTTATTTGTGTCTTTTTAAGTTTCTTTCAGCACTGTTTGGTAGTTTTCAGTGTTCAAGTCTTTCACCTTTTCATTACACATGCCCCATTTTAAAGACCTTTACTGTAGGCCTTGGCAAGGACACAGGCTTTTACCTCGAGTGCTCTGAGAAACTTCAGTATCAGTAAAGACAAAATGTAATCAGTGTTATAAAAGACATACAAAATTTTATGATCATATATACAGTGTAAATTCTGGGTTCTTTTCTGAGGTAAAACCACACAAAACCATTTATAACTAGTATGGACTGTGCTTTCACATTGTAGTTCTCTTTATGTGCTCCAAAATTTCAATTCATGTCATCAAAATGTAAGAACCATGTGAAAGATTATTCCCCCGCTTATGCAAGTAAACTATTTTTACAAATAATTAGATAAAAGATATCTGTAAGTCTCAATTCTGGTCTAAGTTCTCATCCAGTGGCTTTCCTCTCCCATTTTGCACCATCTCAGTAGGCACGAAGTATCACTTAATACATAACAGATGCTATGCTCACTCAACAATCCTGAAATACCCATTTATTTAAAAGTTGTGAAGGCAGCTTTAAAATATGTTAATAAAGGATTTTTCTTTAAAAGAAAAAAAACAAGAAAAGATTTCTTCTCTGATGCATTTTCCAGGCTTTTCTTTGCTTTCCTTTTGTGTGAAAGCACTGCTATTTCAACATGATCCAGTAAGGCTCAGTCACTCACTGCTGAATTTATGATTCTGTAATTATTTGTCATTTATTATTGACAGACACCTTCATTGTACACAAAGCTCACAAAACAGAAAATGGATATGGCCATGGTTTTAAATAGCTCCTAAGTAATGAGTGGAACCTGAAAAACACTTGGTGACTTAATTATATTAGAGATCTGAAATTACAGGGATATGAAATTCAGCAAAAATTCTCTAGTGTTTTTTCCCACATTTTGAATAGAGGAGAATAAAGTAGACATACTATATAAAGACTATATTTACTAAATTCCATGATCTGTTATAGGTATAATAGGTCTTCAGAAAGAACAGCTTCCCAAACACTATGCTGTATATGCATACACATAAAAAATATTTTTACCATTTCAAGAGCATAATTTTATAGACAAAATTATACATCACTTTGTTTTTTGCACTCACTATCAAGTCTGAATCAAAGCTTCCTTACATCCAGAACAGTGTTGTCATTAACAATAATGCACAACATCCCAGGGATGCATTGTTATTCACGACCCTTATTAGTCATCTCAATATTTTTACCAATTTTAGAACTAGTAATATAATTTTGAGCATTTTGAAAAATACTGTGTTTTCATATGTTACCAGCCACTTAGTTTCTTCCTGTTTTTCTTTTGTTTTTCACTACAATTTCTAAGATAAATATAGTTCTTTCATCACATAGTAAGCAATATGAAAATCTGACAGACTCTATTGATTTCTTGCTCTGTCACTTAAACTATGTTTATTTTTGACATTTTAAACTCCCCAACTATAATGTGGGATGCTGAGGATGTAACCTATTTGTCCATTTTATACCTAGGTATGAACACAGTGCCTGGTAGATGGAAAGACTACAGTAGATGCTGTAAGTAAGCTCCACAAGACAGAGATTTGTTTACATTTTTGCTTAAACCTGATGTTGTATATGTGTCCAGTGTGTAAAAGAGAAGAATACTTGCCACATATACTGTGCTCTATAAATATTTTTTGAGTAAATAAATGCTTCAAATTAATTAAAGGGTGAATGACCTAGTAATTCAAGACTAAAGAAAATAGGTAAATTAACCTCAAAATAACAAAACCATTTGCTGTATCCTTCAGGTGTCTTGTGGATGAGTTGTAAAATTGAACTAAGAGAATTGTTCTTAAGGAGCCAAATGGGACCTGTCATTATGGTCTCCAAGTCCTCATCTTGTCTCATCAAGACTCTTCCAGGAACTTCCTTCCTAAATTCCCTATGCCAATAATCTCAACTTCAATTCATACTTTTCACTGAGAAAATCTGATGCCTTAAGGAATGGGCTATAATATTCAAGACACACACACACACACACACACACACACACACACATCATTACAATAAAAGGAAAGTATATTGCATTAAAGTTTCAATTTTCATTTCCTTTTACTTTAAAAATAATGATGATATAAGGCTATACTATTTTCTAGTGTATGAATTGATGGCGGACACCCACCTTCATTAAAGGATAGATAATTTCATTGAACATGAGACCAGAGAAATTTTTAGGAAACATGGGAATTCTATATGGTAGAGTGGTTGAAACACATTTTCTTATCAGTTACAGTTTACATGTGCCTGTAAATCTCATCACCCAGTTAATGAAATTATAGATTATATGATGTATGATTTGAATTAAATATTCTCAGCATATGGACCAGTAGGTTTAAATAAATTCTACAAGGAAATCACAGGTTGAAAATAACACTACTTATGCATGTAAAAATAAACAATGAAAATAATAACTGTTGCTTTTCCCATTCCTAGTGCTTGTTCTTCATCAGCCGAGCTATGAGATAAAAATGAATATGATCTAATCAGTGGTGACAAAAATTCAGTGATGATAATTCAAAATTTTCAAGAAGTCTCTATGAATTATGTATTTATAAATATGGTAACCATGAGGTTGGTTGTAAGATACAGAATATACTGAGATAGTAAATAAAGACAGCATAATGCTATAATCAGAAGTAAAACATTTGAATTGGAAATATCCAAAATTTGAAGACATTTATAAATGTTTTCCAACAATATTCAAAATCATTTAATAAATATAATAAAATTTAAATAAATTTCACTATATTTTATGGTAATGGTTTGGAAATATATTTTAAGTTTTCTTAATAGAAAACGAAAAGCTACATATTAAAAAAAAAGTTTCTCCTTCAGTGGTATAAAAATATTCTGAAATTTATGTGGAAAACAATAAGCTACCATTGAACCATATATATTGCTCAGTAAATATTTGTAGAAAACAAAAGAAAATGCTGATTATTTGAAGAAATATTTATACAAACAGTTGAAAAGTACAAATATTTCTATTTCAATAATGATATACAAAGAACAACTAATTTTTGTGAAGGGAATATGCACTACAAAAGCTACTTTCTCAATTAACCATCTGAGATTAATTACTGGTGTAGTTGCTGCCTTGATTAGAATATTTTTAAGGGTTTGGGGTAAAATGTCAGAGATATTTGTTTAACATGTCATTCATAGGAAAGTTATTGTAGCAAAGACATTGAAACCAGTTGAAACACACGATGACACAGGTGATTATTTTTTTTTTTTTTTTTCTGGTACACGGGCCTCTCACCGCTGCGGCCCCTCCCTTTGAGGAGCACAGGCCCCGGACGGGCAGGCCCAGCGGCCATGGCCCCCGGGCCCAGCCGCTCCGCGGCATGCGGGATCCTCCCGGACCGGGGCACAAACCCGTGTCCCCCGCATCGGCAGGCGGACCCTCAACCACTGCGCCACCAGGGAAGCCCGACACAGGTGATTTTTGATGTAGCTAAACTTAAATGAAGAAGACATTGAAATATGTCTTAAATATGTTGCAGTGAGACGGTGAGTAACATCCTTGAGTTTTCCCAGTTATCTTATGGTAAGAAATTTAAAGGCTTTATTCAGCTTTAAGATAAGTTATACATTTTTCTTTTACCAAAGAAAGAAGGAAAGTAATTACTTATAATTGATGACATTTTTATTGATAGCAGGTGGTTGGTTCTCTGTCATATCATACCTAATAGATACCTTTGAGTAAATAAACACAGTTTAGGGTCTCCTTACAATAAAGATGACCTTTTAACAATGTAAGAAATTGAGTGTTTTCGAATAATCTAAAATTAAGGAGAGAATATACTGAAAATATGTTTAGATTTTTTTTCCTCTAGTAAGTATGAGGTTTATTTACAAATCTCTTATATATGCATTGGAGTGAAAAGATACAAAATGTGGGATATAGAACCATTTTCTCATCTTTATAAAGGACTTTTGTTAGGAATAAACAAGTTAATACTTCAATAGGCTGTAGAACAGTGTCTAAAATTCTATAAGCGCTCAATAAGTGATGAATATTATTATTATTTTGTTATCATTGCTATAATTATTTCATGTAATATATTTTGTATGCTGACATGAAGGCAACAGAAAAAAAATTTAAACTTTTTGATATATGTCTAATATTCTACATATTATAAAATTAAAATCCATTTATCCTAGTCCTTTCAGCAAGTGGCAATATATTGCTTATTCTTTGTTTCTGTTTAAATATAGTTGATATACAATATTATGTTAGTTTCAAGTATGTAACATGGTGAATTGACATTTAAATACATTACAAAATGAACCCCACCATAAGACTTGTAACCACCTATTTCCATACAAAGTTATTACAATATTATTGACCATATTAATTATGCTCTATATTATGTACCCAAGCCATTTATTTTATAACTGTAAGTTTATACTTCTTAATATCCTTCACCTATTTCACCCAGCCCCCGACACCACTCCTCTCTGGCAACCACCAGTTTGTTCTCTGTATCTATGGGTCTGTTTTGTTTTGTTTTATTTGTTCATTTATTTTGTTTCTTAGAATCCACGTATAAGTGAGACCATACAGTATTTATATTTCTCTTACTGACTTATTTCACATAGTATGATATCCTCTAGACCCATCCATGTTGTCACAAATGGCAAGATTTTCTTATTTAATGGTTCAGTAATATCCCATTGTATATATGTACAACTTTTTCTTTATTCATTCATGTATTGATGAACACTTGGGCTGTTTCCATATCATGGCTAGTGTAAATAATACTGCAATGAACATGGGGTTGCATATATCTTTTCTAATTAGTGGGTTTTTTTCTTCATGTAAATACCCAGGAGTGGAATTGCTGGATTATACAGTAGTTCTATTTTTAATTTTTAGAGGACTTTCCATACCATTTTCCATAGTGACTGTACTAATTTACAATACTATTAACAGTGCCAGAGGGTTCCCTTTTCTTCACATCCTTGCCAACACTTGTTATTGGTTATTTTTTTGATAATAGCCATCTGACAGGTGTGAGGTAATGTCTCTTGTGGTTTTGATTTGCATTTTTCCTGATGATGAGCAATGTTGATAATTTTTCATGTATCTGTTGGTCATCAGTATGTCTTTTTTGGTAAAATGTCTGTAAGTCTTCTGCACATTTCTTAATTAGGTTTTTTTTTTTCATGTTGAGTTCATTGTATGTTTTGGATATTAACCTCTTGCAGATGTATCATTTGCAAATATCTTCTCCCATTCAGTAGATAGACTTTTAATTGTGTTGATGATTTCTTTGGCTGTACAAAAACTTTTGTTTGATGTAGTTCCATTTCTTTACTTTTGCTTTTGTTTCTCTTGCCTGAAGAGACAGATCAAAAAAAAACATTGCTAAGACTGATGTCAAAAATTATATTGCCTATGCCTTGTTCTAGGAGCTTTATGGTTTCAGGTCTTAAAACAATTAAGCCATTAATCTATTTTGAGTTCATTTTTGTGTATGGAGTGAGGGAATTGACTTACATGTAGCTGTCCAGCTTTTTCAACACCATTTATTGAAGAAACTGTCTTTTCCCCATTTTATATTCTTGCCTCATTTGTTATAGATTAATTGAACATATAAGTGTGGGTTTATTTCTGGGTTCTTATTCTGTTGCATTGATCTGTGTGTCTGTTTTTGTGCCAGTACCATACTGTTTTAATTACTGTAGTTTTGTAGTACAGTTTGAAATCAGGTAGCATAAAACCTCAGGATTTGTTCCTTTTTCTAAATTGCTTTGGTTATTCAGCATTCTATACAATATATATTATATATATTGGGTTGGCCAAAAAGTTCATTTGGGCTTTTCTGTAACATCTTACAGAAAAACCCAAATGAAAATTTTTAGCCAACTTCTGTGAAAAGTGCCACTGGTATACTGATAGGAATTGCATTGAATCTGTAGAATGCCTTGGATAGTATGGGAATTTTAACAATATTAATTCTTTGAATCCTGAGCTAGGATATCTTTCCATTTGTTTGTGTTGTCTTCATAATTTTTTTCATTAATTTCCTATAGTTTTCAGAGTACATGTCTTTTACCTGCTTGTTAGATTTATTCCTTGGTATTTTATTCTTTTTTATGCAGTTGAGTTTGTCTACTCAATTTCTCTTTCTGATATTTCATTGTTAGTGTAGAGAAATGCAACAGATTTCTGTGTATTAATTTTTTATCCTACAACTTTACTGAATTCATTGGTGAGTTCTGATAGTTATTTGGTGAAGTCTTTAGTATTGTCTGTATATAGTGTCATGTAAATTGCAAACAGTGACAGTTTTCCTTTCCTTTTTGGATTTTTAAAATTTATTTTTCTTGACTGGTTGCTGAGGCTAGAACTTCCAAAATCTTGAATAAAAGTGGTGAAAGTGGGCATCCTTGTCTTCTTTTTGATCTTAGAGGAAATGCTTTCAGCTTTTTGCCATTGAATAAGATGTTGGTTGTGGGTTTGTCATATATGGCCTTAGTATTTTGAGGTATGTTTCTTCTATACACAGTTTATTGAAAGATTTTATCATAATTGAATGTTGATTTTTGTCAAAAGCTTTTTCTGCATCTGTTGAGATGATTATATGATTTTTATTCTTCATTTTGTTAATGTGGTATATAACACACTGATTGCTATGAAGATATTGATCCATCTTTGCATCCCTGGGATTAATTCCACTTGACCATGGTGTATGATCTTTTAATGTATTTTTAAATTTAGTTTGCTAGTATTTTGTTCATTAAGGACATTGGCTTATAATTTTCTTTTTTTGTGGTGTCTTTGTCTGGTTTTGGTATCAGGGTAATGTTGGCCCATTATGAATGAGTTTGAATGAGAATGAGAATGAGTTTGAAGCATTCCTTCCTCTTCAAGTTTGTGGAAGGAATAGTTCAAGAAGGGTCACTGTTAACTCTGTAATGTTTGTTAGAATTCCCTGGTGAAACTATCTGATCCTGGACTTTTGTTTTCTTGGAGTTGTTTTATTACTAATTCAATTTCATTACTGGTAATTCATCTGTTCATATTTTCTATTTCTTCCTGAATCAGCCTTGGAAGATTATACTTTTGTAGGAGTTTATCCATTTCTTCTAGGTTGTCTGTTTTATTTTGTTGTTCCTAGTAATCTCTTATGATCCTTTGATTTTCTGTGGTGTTGATTTTAACTTATCTTTCATTTCTGATTTTATTTACTTGGGCCTTCTCCTTTTTTTCTTGATGAAACTGGCTAAACATTTATAAATTTTGTTTATCTTTCAAAGAAACAGCTCTTAGTTTCATTGATATTTTCTACTGTTCTTTTTTTTAAATCTCTATTTCATTTTTTTCCACTCTCATCTTTTTATCCCTTTCCTTCTGCTAATTTGAGTTGTGTTTTTTCTTCTATTTCTAGATCCTTTAGGTGAAAGATTAGATTGCTTATTGAGTTTTTTTGTTTGTTTTATGATATAGGCCTTTATAATATTTATAAACTCCCCACATAGACCTGCTTTTTCTGTGTCCCAAAGGTTTTGCATTATGCTTCCATTTCATTTGTCTGAAGATACTTTTTATTTCCTCTTTGATTCCTTCAGTGACCCATTGGTTATTTAGTAGCACATTATTTAGCCTTCATGTTTGTTTGTTTGTTTTTTCAGTTTTTTTTCTTGTATTTGATTTCTAGTCTCATTCTGTTGTGACCAAAAAAAGATGCTTGATATATTTTTCGATTTTCTTTAATTTACTGAGACTTACTTTGTGACCTAGCATATGACCCATTCTGGAGAATGTTCCATGCACTTGAAAAGAATATGTATAGTGCTGTTTTTGAATGGAATATTATGGATATAACATTAAGTCTATCTGGTTAATATGTAATTTAAAGCCAATGTTATCATATTGACTTTCTATCTGTATGATCTTCCCATTGATGTAAGTGGGGCATTAAAATAACCTAGTATTATTGAATTACTCTAAATTTCTCCCTCTATGTTTATTAATATTTTCTTCATGCATTTAGGTGCTTCCATGTTGGGTCCATGTATATTGACAAGTGTTATATCTTCATGTTAGATTACCTTTATGATTACATAATGCACTTGTTATAGTGTTTGTTTAAAGTCTATTTTTTCTGATATAAGTATTGCTACCCTGGTTTTCTTTTTGTTTCTATTTGTGTGGAATATATTTTTCCATCTCCTTAATTTCAGTCTGTGTGTCTAGATATGAAGTGAGTCTCTTGTAGACAGTATATAGATGGTCTTGTTTTTAACCATTTATCCACTCTATGTATTTTGATTGGAGCATTTAGTTAATTTACTTTTAAGTAATTATTGATATGTATGTACATACTGTCATTGTTTTTTGGTTGTTTTTGTAGGTTGGTTTTTTTTGGTCATTTTTATTCCCTTCTCCTCTTACTCTTTTACCTTGTGATTTGATGACTATCTTTAATGTTATGTTTGGATTTCTTTCTCTTTTTTTGTGTGTATATCTATTATATGTTTTTGGTTTGTGGCTAACATGAGGTTCACAAATAACAACCTACATATGTAGCTTTCTTTTTAAGCTGATGATCTCTTAAGTTTGAAAGCATTCTAACAGCCCTATATTTCTACTCTCCCCTCAGATTTTATGTTTTTGACATCATATTTTCCAAATTTTTTATTGTGTATCTCTTAAGTACTTATTTTATATATAGATGATTTTACTACTTTTGTCTTTTAACCTTCCTACCAGCTTTAAAGTGGTTGATTCTACTTTTACCATATATTTGTCTTTACCAATGGGATTTTTCCTTTAATAATTTTCTTATTTCTAGTTGTAGCTTTTTCTTTTGTACTTAGAGAAGTCCCTTTAACATTTTTTCTAAGGCCAGTTTGGTGGTGATAAACTCTTTAACTTTTGGTTACCTGTAAAACTCTTTGTGTCTCCTTCAATTCTCAATGATAATCTTGCCAGGTAGAGTGTTGTTCTTAGTTGTAGGTTTTTTCCTTTCAGCACTTTGATTATACCATACCACTCCCTTCTGGCCTGTAAAGTTTCCCCTGAAAAGTCAACTAATAGTCTTATGGGAGTTCCCTGGTTTGTAACTAGTTGCTTTTCTCTTGCTGCTTCTAAGATGCATTCTTTGTCTTTAATTTTTGACATTTTAATTATAATGTGTCTTTGCGTGGACGTCTTTGGATTCATCTTTTTGGGACTCGCTGAACTTCCTGGACCTGAATGTCTGTGTTCTTTCCTAGGTTAGGGAAGTTTTCAGGTAATATTTCTTTGAATAGTTATTCTGTCTGTTTCTCTCTCTCTTCTCTTTCTGTATTTCCTATAATGTTAATATTAGTATACTTGATGTTGTCTTAGAGGTTTCTTAAACTATTCTTATTTTTTAAATTATTATTTCTTTTGTTCTGTACAGCTTGAGTAATTTGCACTGTTTTCCTGATCACTATTCTGTTCTTCTGTATCATCTAGTCTACTGTTGGTTCCTTCTAGTGTATCTTTAATTTTGGTTATTGTATTCTTCAGGTCTGATTGGTCCTTTTTTATATTTTCTAACTCTACGAAATTCTCACTGTGTGCATCCATTATTTGATGAGCTTCCTTATAATCATTACCTTTAACCTTTTATCAAGTAGATTGCTTATCTCTATTTCTTTTAGTTCTTTTTTTGAAGTTTTGTCCTGTTCCTTTTTTCTGGAACAAATTTCTCTGTCTTCTCATTTTGCATAATTCTCTGTTTATTTCTATATATTTGGTGGATCTCCCAATCTTGGAGAAGTGTCCTTATGTAGAAGACATGACATGAGGCCCTGCAGCTCACTCCCCTCTGACCGCCAGAACTAGATGCTCCAACAGTGTCCCTTATGTGGGCTGCACATACCTTTCTCTTATGGCAGGGCCAGTTACTATGGGTGGGTTAGTAGGCAGGACTGGCCCCTAGCCTCCTGGCCTGAGGTCCTTCCTCATGTGGCTGCTGCAGTTCTTCTGGTAGGCAGGAAAAATCCCTAGTACTAATAAGCTAGAGGGAGGATTCCAAAATGGTGCTTGCCAGTGCTGATGCTAGTACAGTAGAATAAGATACCCAAACTGACTGCAACCAGCATCTCCATCCTCAGGGAGGGTCTCAGCTGCCTCTTGCGTCTTTGGGTGGCTCTCCAAGATCAGCAAATGGGTCTGATTCAGGAGCCTTTCAATCTACTGCCTCTACACTGGGACTCAGAGCATGTGAGATTTTGCACACACCCACTAAGAGCAGAGTCTTTCTTGCCTATAGGCCTCAGCCCTCCTGAACATAAGCCCCACTCGTTCTTAAAACCAAATGTTCTTATGTTCTCATCTTCTTGGTGTAGGACCCTGGGCTGGGGAGCCTTGATGTAGGGCTTGGAATCTTCCCTACCTGGGGAGGGTCTCTGCAGTTATGACATCCCTCCCATTTGTGGGTTACTGACCCAGGGATGTGGGTCCTCACTAGACTGCATCTCTGCCCCTACTAACCATCTCATTATGGCTCCTTCTTTATATCTTTAGTTGTGGGAAAGCTTTTCTGCTAGTCAGGTTATTTTCATAGATAGTTTGCTCTGTAACAAGTTATAATTTTGGTGTGCCATGGAAGGGGGTGAATTCAGGATCTTCCTACTCTGCAATCTTGATCCTGCCCCAATATACTGCTTATTCTTTAAAAATAATTTATTCTTGCTTAGCATTTAAGGCTGTCCAATTACCCAACCATATTTTTTCTATCTGCTATTTTCTCTCACTATTCCTCAGTATGAATCTTTTGGTTATGTCAAAGTAATATATTTATTTTTCACCAAGCAGACATATCATGACTTTGTTTTCATATTATTTTCCTAATATAAATGATTGTCTTGCCTCATAACATTTATCCATATTTGCTCCCTTTTTAAGGCACAGATTAAATTAGCTTCCACCATGAAATACAGATCTCTCTCTCTTTCTGTCTCTGAATTCTAGTTGTTCCTTCTGCCACAAAATTTAATTGACTTCTTCATTATTACTGACATAAGTTTATTTTTTCTAATGATATTTTAGATGTTAAGAAAGAATGCTTATGTTATATGATCCCACATCTTCCTTTATTTTTTTTTTTAGCTGTGCCATGCAGCATGCGTAATCTTAATTCTCCAACTGGGGATCACACCCGTGCCCCCTGAAGTGGAAGCATGGATTCCTAACCACTGGACTGCCAGGAAATTCCCAATATGATCCCACATCTTCTAATACTATGATATTTAACTTAATTCTAAAAATGGCTTTTTAATTGATTGTTGAAAGAAGATGAAGGAAGAACTTTATAGTTTATACACTGAACATTAAAAAATGTTTTCTTAGCATTTTCCATTTTATGTAATCCAGAAATAAATGAATGATTTTATTTTTAAAAAATCTAATATTAAAATAGTTCACAGGAAATTAGAAAACTCACAACTTATGAGACATTTTTTCATTATTTAGAGCAATCACTATAGAAATTATTTTAATAATATGTTTTAGATATATTTTATTTAAAATAATTAAACATTCAAATAACTTAAAGAAGAACAAACCTTGCCTTTTGTGAGATACATAGTTTTCTTCTTAAATCTCCCTCCAAAAAAACATGACATTGTATATTTTATTATAGGTGTATATCATAAGCTCACTAAGAGAATGTCAGAAATGATTTCTTAACTGATCTTATTTTCACATTTGGTTTGAACAGGTTTTTAAGCCATCTGAGAATTTTCGATCATGAACATTAAAACACATCCAATATCTTTCAAATTAGTGTTTGAATACAAATAAGGTTTATGTGACCACATGAACAATATGAATTTTTATGAATTTTGCACCAGAAGAAAAATTTCAGGTCAAACTCATTTTAACATTTGTTATATAAAATATCCAATCACATATTTGAAAAGGCATAATTTATGTAAGGTACTACTTGTCCAACTCATAGCTCACTCTTTTTTTTTTGAGCAATTAATTAGTGGTGGGCCTTAGTGAGACTTCTTTTTTAACACCCTTATTGGAGTATTATTGCTTTACAATATTGCTCTAGTTTCTGCTTTATAACAAAGTGAATCAGCTATACATATACATATATCCCCATATCTCCTCCCTCTTGCATCTCCCTCCCGCCCTCCCTATCCCACCCCTCTAGGTGGTCACAAAGCACTGAGCTGATCCCCCTGTGTTATGAGGCTGCTTCCCACTAGCTAGCTATTTTACATTTGGTAATGTGTATGCCACTTTCACACTTCGTCCCAGTTTACCCTTCCCCCTCCCTGTTTCCTCAAGTCTATTCCCTATTTCTGCATCTTTATTCCTGTCCTGTCCCTAGGTTCTTCAGACCCACTTTTTTTTTTTTTAGATTCCATATATATGTGTTAGCATACAGTATTTGTTTATCTCTTTCTGACTTACTTCACACTGTATGACAGTCTCTAGGTCAATCCATCTCACTACAAATAACTCAATTTCGTTATTTTTTTTGGCTGAGTAATATTCCATTGTATACATGTGCCACATCTTCTTTATCCATTCATCTGTCGATGGACACTTATGTTGCTTCCACATCCTGGCTACTGTAAATAGAGCGGCAATGAACATTGTGGTACATGACTCTTTTGAATTATGGTTGTCTCAAGGTATATGCTCAGTAGTGGGATTGCTGGGTCGTATGGTAGTTCTATTTTTAGTTTTTTAAGGAACCTCCATATTGTTCTCCATAGTGGCTGTATCAATTTACATTCCCACCAACAGTGCAAGAGGGTTCCCTTTTCTCCACACCCTCTCCAGCATTTATTGTTTCTAGATTTTTTGATGATGGCCACTCTGACTGGTGTGAGGTGATACCTCATTGTCATTGTAGTTTTGATTTGCATTTCCCTAATGATTAGTGATGCTGAGCATCCTTTCATTTGTTTGTTGGCAATCTGTATATCTCCTTTGGAGAAATGTCTATTTAGGTCTTCTGCCCGTTTTTAGATTGGGTTGTTTTTTGTTTTTTTTTTTGATATTGAGCTGCATGCTCACTCTTGATATTGTTAACAACTGTGGACTAAAAAAATGCATTCTCCAAAGGGTATATGGAGAGGAGATCTTTCTAAGGCAAGTAGTTACATATGAATATGTTGTTCTATAATAGTTGTAAATGACTTTTAAATTATAAAATACTTTTACATTATTATCTTATTTGGTATTCCATATGATCCTAAGTGAGGATAAACTGATTAAATCAAGTATTTTTAAGGGTCCACTCATATGAGGTCTTGTGCTATGCACTTTCACCTCCATTAACTCATTTAATATTAATAAAAATTCTGTTGTGTGTATATTTATTGCCATTTTGCCAGATGAGAATGATGAGGCTTAGAATATGTTGTTGATATGCCCAAGGATATATATGACTAGATAGTGGAAAAGTCAAGATTCAGACCAATGTATTTTTTAACTTCAGAATGTGCTCTATTGGTCCTCCTTTGAGTAGGCATGGGAGATATCTTCATTTTATTAATGAAGGGTTGAGGTCTGAGCAGATTAAATTATTTGCCCTGAGTTAAAAGTAGAAGTAACCATTTGAAAATTTGGAATCTAGTCTAAATGCAAGGGTTTCCCTCTGTGATCTATTGGCTCAATGTAAATGTGATGCTATAGCACACATAGGCATGTACGCTACTGGCCTGATTGTGAGGCAGCTGCTGATATGCTATATACAGGTAATAGAGAACAACTATGAAGAAAGACTTAAAAGGCAGGGAGAAAACAAAACATAGTTTATTTCCTCTTCTGCCTTGATGAGTTACATTTTCCACTGTTACTTATTTAGATAAAATTAAGCATATGTCTTTGGGAATAAACATAATGCACACATGTGCGGACATGCACACACACATACACATGGGCATTCCTGTACACAACACACACTCAACACCAAATTTATATAGGCTGAGAGCAAATGCTTCAGTAGTCCTGATGAGGTCCCAAGGTACCACCTGCATTCCTGTGTCCCTGAGGACCAAAGGAGCAGCACTCTTTTCTAACTGTGAGGTTAAATCTTGTCTCTCTATCTCCTTGGGTATAGACATCAATCACAACATCTAAGGTTTTAACTATTTATAATCATTCAGTATACTATTTCAGATTGTGTATTCTCACAATATACATAGAGTTACTAGTAATAGGAAACAGAGTTACATTTTTAATTGCAAAGTTCACATTTTTTTCCTAATTAGAGAATATTTATACTTAAAGAGTCTTTGGTCTTAAAGCCCTCATACAGTTTCCAGAGACCATTCCTTCACCCAGATTGTCATGAATATTTTCCTGGTTTTCCAATAATGTATTTTCTAATTTCTCTTCTCTTGATTTTTCCTAGCTATACTAATTTAAAAACTGATTTTTCTCTGGTAGCAAAGCACACAATAGTTCTGGCTTAAAAAAATAGAAATAGAGGTCTCTTTCCCATAATAAACCAAATGCATGTGCTGGCTTCATGGTGTCAGAAGCCCCTACTCTTCCCACCTAGCTGCTCTGCCATTCACAGTATACTGTTCCCAACTTGTGGTCTAAAAAGGCTGCCACAGCTTCTGCTGATACTTCTGCAAGCTAGGAGGAAGGATAGGCAAGATAAGACCACTCTTCTGGAAGGGTACCTTGAGCCAGGATCAGCAAAGTGTGCTCACTGTGTCCACCTCTGCATATTTGAAAATACAACTGATTATTTGATATTTATTTTGTTTCCAGAAACCTTGTTAAGCCTCCATGTTAGGTCTATTATTTTCTTGGATCTGTCATATAGATAATCATGTCATACTAATGACAGTATGTTTCTTTCTTCTGTTTTTTCTTACCTCAGTGTCCAGGCTAAGACCTCCTCTAGCACAATATTAAACAAAAGTAATGATGGTAGACAATTGGTCTATTTCCTGATCTCAAAAGGAAAGATTTCAAGTTTCAATGCAGTAAGTAATTTATAGATACCCTTCATCAGACTGAGAAAGTTCTCTTTAATTTCTTGGATAACTCAAGTTGTTAATCATACAGAGTACTTTTAGATATACCTGCATTGATTCCTCTAGTATTTTATTTAGGATGTATGTATCTACTCCCATAAATGTGTTTTACTTGTAATTTTCCATGATGGTACTGTTGTCAGATTTTGAAATGCTATTCTGACAAGCTTCATAAAATAAATTTGGGATTATTTTTCCCAACTCACTCCAGAAAAGTTTTATAAACATAGAACTACTTCTTTATTTAAAGCTTTGTAGAAGTTTTCATGGAAACTGTTTCTCTTATTATATATCAAAGTTTGCAACATCTCTAGTGATCTCCCTCTGCATTTCTGACTTGCTTATGGTGGTCTTCTTTTTTTCACTAGATAAATCTTACCAGAAGTTTTTCACTTTTATTTGACTTTTCGAAGAAAAAACTTTTGACTTTGTTGATCCTCTCTATTGTTTATTTGTATTCTATTTTATCAATTTCTATTATTTTATTTATTGTTTTATTCCTTCAATTGTATGTATTTGGGGGAAGGGTGAGTATTCTTTTTCTAACTTCTCGATATGGCTGTTTCATGCTTTGCATTTAAAGCTGAAAATCTTTATGTTCTTTTTAACTGCATTTCACAGGTAATAATTTTATCACTCAGATTAAAACATTTTTTGACTTCCATTGTGATTTCTTCCATGAACCATAGGTTGTTTAGCAGTGCATATCTTTTTTATTTAGCCTTGTATTTTGATATAACATCAAAAACACTATGAGAATGGTATAAAGAACTCCAATATACACTTGAACTAATTTAAACAAGTAACGTTTTTGCCTTATTTCTTTATCATTTCATGACTCTCTTTTTCTCCATGAGCTCATTCTCATACATATTTTTTCTGAACCATTTACCACTTGAGAGAAAATTGCAGACGCAATATACCTTTATGTTGAAATACTTCAATATGTATTTTTCATGAACAAAGACATTCTCTTATATAACCACTGTACAATTATCATAATCAGGAAATCTAATTTGGATACAATACCGTTATATAATTAACATTCAGTATTTTAAATTTGCCATTTCTCCCAGTGATGTCTTTTACCACTAATTTTTCCTAGATAGTTCACCATTTTTAATTGTTTGGAATTAATTTTTTCTTTCTTTTTTTCCTGTTAGGTGGTCATTTGTTGATTGTCTCTGAGAAAATGGCACGAACAAAAATAAGTAAACTTGTACACAGTTATATTTTAGAAACCAGACAATGGAGCTCAAATAACATTATATCTTTTATAACTGCAATGATTTGTATCAGGTAGAAGGAAAACACCAGTGACCATGCAGTTTTGCTTAAGGCAAAGGGATTGCTTTTTTGGAAATGGCCATTATATGGGAGGAAAAATAAACAGGACAACACAAAACAAGAGTCATTTCTATATCGTTCCTGTTAGATCACTCTTCACTCCTTTTCTAACTGGACAGCATGATCCATTACTGGAAAATAAAATCAACTTTATGGGTTATACCAGCATTTTGTTGTAAAATATAATAAAACAGAAAATGCTAGAGAATATAACATGTAATAAGAGAAGCTATTGTCTCCTGAAATTTGTGGGGTTTTATGTGAGTGTGAATCAGATCATGGTAGAAAATATACTTCTTTCTTTGCTTTCACTGTCATAAAAGTCTAAGAAGCTGGGTTAGATCATCCTAGCCACAGTAACAGAGCTGTTATTTTTTCCTGAATTTTTCCAAAAAACATGTAACTTGTATTTCTTCTGGGAGTAAGCATAAACAACCTTCTGATTTATTTTATGGCTTTTCTCAGTAGAGAGATTTTTTAAACTCCTGGAATATCAAGAAGCAGGTAAAATATTAGGAACACAATTTCATTAGCCTACAGATTTGAGTTTCAGCAAAATATACAGGTTTCCATTCATATATGAGTAAGTAACAACTCTATCCTAATGCCCGCTTGTAACAGACGCTGAAAGGATATTTTGGTTGTATTCTTAGGACCAGAGGAAGCATTGCCAGACCCAGTCGCTGTACCCATGCCTCATTATGGGGAGCTGTCTAATGGGATCTGCTGCTTAAGTCCAAGAGGGATTATTTTCCAAGGAATTATATCCCAAGATCAACTTCCCCTGGCTCAGAAAATATCATTTTGTTGCTCTACCAACGGGACCTTCCTCAATGCCATTTACTGTTGCCATTCATAAGGTCCTGGGCATGTAGCACAATCAAGGTGATAGCAACCATAACGTCACCCCTTGGAGGGATTCTTACAACAGCAAACTTCCTGTCAACAGACAGAATTTCTTGAAGGATGGTTTGATAAAGGTGGTGTACTTTACTAGAACCAAGTTCTATTCTAACCCAAATCATTGCAAGATGTACAACCTGGAAAATTCTCAAGACAATCTGACAATGAGGCTCAGTGTCAATAAAGAGGCACAGGTGAAACATGTCATGGACCTCTTGGCCATGAAATACCAAAATACCCTCACCTAGACCAACATCCACAGGGTAAACTGCAGTTGACTTCAGTAACCTTGAGTGGGCAGGACATCATAGGATAGGATCACAATAGTTTTGCCCTCTGTAATGCACCAATCTATATCAGAAGCATCTGGGTATCTGAAACTGTGAGGTGCTTTCAAGGATGCAGCAGGACCTTCTAGAACCTGTGGTTTACAGTGCCCAACTCCTGCTCTGGTGGCCCACTTGGTTCAGCCTCAGCAACTCCATTAATCTCATAGTCAGTTGGCTTCCCACTGGCAGTGCTGCTGTTCATCCAGTCAGGAAAGTCTGTGGTTGAGGCTGGTCCATCTCCAACAACCAACCTCACAGCTGCTGCCACTAGCTGAGTTAATCTCCAGTTCCCTTTCCTACATCGACTTTCTCCTCATGCCCTTTTCCCTAACCAAGCAGATCCCAGCAACCCCACAGCACAGATGTAGAAAATGACTCCCTAGAAATAGCTAGAACTGTATTTCTTAATTTCCAAATATGGACAGAGTTTTCTAGTTGTCTTATCTTTTTCTGGCTTTAATGTGCTTTGGAGTAATCAGGGATCACTTCAAACCAATTTTACAACTTGTGGGTTCCTTAGCCAAAGAGTCCTTGCATGCAGGGGTGTAAATCCATGTGAAGACCTAACTGTGATCCAACATTTATAAGAATAGGTAGTTATTTCCCTTTTCTTTTTCTTTCATTACTTTACTCAGCCCCAAAGCAGCCTTCCTTAGTATTGGGGATCATGTTTGGGGTTAATTCTGGTTGACCCTTACCCAAAGGAGAATGGCCCTTTATGGTACCAGCTTATTGTGGAAAAGGTTCCAGTTTAAATTTAAAGAAGTATGTTTGTTCCAGGAAGGCTTATGACTACTCCAACTGTCTAGCTCATGGACTCCACTTAAATGAACCCAAATTATGAAACCAAGTGTACAAAATATGAAAATTTAATGTGGACAAATAAATGGATTAGTGCTCTCACATTTTGCTTATCACTCTGGGGTTTGGAAAAAGAGTGACAGTGGAGGAAGTGGGAACAAGTAAAATAATTGTAATTCTATGAGACGTTTGTCCAAGAAAGGAAGCAGCAAGATGACTAAAAGATAAGTGACATAGAGTTTAGTGAAACTTGTCATTTTAAGGTCAGAGAGATTTAAACTTCTTCTTATTTGTTTTTTTATTTTCAAGTCTAATTATTTATCTTAAAGTGTCTGAGTTTGGGATTTGCTTTTGGTTGTTCAGTTTCTTGTTTTGTTTTGTTCTTTAAGTGGCTAGGTGTAAAAACATGTTTGTGTAGTCTGTCTAACACATCTCACTAGAAAATCAAGCCAGGGAATCACATCTTAATGCTACTAACTGTTCACTATTGAAGACTCTTTATATTTTAAAAGTTATTTTTGGATTAGAGTGACAACAAGATGAAAACTATGGATTTCTTTGTTGTATGTTCTTTTCTCTACTAAAACACGTACAGAAAGTTTTGCATATTTTTCAAGTGTTCCTTTTATCTACCTATCTATCTACCTATCTACTTGTGTATTTACTATATTCATTAATCAATGGTAAATGATATTTATACATGGAAGTTTTTCTTTCTTAATATGGGCACACTAATTTCTGTAAGACCCACTATGCACTTTTCCCTCACTGATATTCTAACCTCCCTCCGTGCATTCAAGAAGCAATCTTTGAAGACAGTATGTATTGAAGGCTGGGGACACAAATATGGAGAAAAAAGTATTCTCACAAAGCAGGAGAAAAGAAAAACACTTTCATAGAGGACACAATGAAGTGTAAGTAAGTATGTGTTACCCTGTGTGGTTATTAAGAAAAGAGAAATGCAGCAGGTATAGAAAGGAAAGAATGATGAACTCTTTAATCAGCTTCAAAAAAGAAAAGTTTGGTTGACATAGACTTTGACAGGTGGTAGGATGTCAGCAAATGGAAGAAATCTCAATTAGGGTATTTTAGGTCCCTTTTCTGAAGTATCTCATGATATATATTTGAATTTAAAAAATTCTTATGGTTAACGGTTTATATCGGGGGAAAAGAAGGCAAGAAGTTAACATCCTGTATGTATTGGACATATAAACATAAAATATTATTTTCATTAGATTTTAGTCACAGAGATATCTTCTGTAAATAAATTCTAAGAATAGTCTATATCTATCAAACTGAAAATGTAAATGAAGTCACCTCTACAGACCACTGCAGACTCTGAGCTAAGTCGGCTCTTGGATTGGTTCCCAGAGCTGTTATTGATTGCAGTAGGAGCTGTGCTCACAAATCTTGCCATTGAAACTAGTTGATGGACAGGATGCTAAATGTAAAATATTTCAAATATCAGTAACAGCCAATGGGGAAAAAAATAGCAGTTAATCATATGTCAAAACAACATCATGTAGAGCCAGTTTTGTCCCTAGAAAAGTACATGTGGTTCTTTGTGACTGAGTCAAGCTTCATCATCTCAAGACTAAGATATGTGACCTTCTAATTTTTAAAGTAGAGGCCTCAACAAAATGACAAATCAGCTTAATCATTTAAAAAAATCAAGGAAGAAAACAGATATATTTATATGTCTGGGAATAAGTAAAAATTAAGAAGAAAAAGAAATGTATAAAGTTAAATGAAAAACATAGAATTTGGATTTAGATGAATATCTATATTTCAGAAACATAGCCAGCTGACTCCTTCAAAATGTGAATCTGTTTATGTTACCTCTTTTTATGGGCGTCTTTAGCATCCTATCCTTCTTCTTACAAAAGATAAAAAATATCTTAACATGAAACTGAAGGCTATGCATGGCCTGGCTTCCATCCAACTCTACAGCCTCATCTCTATCCTGCCTCTCAGGTCCACACCCTCTTCTCAAGCCCCACAGCTTGTCTTCTGTCCCTCCCGCTCTCTTGCATCTACGGTCCATTATATAAATGATTTCTCCTTCCTGGAAGGATTTTTCTTCCCTCTTAACCCCTATAACCCTGTTAGCTTGATCATCACTTCTTTAAATAAGTGAACCAAAGCAATTTTCCACTGTCAAACTCATAGAAACATGTTCCTTTATATTTTGACCCCACCACCATTAGCTCAGAATCTCTGTATAAAGACCATGTATGCTTTGCTCTTCATTTTGTCTCTAGTGTCTAGCACTGTGTCTATACATTGGGGAAAATCCTAAGTAAACATTTGCTGAGTGAATAAAGGAATAAATGAGATATCAAGGCAAATTTTAATAACAATCACCATACTTACTGGACGAATTACTTTGAAGGCATAAAACAGGTAACAATCTTCTCTAAGTAAACTGTGACCACAAATCATTAGTTCATCTCTTTTATTCATAGGTGGAGGCTACCTACACCTTTCCTCAAACATTGTTATTCCAAATGACAGATACCTATGGGACCTAGGGACAGTACTCATATCTCTATGATATCTCTACTATTTCCACCGTGAAAATATCACCCAGTGCAGAAAATACAATGCAGATTGTCCATATGGATAGAGACTTGCAGTAATTCTCTAATGGCTTTCCAGAAACAGATTAAATACATGAAGAAGTTTAAATTTTAGAGCATGTTCTCTTAACTACCTTAATGTTCAAGGGAAAATAAACTTTAATATTCATTATATCAATTCCCAGATCTTGAAACACTAAAAATAAGCATTGGCAAGGACACTGAAAATGATTCATTAAGACAAACAAAACAAGAACAAATTCTGCAAGGGAGAATTTCAAAATATTCTTGATTCTTATGATTAGCTGAGCATACTGCTCTGCTGGCACAGCGGGGTTGCTTTTAGAGAATCCCAATCCTGGAAAAACTCAGGGGATATTGTAAAAATTGTTAGCAGCTTAGTATTATAAAAGCTTTTAAACAATCCTCTGTTTAAATGTGTTGTCATAAAAATGTCAATGGTTTAAAAACAAAGCTATTTATTATTAACATCAGGACCCTTGTATGTCATGAGAATCTGAGGGCTTAAAGAATAATTAACAGAACAGAATTAATTTTCATCATAAAAAAAGAAAGCACAATGGGAGAACAAGAAAAAAATCTGAAAACAAAAAAACAGTAATGGACAAATAACAATAACACCAGAAAAGCCCAGAGACACTTAAAAGTGCAAACAACAATGCTTTAAAACAGTGGCAGGAAAATTGAACCATCTGTTCCAAGAAACTGAACTTACCAAAGGTGTTTCTGGCCTTTGCAGAATCAACAACGAATCACGCATACAATGCAATGTGAAATAGAACCATACATTTTGACATAGCAGTGTCTTCAAAATCACTTATTAATGATGCACCTTTGAAAGAAGATTTATTATCCTCAAACATCCTACTGTCTCCGAATCAGTTATTGTGAGAAACATTATCACAGTGTGACAAGCTGTAAAATATCCAGTATTATATGAGATAGTCCATACAACAATAATATACTGTGTTTACATTATAAGAAGGTATTTTACAAATATTTATCTCAGCAGAGGCTGGGAGGCTAAGTAGTTTACTCAACCATGGTGGCAAAGTTCTTAAATGGTAGGTAGAACAAATTTTTGAGCCAGTATTATATGACTCTAAGGATCATACATTACTGAAAAAAAGAAACTCCCAGACTCATACAATATCTGCAGAAGAATACTTGTGGAAGAAAAACAATATGGTTTTTCTAACAAGATGCAAATTATCCCACATCTTTACTTATATTTGAGCAAAGTGACCCAATGGGAGATAAAACACAGATGTATTCCTAGCATTTTCAAATGCCAATTCCTATCTTTTTTAAATCTTCACTTTTCTACTAGACTTTACTTCATTTATGTTTATGCTTCTGTCAGCCCCTACAGTGCCTTGTAGATATTTAAGTATATGATCCACGTACTTCAAATTCATGCATAGCCTAAAACCTTTTTCTTATAACTAAGTACTAAATACTTTTTGTTGTCCAACTGGAATTTATGTCCCATTTTTACTTCATTTTTTGACACTGGTTTTTTTGGGGGAAGTGAAAGGTAGGTGAAATCCATCTCTTCCCCATGCAAGAAAATCTCATGATATGCCTAGCTCCTATACCTATGCCTAGGAGGCAGGTCTTAGATTAAACCAAACATTTAAATCCCACTACCTTTTTCTCTAATTATTTCATCAATCCAAACATTAGTAAATTATTACATGACAAAATGATTATTATTTATCTATAGGTGGGTGACAAAACCAGATAATAGGACAGGACTGTCCTTTCATATTTAGATGATAGACCTTTCTCCTTCTCATACTAGGCATAAACAAGGAAGATTGTGGCCCCTATTACTCCTGCTTCCATCTTGTGACCACAATAGAAACCAATCTAAGCTTACATAAAGAGGCCAGAATCAAAAGAATCTGTAGAGAAGCAGAGCCCAAGACTTGACTACCGGCTCCTCAAGCCTGTCATACCTCTTGTTGTGTGGTAATGTGTTTTTTTTTTTCTTAAAGTTGCTTTAAATCACAGTTTCTATTACCTGTATTTAAGAGCATCCTAGTTGATAATTTGGTTAATAACACATAAGCTGGATTTTAGGGTGAATATCTTATCTAAGATGCGGGTACAACATATAAACAGCATAATAAAATCTTATCTCTTCCACCATTTTAGTTTGCATTCAAGCAAAAGTAATTCAGATAAAAACTGTAATATTCTTATCATCCCTAACCCAGTGGTTTAATACAAGTACAAATTGTACTCAATTAACATTCTCTAGAAAAATGGTCATAATGATACCTTGAGTTACAGAATAGCAAAATACTATTTTTTTCTTAATTTGTCAAAAGGTCAGATTGTGTTACTTTCCGCTTAAAATAGAATTCAGTGGAATCTCATTACATTTGTAATACTCTTTTCTAACCAAGGCTCCTGCCTAACTCTGATTAATTTGTCCTCAGATACAATGAACGATTTTCTCATACTTCAGTCTTCAGTGCAAATGTGACCTCCTCTGAGAGGATTTACCTTTCCACTCTGCCTAAAAAAAAATCTCCTCCTTCAATTACTCTCTATTATCCTGCTTACTTCCTTTATAGCTTTTATCACTAGCCTGAAAGTATTTTTGCTTAATCATTTCTTTACTTGTTTATTCTCATGAGATTATAAATTCTATCATGAAAGGAACCCTGGATGTCATCCTCAGCATTAAATTCCCAGCAAATAAAACAGTCCCTGGCTCACAGTAGGCAATCAATGAATATTTATTAAATAAATGAATGGATGACCAAATAAATGAATGGCTCCCAAAACACCAGTGTTTTCCGAGTTTTGTTTCACAGTACTCTCGATAAGAAGCAGAATGAACTTTTCTATTCAAACAATAAGGAAAGAACTACTCCTGTTAGTGGTCAATTGGGTTTAACAAGACAACCTTAAACACATTTATTTGCATGAGATATCCTCCTTCATTTTAGCACTTTATTAATTTTCCATTTTTCAAATTAGTTAGAGTTCCTTCTTTGAGTGATCAGAGAAATCTTCATATAGCTGTGACTTAAAGAACTAGGGAGAACCCAACCTGGACTTTTCACTGGAGGGTTTTGAATGGCCTACCTACTTCCTATTGCAACTGAAAAATTGTGCCCCAACAACCTTTCCTTAATGAATAGCTTGGCAATTTCAAAACTAAGGTTTTTTTCTGTTTACATGACCTTAAATTACAGTGAAATCCACAAGCTTGTAAAGGTACAAAGACTGCAAGGTCTTTCCTGACACTCATTTCACATCTACAATACCCAACTCTAAACACACGAGAATAATATTTAATATAAACTCTCCAATATGATCTTCTTTTTAAATAAGATGAAAAGACCTAGGCAACGGTCTGTACTCAGTTTTTCCACAACTTGAATTTAGGTTGACAATATAAAATATTTTTTTTCATTACTGATAATAGAAGAGCCTAATTCTTAAACTGTGATATTCCTGAGTTGAAAATATGTCTGATCTACTATCACTGGTAAGGACACCTGTTTAATCAGCTACTTATACTGTCAATATTGTATAAACCATGTCTTTTATTTTCTGTGGTCTGATGTTTCCACATCTGGGGTCTTACTGAACTCTACATTATTGCCCAACAGGGTTAGCTAACTCCTAGAGATAGCAAACACTTCACCCAGGAGTGTGCTTTTCAAATGCAAACCAACCAATCCAGAGTCCATGCCCCCACCAACCTCCATTATCAAGATCTCATACTCTTGGCTGCTATCCACCTACCCTTATCACCCTGGGCCAAGCACCTGACAATTATGCCCCAGAGCCCTCTTGACCAAACTTGAGGCTTCCCCATGTGGACCTTTCTTCTTGGGAACTGACTATTGTTCCTGTTCTGTTACCATTACCATACCTAAATAATAATAAGACCTGTTAAAACACATAAAGTATAATTGTATGACAAGAGAGTCGTAAAACAAGTCTCTAAGAAGAAAGAAACATGGTTAAAATTCCTCTAATAGGTTAAAAGAAACCATAAAAGACCCTGAAAATTGGAAATTGAGTGAACAACTTTCAGATCTGTAATATGTATATTGTAATAGTTTCTACTTTTAAAATGGTTTTCATAATTTTGCTTTTAATTTGACTTCTCAATTCTATTGTTTTACCTATAATTTTAAGATATATCACATCTTTTCATTTTGAAGGAACTTAACACATAATTTTAGGGGGACTTCTGAGTTACTCTATTACATATATATTGTTTACCTCTTTTACCCAGCATTGTAGATTTTTTCCGATTCTTCCTTCTGGAGGTAGGGATGGGTATGACAGGCCTACTTTGAGGTAAAGCCAATTGCTGGGGTCTAAGAGACTAAAAATAAGAAAGAAAAGTAGAGCAGAAATGTAAATTAAGTCCTTGGGAAAGACAAGTATAGTGAGAGACATCAAGTACCATCCTCATCACAAGTCAGCCAGAATTTATTAAAGATTTATTAATGCTGGGCATATGGTTAAGCATGAGATACATAAATAGAAAAAACATAAGGTCTTTATCTGTATCAGGGTTTGATCAGAGAAACAGATCTCAATGTATGATATAAGAAAAGGGAATTTTTATAGGGGTTAGACCTAACATAGTTATGAGATCTGGCTAATGACTCTATACAAGGCTGTTGCATTTTGTCTAGGGTTGGACCCAAAGGCATGATAGGTCAGCCTAGCCTGCAGTCAGGAAGGAGAGCTGCTATAACTTGGAGGAAATCAAGGATAAACTGCAATGCACAAGGATAGAATAAAACATACCTCTTTTACCACATCCAAACTTGACAACGTGAATAACCTACTGAAGACGTTAGTATTGATAGGGACAGAGTAAAAGGACAAAGTAGGTGATTAAATAGTTAATCCCACTAAGGGATTGTAAGTAAAGAAAAAATTATGGGAGATCCCTGTAGGTTAATGACCATTCAAGAAAATAGGTTTGCTTAACCACAAAACCAAGCAAGCGTGCTTAGTAACAAAACCATGCAACAGAAGCATGAGACATGCCTCCAAACAATAAAACAATGGTGGCATGAGACCCACATACTGCCCAGTGAGCTCAGTAAGTTAATGATCCCTAGGACATGCTCTCTGCACACATAAAAAACAATTTATGGAAAGGTGACATTTCAAAGTGAAAGACCCTCATTTTACTGAGACCTGAAATAATTTTTCCATAGTGCCTTGACAGTCCTGGCTTGACTATGTAGGGATGAGAACACTCCCCTGCCCAACCTGGAGGAGGAGCTGATGATAGAAGCATAACATCTACACTGGAATGAGGAAGAAGATAGTCTTCCCCCCACTTTTCCTTTTATTATAAAACTGTAGCCCACCAAGTTCTCGGGGTGCACCACTCTCTCACCTGCCCACTTGAAAGCCTCTCAAGCATCTTATTCTAATAAATCACTTCTTATCTAGCACTTTCCCTCTTGCTGAATTCTTTCTGAGCTGAGACATGAAGGACCGGAGCTCCTTGGAGCCCCTGGAAACGCCACCCAGCGTTTCAGTATCATTCATCATTCACCATTCACCAGAGAACTAAACACACACCTGATCCATGGTATAGAGAAGCTGAAAGAGGAGGAATCCCGGGAGTGGGGAAGGCAGTGGGCCTGGTACTATCTCATGCCAGTTTTTGAGTTAACAGAACAGAGACAACATGTATGATTTACCACAGTGTTAGGTATCTTATGCCAAACACAGTGCATAAAAATGGTTTCTCATTTACCTCCTCTTTCCAGATCTCGCACAAATTTCTATTGTGGCTATGCCTAACCTGAACTGGCAAAGACAAGGTAAGTTCCAATTTGGTTATATTGGCAAAATAGAAAGCCACCAAAGTCTATGCCTTGTCAAGTTGACATCATACCCACCTCCTCTAACTATACTTAACTCTTCAGTAAAAATAATAGCTAAATCATGATTTAACCTAGAATTATACAAGCACCCCTTATCCAACCACAGGCATACTGAATCTCTTTTTAAAAGGATATAAAATTTCTCTATCCAATTTGGGCAATGTTCATTTCTAGCTGAATCACACTGACCCTTTGATAGTTTGTAACTTAAATACTGAAATATGAGGTTGACACATCTTATCTTAGATCACAGGGGAATGGGAAAGGGAAAGGTGGTAATTAGCTAATGTATTTACAAATAGATTCATATCAGAATAGGAAGAAATATTTATAAACTATTATAATTCTCAGTTATGCAATTGCTCATGCCCATAACTGCTTTTTAGTAAGTATTTTCATAGACTACTCATTCCACATAACTTCTCCTCTCAACAAGCACTTTGCTGGTCATAATTTCTTTCTCGATCGGGTGATCTAAACTTTCTTTCCTGAATGGTCTGGTCCATTGGCAATCCTGCCTGAATAGAGTTGTAGTTTTCCATTGCCTTTTATCACTTGTCATAGAAGTACTTAGCAGCCTCCAGGCAATCATTTCCATTGCAGACATGCTCCTCCTTAACCTCATTATTTGGTAGTAACTCAATTTCTCCAGGGTAGTTAGAATTATTCAGCACTGATAGTACAATGACCTCCTTCTTTGTCCATTGATTCACTAGCATGAGGAACCCAAAGTGGCTAAATGGCAACTTCAACTTCAAATTTAATGGAATCATTGATGTGATCCTGGCAGAGGCATTCTTTCCTTGTGAACTAAGATGCCTAAATCAGGAGAGCCCAAATTCATAATTATTGGAAGAAAAATGTTTAGCAGATTTCTGAGGCATAAAAGAGAGAAGCCACTCCCATTTATATCTTTGATTCCCAGACCTGTAAATACTGACTGGGAAAGAACAGTACCACACTTTGACACAGATTGAGTGCATATACTATATTCCAGGGAAATTGCCCAAACCCTCAAGATACCACCAAATAATTGGTATTATACCTGAATCTTCAAAATGTCATTTCACTATTCTATCAGGTTAACTGATTCAGTAAGATAGAAAACATGGTAAAACCAGTAAATTCCATGCACACCATCCAATTGTTGTACTTTATTTCCTATAAAATGAGTTGTTTGGTCAAAAGTAGGGCTGTATGGAATACCATGATGGCTAAGGCATTATGTAAGTACCCGGATACGGTACTGCCAAAAACACTGTGGACAGGAAATGAAAATTCTTATCCAAAGTAAGTGCTTATCCAGTGATAATAAACCACTCTCCCTTCTGTTATGGGTATATTTCAATGTAATCAACCTGCCACGAGGTAGTAGATTGATCCTCAAGGAATGATACTATTTCAGAGTAGATTGGCCACTCATCAATGACTATTGTCAAATATTAGGAGTGTAAGTTCATTTTGCTGATCCCATGAATAATACTCTTGCCAACATGACCTCTTGGTTTATGAAGACAGAAGCTGCTTAATATCTACAAAAATGGTTATCTTATTCACAAAATTATAGAAATATGCCTAATCTGGGGTTACTTTTTGGTAAGCATTCACATGAAGCACCAATATCTTTATACTCTCTAATTTGTAAATGTCTTCCTGCATATCTTTACTCCAGACCCTATTGCACCAGTTTCCCAGAAATGAAAATCTCTGATCATTCAGCATAACCATTATTCACTATCTAGAAATCAGAATAGATCCATAATTCTGAATATCTCTCATTCCAGACAAAATAAACAGCAATATGCATTGCTCAAGTGTTCTGCCCCCTAAAAGAATTATCCTTACCACTATCCTTGAAAGACACCCTGGCGTGGGGTGGTATTTTTGTACTCATCTATTTTCAGGTAGTTCTGGCATTATCATGTAGAACCAGCTGTCAACCAGAAACATTTTTTTTCTTAGGTAAATTTTTATAGGGAACTCCCTATGAGGAAAAGGGGGAAGACTGAAAGGGAGGAGGAAATAGAGCAGGAATAGGAGACATAGATATCTGAGCCAAATATCCATGCAAGGTTCTTATGCCTTCAGGACATATGTGAACTTGATATTTTATAGACCAGGTCTTTTGATGATAGGTTTTTTGATGCACTGCTGTGCATACTCTTGAATGGTATGGTTTTACAGGTCAGATAACCCCCACAGTTTGTTATGATTTTGGAGTTATTTCAATAGCAGCATTTTCATTGATGGCCTTAGAAAGAATATCCATTCCAGAGCTCTTTATAAAACCAGGGCACCCTCACAAATATATTTCTCACCTCCTCAGTGAGGGGAGTGTCCCCTGGATCATCCTGTGAACAGAGTTTGGGATTTCATGATCAGGGCCTTACATGATAAATTCACTGTATCAATCTAATCTCTACTGAAAATTTGGACACCTTCTTTTATAGTATACCAGCCAAGTTGTGAAATTTAAACTTCATTTAGGGTAGTCTACTTTGGGGTCCAGATTTTGCAGTCTTGTTGAAAGAATAGTCACAGGATTAAAAGCAGGAAGCAAAGTCAAAGGGAAAAAGAGAACCTGAATCAAAGCAAGGTACAAAGAAAAAGTCCAAAAGAACAAATTGATCTAATAGCCAGATGATGCTGCAATTGTGTATATGTTCAAAAGATTTGGGGTTAGGATTTACAAGTCCACGTTTATAATTTTTGAAAGAGTAAATAAACCTGTGGTTCTTTAACACTCACATAAGACCTCAGAAATATCAGAAAAGTTTAAATTTGTTTTAATGTACAAATACTTACAAAGTACCTCAACTTTAGCCATGTACCCCAATGACCTGCCACATCAATTCGATTGAAGGTACAGAGCTTCAATGTCTTTGAGGAAATACTAGAACTCATTTTTCAACAACTTGTTTAAGTATATAAGATTAAAAACAATGATCATGGGAACCAACTTCTCACCTCAGGAAAATGACACAACACATCGGTACTATTCACCAGTGGAAGCAAGGAAGCCTGGCCTGATTTCACCCTGTGGCTAAAATGAGGAGGTTTTCCCTTTCTCTGGTGCTTTAGATATAGCTAGCCAGTAGAGGACAACTCTAATGTTCTGTGTTGGTGTGGAAATGCTCGCCACTGCTCCCAGCTCTTGTCTTTCTTTTCTTCTGATCTTGAGCTCCATGTTCTTGTTTTCCACAACTACATTTCAGTTTGGCGTCCCACGACCTTCTCAGCTGAGTTTTTTGTTTTTCCATCTCAAGTAAGAGAATGTTGACACTCTTTTTTTTTTTTTAACATCTTTATTGGAGTTTAATTGCTTTACAATGTTGTGTTATTTTCTAACTTCTCTGCCATAAGAGGTAGTTTCAGATATGATAAACTCTGATTAATTGACTTTACAAACCTACAATTATAAAGGATAGCAACTAGATTTGTGGTAAGAATGGTACAAGAAATCTATCTGTGTCTTCTATAGAAATCATTCTTACTTCTAATTTGGTAGTCATGAGAAATCCTTGATTCTTCAGTCCACTAAACAAGGTAAGGGAAAATTATTATAGACAATTATTTATTGCTATATAGCAGTAAAATATGGTAATATAGTTCTTTACACTGTGTACCAGTCACATGCTTGATCAAGACTACTGTTTCAGGAAAATAGTAACCTACCTTGTTAGGCTCTTGATGTTTTTGGCTAATTATATAAAGAAGTTCATACATATATATATGAACATCTTTGTATATACCATGTTATTTTCTCTAGCTACACCACTGCTACATACTGTACATGTAGATGCCCCTCCTTCATACTGTTCACATATGTCACTATGTATTCACACTTATTTCCAAAAGCGACCACTGGAGAAGTGAGAAGGTGGTGGAAGGGGTGGCTGTGTATCCATATTCTACTCAGTCTGTATTTAGAAAAGGGTTTGATTTCCTCGTTCTGGATTTAATCCCTGTATGGCTAGAGGGATCAGTGTCAAAATCTGACAGTATATATATATTTTTTTCATAAGACACTGTCAGATTCTGAACTAGGAGTATTTCCAGAAGCTAACTGAACTTTATTTCTTTTAATAAAACACTGTGAAACTCTGGAGACAAGCATGTGACTAAATATGAGGGTTCTTCTTCCAGCCCAGCACAGTATCCAGCATAGCTCTGGCTCAGGGAGGATCTGTGGCTTTGGGAACAGTAGAAGATGACAAAGCTATTGTCTTGTTCACTGTGGGGATCAGATGAGTTTCCAGTAATCAGTCTGTAGCAATAGGATATTGACAAGGCAGGTCAGAGCAGGAGAGGAAGAAAATGGGGTTTCCATATAGGTATAGAAAATGGCAGACTTTTTATTATAGATTCATGTAAGCTGTTCTCTTGGGAATGTCTCTGAGATGCTGATTCGTTGTTTTGTTTCACAAAGTCCCTACCTGTATGAGCAGATAGGAATGGAGCCATTGTAATGTCAACACAAAAGCAAAGTTGACTTCGTTTGTCTGCATAGTCATTAAGGCCTGAGGTCATAAAAATGAACAAAAATTTTTTTCAAAGTAAAGATAAGTTTATTTAAGGAGGAACAAAAATAAAAAGCGGTAACTCTCATTCTCTTCATTTTCACTTTAAAATAAAATTTTGTTGCATTTCAGAAACATTTTAATTTTTGATTAAAATATGTATTGGAGAATTTGAGTTCATGGGGAATTTCTTTATTAAAATTAGGTCTTCACTATAAGTAGCTTCAGTAAAAGTAAGAATGTAGATTATTTGAAAAATATATTTTTTAAAAGCCTGGTGCTTTTATTATAAGCAATTCCAATCAGCTTTGTGTGTTGAATCTATTTTTCATTTGATTGATGTGATTGATGTCTATGAACTGCATTACAGCTGAGAGGTTATGTATGGCATTTGGCACTGAGATTTAAAAAGTAATCATATGTTGTATACTATTTCTAAGAAATTGATAGTATCATAGTGTTATTTATTTCAGACTTCTCCAAGGATTTTCCTTAGTTTTGCTAAGGAAATAATCTTTCAATTAAAAAGCTTAATAGAAAAAACATTCTGTCTTAAAATAGGCATGTTTAATATATATTATATATATATTGGTTTTATATACATTGAAATCATGTTAGAAAGGAAGCTTGTTTGTATCAAATAATTCAACTGTAGCATCAAACGTTAAAGGCAGTAAACTTTTGCTTTTATGTATTTTTCGACTTTGGTTGACTAGGAGGTCAAATGGACTCAGTAGTACATCTGCCCTGGGATCTGCCAGTGCCAGCTCTTTTAAAATCCAGAACATGGTCTCAAATTGAAACAAAATCCTTCACTGAAATGATGTCCTTCAAAATAAATAGTCTCTTGCTATGTTTTCATTAAAAAGTAAAATTCATTTTTAAAGGGGAATATTTAATTTTTTTAATGTGTTTTGCTGATCAGAACATATACCCCTCATAAAAATTTATGGATGTACATGGAAAACTAACTCCAAGATGTTGCTGTACTTTTGCACAGAGCAGACTGTTGGCAGCTAATCTCCCTGATCATGCAAAGATGGAATTATAGCAAGCATTACTGATAGGCTGGTAGATTTGGATTCCCCACTTCAAAAGTGGTGAATTGTTTCCTTTATGTTCTGTGACAAATGACCTACCTAGCTGCTTGGCCATGCAGAGAAGCTTGGAACAAGCAGAGAAGCTGACAGTACTGCTAATACTGGTGAAAACTGATTGTAAAAAGTAAAGTTCTACTAAAAACAGATTTTTTTCAGTATAATCAGATGAATATTCTTTGAGTTATAAATGTTCCATGAGCTGATTCTTGAAATTACTATCAAGTGTAGTGGTCAGTTCAAAGAACAACAAACATTGTATACACTGTTGGTTTAGATATAATATGATCAGCATATACGTTTATACGCATATATGGGTATGTGTGTGTATGTATATAATGACTAGTAACAGAAAATTGAAATGAAAATATCAACAGTGAACTTTTTTTGATCTTTGATTTAGGAGTAAATATAATAGTAATATATTATCAGGAGACCTCAATTACTTTCACAAATTTTACACTGCACTGTTAAATATGTATGTAGTGAGTTATTTATTAAGGATTGATATTTCTGTTAGACTTCTTGATACCATTGTTCTTTCTTCTAGAAAACATTTCTAGATCAGTGTTTGCTTTTATTGGGTGTTTTACAAAATAAAAGAAATTGGTAAAGTGTCTTGATAAGGCAAGAGGTTCAGGAGACAGATATTAGGATAGATTTTAGGATGTCGTGAGCACAATTGCCTAATCAATAGATGTAACAAAGCCAAGCAAATATGAAGCAGTGTTCACAGCTAGATGTGCCGAGAAAATAAAAACCCAAACAGTTGCCATGTGTTCAAAGAAAGTAGAGCTTCTATGAGCATAAGAAAGAAACTTATTTCAAGGATTGATTTATTTATTGTGACTGAAACCCAGCTTCATAAATATAAATCTAGTCTCAAGAAGCATCCAACTATATAGAACAGCCATGGAAGAATAGGGTTGTTCTTTCTGATCAAGGATTTTGGATTATTTCTATATATAATCAGAACAATATGAAGAAATCTTTCTCAAATCAGTTAGACTGTTGTCCTTGTATAGGTCAGAAGTCCTTTAGATTCTACAGATGTGCAAATGAAACAAGTTGCTTGGTTCAACTGGAAATTCTTGGAAAGTCTTAGAGACCACCCAGAGTGATGAGAAAAGTTGATCAACCATTCATTACTTGTTCATGACCTAGCACTTGTCCTTTGAGGAAGACAGGACAAATATAATTTTCTCTAACATACAAATAGCAAAATGCAAGTCAAAAATGGTGAAATGGTTGAGGTCACAGTTAGCTAGAAATAGGATGTAAATATAACCTTTCTAAGTCCAAGTCAAATATTCCCTCCATTATGTCAGACTGACTTATAACTTAAAGACTTCTAGCGCTTTTCTCTATTTCTCTCTCCTTCATTTCCAAGTTTTTCCAATACTATTGTCAATTTTCAATTTTCTCTCTCTTTCTCTATTATGAAAAAAAATCTTTGACATTTTACCCTGTATGCCAATTATAACTTTAGTTATTTAGGCATTTCAGGATAATCATAGATTATATGATATCCCTCTAAATTCAGGAGTTTTAAAATTTAAAATTATATATCTTCACTGGCCTATACAAATGAATTGTGGTCAATTTTCTTGTTTCATATATATATATTTCTTGACCTATGATTATTTAACACAACTCAATTTTGAAATACATAGAAGAGCTTTGAAAATTGCAGTTATCTTTTAAAAAGTTGAAGATGCTTAGCCTTACTTGGCATTAATTACTATATTATCATCTATCTCTGAAAAAATCTTTGATTTTCATTCAATTAGAAATAGTTTACCTGGTGAAAAGTTTTTAGAAGCATCTACTCTTCAAAACTATTATGACTCTAGTACAGTAGGTAAATATTAGCATTTACTAATTAATTCAATCAACTCAACAACTGTGATGAACATCATATATATAGATATTCTTTGTTCAAGCTGAGCCAGGGCTGTCCAACCCACCTCTTTTCATCCAAATTAACTCCTCACTTGATTCTAATTGAAACTGAACTGAATGCACAAATCAGAAAACTTTGTTTATTCAACCCCTTTCAGTTCTCATAACTGTGGTTTTCAAATTAGAACTCAAACAATTAGAAGAGCTTTATTGAAAATTACAAATTGTGTTTTCCTTGGATGTTGGTATGATTTGTTTCCATTTACCCTCGCTCACACAGCAACTCTGGTCAATTTAACATGTTGGTAAATGTTTACTTTTTATGTTACTTATCTAAAAAGCAAATTACGTTGAGAAAATGGAAGATCTATGATATCCCTCTGCAGTTTAGCTGATGAGTTGCTGACAAATTTTCACACAATTATGCAGAATATTAAAATCCAAAGATTTCTGGTGTCCCTATCATATTACATCTTGTTCTATCTCCATAAATGGCCCCACATCTTTCCTGAGAGAAAACTGTAAATATCAAATTCTCACTCCTCTCTCAATCAACTTATTTGTATTTTTAGCATCATTTCATCCTCAGCAGTGTAAACAAAACTTCTGTTTAAGGCTGTTTCCTATAATACTTCTTTAGATCTGTTTAACTCTCTACTCCTTAGAGACTTGCTTTCTGAATTATATCTTTCCTCTCACGCTTTCAAATTTTCTCCCTCTCCCAAGTATCCTCAATTTGTTTATGTATCTTCAATATATAAATGACATAAATTCTCTATCATTTTAAAGCAAAAGAAGTATTGCATGAGAATAAACCCAGCCTTTTTACTGTGTGTGGTGAAAACAGCTAGTTACCACAAAGAGTTTATTTCTCTTTTTTCTTGAACTTGTGTTCTGTTGTTTTATTTTCCAATGCTATATTTTCTCTTAGCACATTATCCATTACCAGAGTTTTTATTTCCATATATAGTCTGCTGCTTCCAGAATTTATATATATCTGCCAAAACGTCTCTTAGGACCACACAAGTTTATCCATTTGCTTACTGGAATTCTCTATCTGGATATCCTAATGATACTCTACAATCAGTGCATACATAATAGAATTTATTATCTTTTCACCAAAATTCATTCCTCTTGATTTTTTGTTGTTGACCATGACATTTACCCAATTGCCTAAATCATCCTAGACTAAGTATTCACTCTTACTTATTTCCCATCTCCATCCTTCACCAAGATTTAAGCTCCTACCTCTTTTATATCTCTCCAATTCATCTTTTACTTTTGATTACTTTGGCCTGAAGCATTCGGAGAATATACCTTCTGTCCTATTCTCCCCAAATCCTCCTAATTCAAAAAGAAATGATTGGCAAATTAAAACTAGTAATGTATAATGAAGAAAGTATAATAAATAAATAAAATAATGAAGTAATGTATAATGAAGTTGGATTAATAAAAGAAAAAAGTTGGCTTTACTTTAGAAAAATCAATGGTAATAATGCACTTCATTAAAGATAAAAGAAAAAAATATGAATTTCTCAATAGATGCTGAAGAAGAATTAGATAAAATTGGATAAAATTCAAAGAATCACATAAAATTCAGCATGTGTTTATGATATAAAAAAATGTGATCTTTCCAACTGACCCTATACCTGAGCCTTCAGAAGGACTCCCAATTTTGTATCAGTTCAGCTGCTTGTGGGTGGCCAGACACATAGTAAGAACCCTGAATCCCATTGCTTCACTGCTTTTGCTGTAAGATAGTTCTGTGGTGAGAGAAAGGAATCTGTTTCAGTCAGCATGAAATTTGGAAAGTTTAGCCATAAAGATTCTGGCAGGACAGGCAAAGAAAACAAGTTTGTAACCACAATAAGTGTCTATTCTAGGGAGGATAAATCACCTCCTCCTCTGTTATAGAGAGGGTATAATGAAATCAATCTTTCACCAAACATTTGGGTAGTCTTCCTAGGATATGATGCTGTAATGGGGACTGTTTTGTCTCTGCTGATTTGAATGTCTCAGCAGTAGCAGTAGCCCAATCAGCCTCAGTGAGGGAAATCCCATGTTGCTGAATCCATGTATCACCTCCATCCTGATACCATAGCCACTTTGCTTAAGAGACTATTAAGCAAGCACTAGGGTGGTTGGGACAAGTTGCCTGGCACATGTATAATGAGTCATTTTGTCCACTTGATCACTGATATTATTTTCTGCAGTGAACACCCTTTTGTGAGTATTTTGTGGGTCACAACTACTGTCACAATTTTAATGCATTCCAAGATACCTGTGCATGTATTTCTTACATCAACCACCTTGTACCAGTTCTCCAATATTTTTCCTTTTATGTTTGAGAAAATTCAACCAAATGTTAACTAATGTTCATTAACTGATTCAGAGTTATATCTCTGATTATCTCTCCTTCTAAGCAAAGTTTATGTACAGCTCTATTACTAGAAGTTCTGCCAACTTAGTAGGGTTTCCTTCCTCACTGTCATTCATAGCCACTCTAAATAGGGCTATAAAGCTGCTCCTGACTGTGCCAACAAATCCTACTTAAATATCTGAAAACAAGGCCTGATTATTTTCTCATTTTGTCAACTTCATATTGATTTATTAAGCTACAGGCTTAGCTGCTGAAAAAATAAGAGCCACAAATTAGTGCCTGAAATAAGAGAAAAGAGTGTTTCTCTCAAGTGTTAGGGTAGAGCTGATAAAGTTGTTCTGACACCCTCAGCGTGTGGTTTTCATCTCTAGCTCCAAGGTATTTGTTCTAATTTTAATTACTTCCCACAAATGGAAAAGGGGGTGGTACAAAAAGAGTATATATCAATCTCTTAAGGACAAAAAGAAGGAGGGCATCCATTATTTCCTGTAACATTTCACAGGCAAGAACTCTCGTATCATACGTTTTACATAGTTGCAAGGAGTCTGAAATGGAAACCCTGTGGTTAGAAGGAAGAATGGATAATAGAAGACTGCTCACAATTTGCCATAGGATAGTTTAAGGTGTCATATATTATAACCAGAAATTCCACTCCAAAATGTATATCTTCTTGTATATATGATCCAGAAAACATCATCATGATCATCAATACTTATCAGCATTTAAAACTGTTAACTACTTTATTATCTCATTTAATCTTCATAGCAGCCCTACGAATTAAGTACTATTTTTTCCCCATTATACAGATGAAGAAACAGGAACAGAGATGTTAGCACAGTAAATAAGAGGAGAAATGGAATGGATAGCCCTGTTTAAGTCATTTCATATAGGGGAATGTTCATAACGACATAATGACATTGGTTCATAATGACAAATTAAAGAAATGGAAAACAATTTGAATGACTATCACAGTAAAATGGATAAATAAGTTGTGGTATATTCATATACTGAAACATATTGCCACAGTCAATACCACTGGCTATTTATTGTCTGCTAGAAGCTGCCTGTGCACAGGGCAATGAAATGAACTACATGCCACAACATGAATAACTCTTAGGAAAATATTATTGAGGAAAGAAAAATCAATTGTAAAAGAATATGTATAATATGACTCCTTTAATGAAAAATTCAAAATCAATCTAAACAAAATGTATTGAAGAAATTAAAGATTCATGTTAAAGTTATAAAGCAGAGAAAGTTATATATACAAAGTTCAGTATAGGTTTGTGCTAATGAATAGAAGGGAAAGAGATGGGAAGTATTTCCAGGAGACTTCAAGGCTAAAAATTATATTCTACTATTTCTTAATCAGCACCTATTCTCTGTGCCTTGTACATACTTTATGAACTTTATAGTATATCAATTCAATATTTAATAAATATAATTCTAAGAAAGTGATAATAGATCAAATTCACTAAAATTAAAAATATGTCCATAGAATTAAAAATAACAATATAGACTCCCTTTCATTTTTGTACAATATCATATCTTTTATCTTTTAAAACATAAATAATGTAGAGGATTTTGTAATGGAAGAACTTTAGAAATCAAGTAAATAGTGACATCTGTGATACTGAATTGCATGTGGGAATGAAGAATAAGAATCAATGATGACAGACAGTTTAAACAACAGGTGAGAAATAAGGGGAACAAATTAAAATAATTTAAATGAATAACTGAATGTCAATGAATTATTTGTTAACTTCAGTAAAGTGAATTGTTTATCCATGCAGAAATCAAAAGAAAGCGTTAAACTAAACATATCATATCACATCTCTGAATGCTAGCAAGTCTAGATATTAAAACTATTCTGAAGAAAGCACTATATCCAAGCTATTGCAAATGAAGTGCAACTTCTTACACCAATAGAAGAGTTTCAAGTACCTCACAGGAGGATCATTTAGTTTCTCCATAATTTCTTATAGGATAACATTCAATTGTAGCATTTCAATGTGTCTGGAAGAAAAAAGAATTTTTTTTCCCTTTGGTCTTAGCCTATTCCATTTGCAAGAATACACCTCCTGTCCATATGTATATTCTGAGATTGGTGTAAACTATGTACAGGTGCGTTGGGGTGTATAATCACCAGCAGCAGGAAATCTGAAACACTGTGATGCATAAATCATTGTCAAGTGGAAAACTGTCTAATATTGTTAGTAAAGAGAGCACAAAAGAGGAAGAATGGATTAACTTAAGGAACCCCAAGGCATTTATCTAAATGATGTAAACATCATTCTCTTCAGAGAAAAGCTTCAGCACCTCAGAGATAAGTGCAATCATACACCAGCAGAGGACTTTGGATTAATGAAGAAAGAGAGCTGAGGTGCTCTGTCGCTTCCTCCTGCCTTAGACACACGCCAGCCTAGAGGTACTGAGAATAAAACATCTCAAGGCCTTTAAAGGATATATTTATATTATTTCATAGTTCTATCTAAGTAAGAATTTATGAACAAAATAGCTCAAGTTTATTGAGTAATAACTAAATGCCAAACATTTGACACAGAGTATCTAAAAGTCCGTTCAAGAGTTTTGCAAAGTAGGTATAATTATCACTACTCTAAGAGTAGTAAAACTGCAGATGAACAAAATTAAACAATTTTTCCAAGATCACACACCTAGTAAGTGTAGAATTTGAGCCTAGATATCTCTGACTACAGAGTCTGCATATTTTCCACTACACCAGGCTTTTTCATGAAGTTGTACTAAGCTGTGAAAATTATTTCTCATTTGTTTTACACAGTACAGGATGGACACGACATGTAAATGATTTCCAAAGGAAACTCTTCAACAGAAGGTATAAAATTGGGTCTAATAACCAATATGTTGTCAAGCCACATGTAATATTTGTATAATAGAACTTGTCAGAAACATACCAGAGATAATGTCAACCTTAAAATAAAGTGAAAACACCAAACATTGGTTTGGAAACTTGGCCTGTTCATAAATTAACTTGGTTGTTAAGGAGTTATGAGAGGATTAATGAATTAAGAGTAGGAAAAATAGTAACTAGATGGTAGCTAAAATCAAAATTTGAAACGATGAAGCCTCTAATTACATGTATTAAAGTCAATGTTTTATTGAATAAGATATAAAATTACACATATTAGGCCTTGTGTAGTAAAGGCATATCTTCCAAAGAATGCCTCCTGTAGGTCAAGGAAATATACCTAAATAAGAGAAGACATTTTAAAAGCAGAAATAAAATTGTGCTCAGACTAAGTCTAAGCCCATCAAAAACTTACAGAATTTTTCAGCTGGAAGGACCTGGAGAGAAGCTCTCTTCTGTATCTACGTGCATAATTAAATAGCTGAGTAGATATGATAGAGATATTTGGTTAGTGCATTGCAATAAATATTTCCATGAAAAAATGTGGAAATAAACATTAAGAGGAAGTCATTTCCCAATGCACTGAACAGTTTAATAAACAAGACAGATTTTCTTTCAACGCTAAAAGAAAACTGCCTTTCTGATCAAAACAAACCATGCAAACACCTAAGAATTTACTGAGTGCAGTAACATTGCTGTAGATATCTTATCTGACCTGCATCATAGAAGTTGCTTTAAAGGCTAATGAGTAAAAATTTGTACTTCTCCTTAAATATTCAATAGTAACATTAATAAATGTAAATGATTTGTAAGTTGTTAGATATACTCCAATGTTTCTAGGCTGAATAAGATTTTTATTCCCCAAAGCCTGGAAACAACCATGATTCCAGGCCACTATGTTCACTCCATTTAATTGTCCAGTCTTACCTTGCTCATTAAATTATGTTTTTTAATAAGACAAAGTATAGTGAACTTGTTACAAGCATAGTCTTTCCAATTAGAAATAAACTTGATGCAACGTTTTTTTCAACAATTACTTGGTCTCTCAAGTGTCAAACCATAATAAGCTAGGTTTTTAAAAAAACTATCAAACAAGACCAAAATTAGAACTTACTTTTGGGAGGGCCCAAATAAATAACATACACTCTCCCACCTGAACTCTCAGTCAGTAGAGAAAGAAAATAAATTAGCCTATGGAAACCAAAATACCTCCTTTATTTCTGAAAAAACATATCTTCACAATTGTGATTTGTGTCTGTGAGCAGGTGGATAGACCTCCTCCTATGAAACCTGAATCTATCAGAATTAGACAGACTCTCTATCATACATGCCTGACTTTATGAAGCCTACAGCAATGAACACAGCAGATCATATACTGCATGGTAGTAGGACCTCACTCCCAAGAAAGAACAGTCCAACCCAAGCATGCTCAACTTCACCAAATAGAGAAGTCACTCCATCCTCCCTGGTGATGAGAATAAAAGAGCAAGAGAGACCAAGAGAATCACAGAAATATATATCCCTCCACAGGAAGGAAATGTTAAGTGTGGGAAGAAGAATCCCTTACCCCATTATTTTAAAGGAGTGGAGTTTTAAATCAGAAAATAAATGAAAAGCACTTAGAACATAGTCAATTTTCAACAAATATTAAGTGCTATTACTTTGTACATGATAATGCCCTTTATTCCATTTTACTTCTTTTTTTTCTGAGTTTCTTTTCTTTTTTAAAAAATTCTTATTGGAGTATAGTTGCTTTACAATGTTGTATTTGTTTCTGCTGTACAGCGAAGTGAATCAGCTATACATTTTTTTTTTTTCTAGATTTCCTTCCCATTTAGGTCACCACAGAGCATTGAGTAAAGTTCCCTGTGCTATACAGTAGGTTCTCATTTGTTATCTATTTTATATATAGTAGTGTATATATGTCAGTCCCAATCTCCCAATTCATCCCATCCTCTCTTCCCCCTTGGTATTCATATGTTTGTTCTCTATATCTGTGTCTCTATTTCTGCTTTGCAGAATATGTGAATTATGTGAATTACTTGTTTTCAGTCTCTCCCACACAATGTGGGTTTCCTAAAGGCATAACATTTTTAGCTTTTATCCCAAGCCTTCAAAGACTTAGATGGTCAATAAATATAATTGAAAATAATGGTTTCAGTGAGCTTGCAGAAAGCTTGTTAGAAAAATAGAGCAATTTTCCTCTAATATCTTCCATTTTAGCTAATATTTGGGGAAAGTGAGGTTTAAGGAAAGAGAAAATGGCATACTTTTGAAAAAGTAAAATTACTGAGCAAACATAGTTGAAGAGCAGGGCATTTTGTGGTTTAATTATTTGAGGATTGTGATTTGAATTTAAAGTTAAATTATTTATCCCTATCTGAAATGTTCTTCAAAAATATTTAGCTCCTGGGGAAAACATATAAAAACCATGGTGTTGAGTTCAGCCAGAATCGGGATTTTTGTCAAGTAAGTGAAACAAGGAGAGAGAGGTAGGAAGGGAATGAAAGTATTATAAAGGAATAATTATAATGGTGGCCATGGAATTTTTAAGATAATGGGTCCAGGATTGAAGGTCAGATTACAGGAGTGATGGAGAGTAAAAAAGGATAAAGTCAACAGGCTGGAAGTAACATCACAATTGTATACGTCAAATGCTCTTGGGTGCATGATCGCATACACACATGCACATCAAACACTGTGAGATCTTCCACAAAACATTAGCATTGATTTATCTTTGAAAAATAAAACTCAAAAGGTATGTGTGTTAGTGTGGTGGTGCATATATGAGTATGAGGATATGTATGGTTTTGCATTTTTCTCCTGTTGTGCCTGTATTCAAAATTGCCTAGAATATCAATAAATTTATGATTAAAGGCAAATTGTCTTTTACTTACTTAAATTATTGCCTAAATATCGACAATGAACAATTGGAATTTGAAATTTTAAACAATACTATTTACATTAACACTCCCCAAGATGAAATACTTAGGTATAAATTTTAAAAAAATATTTACCAAAGCTACATGAGGAAAATCACAAATCTCTGATGAAAGAAATTAAAAAAGCACCAAATTAATGAAGAGATATTTCATGTTCATGGATAGAAAGGCCCAATATTGTCAAGATATCAGTTCTTCACAACTTAATCTATAGATTCATCCCAATCAATCTATAGATACAATTCTAATAAAAATCTCAGCAAGTACTTTTGTGGCTATCAACAAACTGATTTTAAGTTTATTGAAGAGATATAAAAAGAAGAATAGCCAATAAAATATTGAAAGAAAAGAACAAAGTTGAAAGACTAACACAACCTGACTTCAATACTTACTCTAAGTTACAGTAATCAAAACAATGAGCTATTGGTGAAAGAATAAACCACTAGGTTAGTAGAATGGAATAGACAGCTCAGGAATAGACACACATGAATATAGTCAACTTATCTTTGACAAAAGAATAAAAGCAATAAAACGTAGCAAGGATAGTCTTTTCAATAAATCGTGATGGAACAACTGGACATACACGTGCAAAAAAAAATGAATCTGGACACAGAATTTATACTCTTCAAAAAAATTAATGAAAACATATCATAGACCTAAATGTAAAATGAAAAAGATATAAAATCCTAGAATATAACAGAGAAAAAGTCTAGATAAACCTGGGTTTGACAGTTACTTTTTAGATACAAAACCAAAGGCAAAATCCATGAAAGAAATACTTGATAAGTTGGATTTCATTAAAATTAAAAACCTCTGCTCTGTGAAAGACACTGTCAAGAGAATGAGAAACAAGCAATAGACAGGGAGAAAATATTTGCAAAAGACATATCTGATAAATAACTATTATCCAAAATATCAAAAAAAACCCTTAAAACTCAACACTAAGAAAGTGAAAAACTCAATTAAGAAATGGACAAAAGATCTGAACAGACACCTCATCAAAGAAAATATACAATTGACAAATAAGTATATGAAAGGATACTCAACATCATGTGTCATTAAGGAATTATAAATTAAAATAAAAATGATATACTACCACACACCTATTAGAATGGCAAAAATCCAAAACACTGACACCAAATGCTGGAGAGGATGTAGAGTAACAGGAGCTCTTATTTATTGCTGGTAGGAATGCAAAATTGTGCAGCCACTTTGAAAGAGAGTTTGGCAATTTCTTACAACACTAAACATACTCTTATCATATGATCCAGCAATCACACTTCTTTGTATTTACCTAAAAGACTTGAAAACTTATGCACACACAAAGGCATGTACATGGATGTTTCAGTTTTATTCATAACTGCCAAGGCTTGGAAACAACCAAGATGTCCTTCAGTAACTGAAAAAATAAACTATTGCACATATAGACAGTGGAATATTATTCAGCCCTAAAAAGAAATGAGGTATCAAGCCATGAAAAGACATGGAGGAAATGTATTATTAAGTTATTACTTATTATATTTCTAAGCCAATCTGTGAAGGCTAGATACTGTATGACTCCAATTATATGACATTCTGTAAAAGGCAAAAAGTATGAAGACAGCAAAAAGTTCAGTGGTTGTGGGGGCTGGGGCAGGTCAGGGATTAATAAGTGGAGCACATAAGGTTTTTAGGGTGGTAAAACTATTCTGTATGATGCAGTATTTGTGGATACATGTCACTCACATTTATCAAAATCTGTAGAGCATAGAACACCAAGAGTGAACCCTAATGTAAACTATGGATTTTGAACGATAATGATTTGCCAATGTAGGTTCATCGATTGAAACAAGGTGCCACAACAGGTACAGGATGATGACAGTGGGGGAGACTGTGCATGTGTAGGGGCAGACAGTATATGCCTTTCCACTCAATTTTGCTGTGAACCTAAACTGGTCTAAAAAGCAAAGACTATTAAAAACATAAAATGTTAAATTTAATTTGATATATTTCTACTGTTTTATTTTCTTTAAAACAACAAAAACATGTATAATGTAATTTCATCATTTTACTTTTTAAATTTATATTTATTTCCACTTATCTTGATCTCCAAGCAGGAAAAATAACCTTAGACTTCATTTCAAATTAATTATTCATTTTCCAGCAATAATTAATACCAATTAGTCTTTGATGTTTGAAAGAAAAATCTGTTTTGATTAAACTTTCACCCTTTCTGCCATTTTCTCTACCCTCTCCTTAAATGGGAAAATAATTCATGAGAATTTTACTGTAATAGTTTCAATTTTAACTTACACAAAAATCACTGAGATAATATACAAAATATAATTTCTTTTTTCCCTGATATTTTAAATTGATGGTTCTCTCTCCCTTTCTCTGTTTTCTATTAAAACATTCAATAAAACAGAAGTCAGTCCTTTCTACCATCTTTTGTTGTACAGTTTTCCCATGATGCTTTAATAGATGGATTATAATCGTAACTCATGCCCTGATCCATTTAATGAGATTGTTGCTATTGCTAGTTCAAGAAGATATTTTTTTTAAATTTCTGTACAACTGTGTAGTCCATTAAAAACCTGCTACTAATTTCATAACTGGGGATGGGAGGAGGCGTGCTTAAATACTTGCAGACTAGAAAGGGAGAGTGGGTCATTTTGAATTATATGCCTTATGCTAAGGCCTTTATTTAGTATGCTCAAAAAAGTATTCATTAAAGATAAATGCTCCACAGAGCTAGAAGATTTTCAGCAGATAAAGTCTTGTCTGCACAATACAGAACAGGTGATCAGGATGGTGTGACACTGATGTTTTTCATATTTGTTTTCTGTCATGCTGAAAATGTATTCTACTCTGCTTGTTTCTCAAAAAAAGGGCAATCTGTATCATGAAAAGAATTCACATGATAATTAAACAGCTGTATATATCATTATATCTTCTACTTTCATTTTGAATTATGAAGAAAATGTTGTCTTGAACCAATAATAGGATTTAAGTAATGGCAAGAAAAATTATTTCTACTTCCTGTTGTAGCCATATGCTTCTTCTTAGGATTAGAGAAATACAATTATTCTTTCATTTATTCATTCATTGAATGCCTAGCAGCTGGGAACTTACATAATGTGTTCTAGAGAATATAAAGAATATAAGATATGGCACCTGATCTTGAAAGGTTCACAATCTAGTTGTATAATAAAATATCTAAAACAGATGAATGTAGATCACAAGGTTTGTATACATAAAACAATTCTTGAAGGATAAAAGAATTGTGCATAAAAAGGAGATGGACATTTAACGCAGAGAGGTTTAGCAAAGCACCAGCCAAATGTTCTGTTTAGGAAATATAAAATAATTTCACAGAACTGGAGCTTGTGTAGCATGAAAGAAAAAGGTGAGAAATAAAATGAGGTACAGATTGCGAATGGACTTATGTGCCAGATTAAGAACTCTTCTCTAGGCAATATGTGGTCTATGGATGATTTTAAGCAGAGTTTGTGCATTTGAAATTATATATGTATTTCCAGGAGCTAATGCTGCATGAAACTTAAAGGATGTTCTTATTGTGCTCTGAGTCTTTTTAGAATAATTATTTGGTTATCCAAATTAGTTGGAGAAAAATAATGGAAAGCCAAAAGCTCACCATCAACCCATCTCTATGTTTTCTCTCTAAGAGACTGGTGAACAAGCCTTAAAAGGATTCATAACTAAGATCTTGCCTGTACAAGCATTGCTAGATAAACTACAGGACACCAGTTAAATTTGAATTTCAGATAAACATTGAATGTTTTTTAGTATATTTATGTTCCAGATAGCTTATGGACATATTATACTAATAAGGCAATATTTATTGCTCATATGAAATTCAAATTTAACTAAGCAACCCTACCCAGAACAGTCTTACATGGGTGAATGATGCCACCGCCATGTAGATCCTAGAAGGTCCCTCATTTCTCTCTTCACCAACCTAGGGGTAAAGTGTTAATATTTATGGGAAATGAGGGATACCCAATCAATATCTAAAACCTGGAATATAGCCCCTGGGGGGAAGAATACAGATCTAGATGATTGAACAAGTTTTTAGTCTTCTATAAGTAGAGGTAATAATAACAACTCCCTTGCAGAAAAAAAATTTCAAGGCAAAAGGAAGATATACATATGCCTATATGAGAACTCCAACCTTTACAATGTGTTCCTTATATAGCTTACATGTATAGAAATACTTTCCAATAATTTTTATTGATTATTTATTCGTTTGTTTATATTTTTGGTGAGGCAAGGCAGTGATATATTTATGAATATAGACTATGGAACCAGACTGCTTTACTTGAATGTCTAGTTCATCCACTAACAAGTAACGTACTTTAGAGGATAGTCATAAGCATTAGTTATTACTAATGTAACAAGATGTAAAGATCTTAGAACAGTGCCAGGAACTTAAAGTATCCAATAACTGTTAGATAACTTATTAATGTATTGATAAATACATGAGCAAATAAACTGTTAGAGAATGTAGATACCAAGAAAACCAAGCCCAAAACCACCTATGCTTGGACTATTTAGTAATGGGAGCCAACAAGATTCTGGATTTAAATAAACAAATGTATCAGATCTTTTAGACACTTGATCTCCAAATTCTTAACTAATACAGAAATATTTTTATAACTTCATAAAATTTATTTAATAAATAAATTTATTTAATGAATTCCATTAAAGCAATGGTAAATTGCAAAATAGTCTAAGATAGTGTAATTGCTATCTTAATATTTAATACTAAATTTTTGTCACTAAATAAAAAGTAGGGCTTCCCTGGTGGCACAGTGGTTGAGAATCCACCTGCTGAGGCAGGGGACACGGGTTCATGCCCCGGACCAGAAAGATCCTACATGCCACAGAGCAGCTAGGCCCGTGAGCCATGGCTGCTGAGCCTTCGCGTCCGGAGCCTGTGCCCTGCAACAGGAAAGGCCACAACAGTGAGAGGCCCGCGTACCACAAAAAATAAATAAATTTTTCCAATAATATTGTAGCCGTTTTAAAGCTTATGCTCATTTTAATAATATTCATTATTATTCATATATAATTCTGAATAATATATAGTTATATTTTGTAATTATATTAGTCATATTCATAATTATATAATTCATTAATGACATTAATGTTTTAAAATCATAAAGAAAAATATTTATTTTATAAGGCTAGTAGTATCTCAGACTTTGGGAATTCTTGACTTGGGGTTATATCACACATCCATATATATAGTCCACTGGCTCAGATGGTACTTCACATTAATTATATAAAAAGCTGTGATTACACAGAATGGTTTGAAAGGGCTGAAAAATCTGCTGCCATACAAGAACATGGAACATGCAACAATTTTAACATCATTTTTTCTTTTACTCAGCAAAAGAAGTTCATTTAATCCCTCATATTTATTTTCCACCTGAATATACTTTTATTATAATAATGTAAATCAAGGGGTTAAAACCCACATGTTTAAAAAGAATCTCTTCATGAAAGTAAAGAATATCTACTATTCTTTCCTTCTCGTATACTAGCCTCACCTTAATGATAGGTTTATATTTGTAGGTGTTATATGTTAAAAATCCAATTTCTTCCATTTTGAAATTTCCTCCATCTTGTATTTTTCTTTGCTGTCCAAGTCTTCCAGATAGTTATAGTCAACCATAGGCATTTTTTTATCTCTGTTGTAAAGCCTTTAAACAGCCTTAGCCTCACATATATTCAGCTACAACATTAAAACCTTGGCATTCAACTTTATCTCTGAATGCTGCTGCTTATCCTGACAGTTGCAGAGAGAATCGTCTTAGATAAGGTATCTTTTGTCAGACTCATGCCTTAAGCTTTTCTTTTTCCAAATAAGAATAGAAAAAAGAGAAAAAGGAATAGAATTTTCCTAGAGTCCTCATAAGTGTGATCCAGTGATCCAACACTTTCAGTTTTCTTCTTAATGAATTGTTAAGCTGAGTGGATGGTATGGTGAATCGTTTTCATTTTTTCCTACTGAAGAAATAGTAAGCTGAGTAAGTAGACTACTTCTATTATAACTTTACTCCAATGCAAAATGGGTCTCTTGGCATTGGACTGTATATAGTTCTTACTAAAGCTGGTGCTACTCTCAAATTATATCGTATGACTTCATTATTGCCTGAATAACTTCACATAACTTTTTCAGCTTTATTGAGATATAACTGGAAAATAAAATTTTAATATATTTAAAGTGTACAGTGTGAAGATTTCATATACATATATATTGTGAAAGGATTTCTATAATGGAATTGATTAACACATCCATCATCTCACGTATTTACCTTTTTCTTTGTGAGAGCACTAAAGTTCTATCTCAGTCAATTTCAGTTATTCAATATTAGCAAGTCTAGTCACCATGCTATACATTAGATTTGCATATCTTATTCATCTTATAACTGACAGTTTGCACCCCTTATCAACCTCTCCCCCAGCTCCCAACAACCACTTTTGTACTTTCTGTTTCTATGAATTTAATCTTTTATTATTCCACATATAAGTGAGACCCTATAATATTTGTTTTTTTCTGGCTTATTTTGCTCAACATATTGCCCTCATGTCATCCATGCTATCACAAATGGCAAAGATTTTTCTTTTTTTTTTTTTTTTGCGGTACATGGGACTCTCACTGCTGTGGTCTCTCCTGTTGCAGAGCACAGGCTCCAGAGCTCAGTGACCACGGCCCATGGGCCCAGCCGCTCTGCGGCATGTGGGGTCTTCCTGGACCAGGGCACGAACCCGTGTCCCCTGCATCGGCAGGCGGACTCTCAACTACTGTGCCACCAGGGAAGCCCTGTTTTCTTTTTTAAATCTGCATGATATTTCATTGTAAGCAGTGGCCAAGATGGTGAAGTAAAAAGACCCTGTCCTCACCTTGTCCCACAGGTGCACCAAAATTACAAATATTTATAGAGCAACTATTGATGAGAATAAACTGAAGAATAGAAGAAAAGATTATTTACAATGAAAGATACAATGAAGGAACCACAACAAGACAGATAGGAAGCAAACAGATGCAGTATGGTCAAAACCCCACACTCCTGGATAGACAACCCACAAAAGGGAGGACAATGGCAATTGCAGAGTTTCTCCACAAGAAGCAAGGGGTCCTAGCCCCACATCAAGTTTCCCAACCTGAGAGTCCTAAAACAGGAAGACAAGCCCCAGAATATCTGGCTTTGAAGGCCAGTGAGTCTTGCTTTCAGGAGAGAAAGAGGCAACAGAGCCTTTGTACTTTAAAGGCACACAGAAAATCTCACATGCTTTGAGACCCAGGACAGAAGCAGTAATTTGCAAAGAGCCTGGGTCAAGCCCACTTGCTGATATTGGAGAGCCTCCTAGAGAAGCAAGAAGCAATCAGGACTTACCCTGGCAACATCGACTCTGGCAGCAGCCCTTTGTGGGAACTCACTTTACCATGTGGACACTGGTACTGGCAAATGCCACTTTGGAGTCCTCCCTCTAGCTAATTAGCACAGAACCTGGTCCCACCCTACAGAAGGTCAGCAGTAGGCATAGGCACCCTTGCACTACCAGACATGCCAAGACACAGGCCCAACCACCAACAGGGACTCTTTGGGCTATAGCCTCACCCAGGTCCTGCAACCAACCACATCAAGAACTAACCCCACAAATCAACAAACTTACACCAGTCTCAGGACCCCCCAGACCCCACCCAGGCATGCTGAGGCCCAGCCACACCCATCATCTGGCCAGTACCAGGACTGGACCTCCCTGGGCTGTGCAGCCAGCTGCACCAGGATGAAGCTGTGCCCACCAGCAGCTAACAAAGTGTGCACTAGGAAAATCCTAACTAACAAATGGGAAGGGGCCATCCATGTCTACCAGCACACGCATGGTAGTCAACCCTGCCACAACAAAAAGGCTCACACAGATCACATAGGCAGTACCTCTAGACCATAGAACTTTGGTGAACAGATGGAAGTATGCTACTGGGTTTCACAGGATATCTCCTGCATAAGGACATTTTTCCAATGCCAAGAAATGTATCCAACCTTCATAATACATAGAAATAAAGACAGAATATTAGGCAAAATGAGGAGACAGACAAATATTTTTTAAACAAAGTAGCAAGATAAAACCCAGAAGAGGAAACAAAGTGGAGATAAGCAAGATATCCAATAAAGAATTCAAGGTTATGACAATAAAGATGCTCAACAAATACATCGATGAATGGATGAACATGGTAAGAAGATTAACAGAGTTAGAAAAAAATATGGAAGAAATAAACAGAGCTGAAGAATACAATAAATGAAATAAAAAATACTCTGGAAGGAATCAACAGTAGATTACATGATACAGATGAAGAGATCAGCAAAATGGAAGACAGAATAATGCTAATGTCTCAGGCTGAATAGAAAAAGAAAAAAGAAAAAAAGATTTAAAACTATGAGACAGTTTAAAAAGGACATTATAGAGATCTCAGAGGAGAAGAGAGAATGAAAGGAACAGAGAACATATTTCAAGACATAATAGCTGAAAACTTTCCTAACCTGGGAAAGGGAACAGACATCCAGCTTCAGGAAGCAGAGAGTCCCAAACAAGGCCAACCAAAAGAAGTCGACACCAAGACTCACTGTAATTAAAATGGCAAAAATTAAAGATAAAGAGAGACTATTTAAAGTAGCAAGGGGAAAGCAACAAGTCACATAAAAGGAAACTCATAAGGCTAACAGATGGCTTTCTAACAGAAACTCTGTAGGCCAAAGGGAGTGGCAGAGGAGTGACAAAGGGAGTGACAGGGCATATTTAAAATGGTGAAAAGGAAAAAATCACCCACAACCAAGAATATTCTATGCAGCAAGGTATCATTCATATTTGAAGGAGAGATAAAGACTTTTACAGACAAGCAAAAGCTAAAAGAGTTTGGCTTTACAAAATAATGTTAAAGAAACTTATCTAGGGCTTCCCTGGTGGCGCAGTGGTTGAGAGTCTGCCTGCTGATGCAGGGGACGCAGGTTCGTGCCCCAGTCCGGGAAGGTCCCACATGCCACGTAGCGGCTGGGCCCATGAGTCATGGCTGCTGAGCCTGCGCGTCCAGAGCCTGTGCTCTGCAGCGGGAGAGGCCACAACAGTGAGAGGCCCGCATACCGCAAAAAAAAAAAAAAAAAAAAGAAACTTATCTAAACAGAAAAGAAACAGACAAAAATAGAAATATAAAATTCACAAAAGGGAAAAATCTCATTGGTAAAGGCAAATATACAGTAAAGGTAGTAGATCAACCACTTATAAAGCTAGTAGGAAGGCTAAAAAAGAAAATTAGTAAAATCATTTATATCCACAATAAATGCTTAAGGGATATACAACAAAAAGATGTAAAACCTGATGTCAAAAATATTAACTGTGAGGGAGGAGTAGAAAATACAGGGTTGTTAGAATGTGTTCAAACTTAAGTGACCATCAACTTAAAATAATCATACATTTATGATTATATATATATATATATATATACACAAGCAAAAAACATACAATAGGTACACACACACAAAAATTATAGAAGGGAAACCAAACATAACACTAAGGAAAAAAGAAACAAAAAAAGAGCTAAAAATACCTTGAAAACAACTAACAAAATGGCAATAAGTATGTAGCTGTCCATAATTACTTTAAATTTAAATGGATTAAATACTCCAATTGAAAGATATAGACTAGCTGAATGGATACAAAAACAAGTCCTATATACATGCTGCCTACATGTGACTCACTTCAGATCTAAAGACACACACAGATTGAGAAGATGGAAAAGGTAAAAAAAGAAAAGAAAAAAAAAAAGAAGAAAAGCCAGGGTAGCAATACTTAGACAAAACAACTTTAAAACAAATACTATAACAAGAGACAAAGAAGGACTTTGCATAATAGTAAAATAATCAATCCAACAAGTAGATATAACAATTATAAATATATTTGCACTCAATCTAGGAGCACCAAACAAAGCAAATATTAACAGACTTAAAGGGAGAAATTGACAGTAACACAATAATAGTAGAAGATTTTAACAACCTCCTTACATCAATGGACAGATCATTTACACAGGAAATCAATATGGAAACACTAGCCTTAAATGACACATTAAACTCAATAGATTTAATAGATACTTATTCAACATTCCATCCAAGAGCAGTAAAATATATATTACATTATTTTCAAATGTACATGGAACATTCTCCAGGGTAGATCACATGCTAGGCACAAAACAAGCCTCAGTAAATCTATAATATTGAAATCATATTAAGCATCTTTCTAACTACAAGAGTTTAAGACCAGAAATCACAAACGAAGAAAACTGCCAAAAAGCAAAACACATGGAAGCTAAGGAATATGGTGCTAAACAACCAATGTTTCACTGAATAAATCAAAAAGAAATTTAAAAAAATATCAGGAAATGAATGAAAAGGAAAACACAGTGATCCAAAATCTATAAGACACAAAAAAAGCAGTTCAAAGAGGTAAGTTGATATTGCTATTGCAAGCTTACCTCAGGAAACAAGAAAAATCTCAAACAATCTAATCTTCCACCTAAAGGAACTACAACAAGAAGAACAGCTCAAAGTTAGTAAAAGGAAGAAATCATAAAGGTCAGAGCAGAAATAAATTTCGACAAAAAAATAGAATAGAAAGATCAATCAAACTAAAAGACAGTTCTTCAGAAAGGTAAACAAAATTGATGAATCTTTAGCTAGATTCATTAACAAAAAGAGAGATAGAGCCCAAACAAATAAAATCAGAGAAAAAATGAGAAGTTACAACTGACACCCAGAAATACAAAGAATTATAAGGGATTACTATGAAAAATTATATGCCAAAAAATGAACAACATAGAAAAAATGGATAAGTTCCTAGAAAGGTACAATTTCCCAAGACTGAATCAGGAAGAAATAGACAATATGAAAACACCAATTGTTAAAAAACTCCCACCAAACAAAAGTCTAGGATTAGATAGCTTCACAAGTGCATTCTACCAAACATTTAAATAAGAGTTAACACCTATCATTCTCAAACTATTCCAAAAAATTTCAGAAGAAGAAACACTTCCAAACCCATTCTGGAGGATTGCCCTGATGCTAAAATAAGGCAAAGAAACCATAAAAACAGATAATTAGACACCAATAACACTGATAAAATTACATGTAAAAATCCTCAACAGAATAATAGCAAACAAATTCAACAATACATTATAAGGATCATACACCACTCATGATCAAGTAAGATTTGATCCATGGATGAAAGGATGTTTCCATATCTGCAAATTAAGCAGTGTGATACACCACAGTAGCAAACTGAAAAATAATTTATGATCAACCCAATAGATAAAGGATTTTTGACAAAATTCTAAGCCCATTTACGATAAAAACTGTCCATAAACTGGGTAGAGAGAGAACATATCTCAACATAATACAGGCCATATATGACAAACTCACAGTTAACATCATACTCAATAGTGAAAAGCTGAAAAGCATTTCCATTAAGATTAGGAATAAGACAAAGATGCCCATGCTCACCACTTTTATTCAACAGACTATTGGAAGAAAAAGAAATGAGGCACCAAAATTGAAAAGGAAAAAGTAAAACTGTCACTGTTTGCACATGACATGGTACTATTCATGGAAAATCCTTAAGACACCACCAAAAACTAATAGAACTCATCAATGAATTCAGTAAAGGTTGAGGATACAAAATTAATATATGCAAACCTGTTGCATTCCTAACAATGATTTATGAGAAAGAGAAATTAAGGAAAAAAATACCATTTACAGCCACATGGAAAAGAATAAAATACCTAGAAATAAATCTAACCAAATCTAACATATACCATTTTCATGAATTGGAAGAATTAATATTGTTAAAATGATCATGCTCTCCAAGGCAAATTACAGATTCAGTGAAATCCCTATCAAAATACCAAAGGCATTTTTCACAGAACTGGCACAAATAATTCTAAAATTTGTATGAAAACACAACACACCCCAAATAGTCAAAAAAATCTTGAGAAAGAAAAAAGCTGCAGGTTTTCTCTTCCCTGAATTCAAACTATACTACAAAGCCAGAATAATAACAGTATGATACAGCAACAAAAACAGACATAAAGATCAATAGAACAGAACAGACAGCCAAGAAATAAACACACACACTTATAAGGTCACTTAATCTACCACAAACAACACAAGAATATAGATTGGGGGATAAACAGCCTCTTCAATAAATTGTGTTGGGAAAACTGTACGGCTACATGCAAAAGAACCAAACTGGATTACTTACACATACCATGTAAAAAGTAAGCTCAAAATAAATGAAACACTTAAATGTAAGATCTGAAATCATTAAACTGTTAACAGAAAACATAAGCAATATATTTTTTAATTTTTTTAATTTTATTTTTTTCTTTATACAGCAGGTTGTTATTAGTCATTAATTTTATACACATCAGTGTATACATGTCAATCCCAATTGTCAAATTCATCACACCCCAACCCCCACCCCACCCACTGCTGTTTTCCCCGCTTGGTGCCCATATGTTTGTTCTCTACACCTGTGTCTCAATTTCTCACCTGCAAACAGGTCCATCTGTGCAATTTTTCTAGGTTCCATATATATGCGTTAATATATATTTGTTTTTCTCTTTCTGACTTACTTCACGTGGTATGACAGTCTCTAGATCCAACCACATCTCAACAAATGACCCAATTTCGTTCCTTTTTATGGCTGAGTAATATTCTGTTGTATATATGCACGACATCTTCTTTATCCATTTCTCTGTCGATGGGCATTTAGCTTGCTTCCATGACCTGGCTATTGTAAATAGTGCTGCAATGAACATTGGGGGGCATGTGTCTTTTTGAATTATGGTTTTCTCTGGGTATATGCCCAGTAGTGGGAGTGCTGGATCATATGGCAATTTTATTTTTATTTTTTTAAGGAACCTCCATAGTGTCCTCCATAGTGGCTGTATCAATTTACATTCCCACCAACAGTGCAAGAGGATTCCCTTTTCTCCACACCCTCTCCAGCATTTGTTGTTTGTAGATTTTCTCATGACACCCATTCTAACAGGTGTGAGGTGATACCTCATTGTAGTTTTGATTTGTACTTCTCTAATAATAAGTGATGTTGAGCAGGTTTTCATGTTCTTCTTGGCCATCTGTACGTCTTCTTTGGAGAAAAGTCTATTTAGGTCTTCTGGCCATTTTTGGAATGAGTTGTTTGTTTTATTAATATTGAGCTGCATGAGGTGTTTATATATTTTGGAGATGAATCCTTTGTCCATTGATTCCTTTGCAAATATTTTCTCCCATTCTGAGTGTTGTCTTTTTCTCTTGTTTATGGTTTCCATTGCTGTGGAAAAGCTTTTAAGTTTCATTAGGTCCCATTTGTTTATTTTTGGTTTTATTTCCATTACTCAAGGAGGTGGATCAAAAAAGATCTTGCTGTGATTTATGTCAAAGAATGTTCTTCCTATGTTTTCCTCTAAGAGTTTTATAGTGTCCAGTCTTATATTTAGGTCTCTAATCCATTTTGAGTTTACTTTTGTGTATGGTGTTAGGGAGTGTTCTAATTTCATTCTTTTACATGTAGCTGTCCAGTTTTCCCAGCACCACTTATTGAAGAGACTGTCTTTTCTCCATTGTGTATCCTTGCCTCCTTTGTCATAAATTAGTTGACCATAGGTGTGTGGGTTTACCTCAGGGCTTTCTATCTTGTTCCATTGATCTAAGTTTCTGTTTTTGTGTCAGTACCATATTGTCTTGATTACTGCAGCTTTATAGTATAGTCTGAAGTCAGGGAGTCTGATTCCTCCAGCTCCGCTTTTTTCCCTCAAGACTGTTTTGGATATTCGGGGTCCTTTGTGCCTCCACACAAATTTTTAGGTGTTTTGTTCTAGTTCCATAAAAAATGCCATTGGTAATTTTATAGGGATTGCATTGAATCTGTAGATTGCTTTGGGTAGTATAGTCATTTACACAATATTGATGCTTCCAATCCAAGAACATGGTATATCTCTCCATCTGTTGGTATCATCTTTAATTACTTTCATCAGTGTCTTATAATTTTCTGCATACAGGTATTTTGTCTCCCTAGGTAGGTTTATTCCTAGGTATTTTATTCTTTTTGTAGCAATGGTAAATGGGAGTGTTTCCTTCATTTCTATTGCATATTTTTCATCATTAGTGTATAGGAATGCAAGAGATTCCTGTGCATTAATTTTGTATCCTGCAAATTTACCAAATTCATTAATTAGTTATACTAGTTTTCTGGTGGCATCTTTAGGATTCTCTATGTATAGTATCATGTCATCTGCAAACAGTGACAGTTTTACTTCTTCTTTTCCAATATTTGGTTCTTTTATTTCTTTTTCTTCCCTGATTGCCATGGCTAGGACTTCCAAAACTATGCTGAATAATAGTGGTGAGAGTCTATATCCTTGTCTTGTTCCTGATCTTAGAGGAAATGTTTTCAGGTTTTCACCATTGAGAATGATGTTTCCTGTTGGTTTGTATATGGTTCATATATGGCATTGATTTAGTTGAGATAGGTTCCCTCTATGCCCACTTTCTGGACAGTTTTTATCATAAATGGGTGTTGAATTGTGTCAAAAGCTTTCTCTCAATCTATTGAGATGATCATATGGTTTTTCTTCTTCAATTTGTTAATATGGTGTATCACATTGATTGATTTGCATATATTGAAGAATCCTTGCATCCCTGGGATAAATCCCACTAGATCATGGTGTATGATCCTTTTAATGTGTTGTGGGATTCTGTTTGCTAGTATTTTGTTGAGGACTTTTGCATGTATATTCAGCAGATATATGGCTTGTAGTTTTCTATTTTTGTAGTATCTTTGTCTGGTTTTGGTATCAGGGTGATGGTGGCCTCCTAGAATGAGTTTTGGAGTGTTCCTTCCTCTGCAAATTCTTGGAAGAGTTTGAGAAGGATGGGTGTTAGTTCTTCTCTAAATGATTGATAGAATTCACGTGTGAAGCCATCTGGTCCTGGACTTTTGTTTGTTGGAAGATTTTCAATCACAGTTTCAATTTCATTACTTGTGATTGATCTGATCATATTTTCTCTTTCTTCCTGGTTCAGTCTTGGAAGGTTATACCTTTCTAAGAATTTGTCCACTTCTTCCAGGTTGTCCATTTTATTGGCATAGAGTTGCTTGTAGTAGTCTCTTAGGATGCTTTGTATTTCTGCAGTGTCTGTTGTAACTTCTCCTTTTTCATTTCTAACTTTATTGAATTGAGTCCTCTCCCTCTTTTTCTTGATTAGTCTGGCTAATAGTTTATCAACTTTGTTTATCTTCTCAAAGAACCAGCCTTTAGTTTTAATGATCTTTGCTATTGTTTTCTTTGTTTCTATTTCATTTATTTCTGCTCTGGTCTTTGTGATTTATTTCCTTCTGCTAACTTTAGGTTTTGTTTGTTCTTCTTTCTCTAGTTCCTTCAGGTGCAAGGTTCAATTGTTTATTTGAGATTTTTCTTGTTTCTTGAGGTAGGCCTGTATAGCTATAAACTTCCCTCTTAGAACTGCTGTTGCTGAGTCCCATAGGTTTTGGATCGTTGTGATTTCATTGTCATTTATCTCTAGGTATTTTTTTATTTCCTCTTTGATTTCCTCATTGATCTCTTGGTTATTTAGTAATGTATGGTTTAGCCTCCATGTGTTTGTATTTTTTTATGTTTTTTTCCCTGTAATTCATTTCTAATCTCATAGATTTTGGTCAGAAAAGATGCTTGATATGATTTCAATTTTCTTCAATTTACCTAGGCTTCATTTGTGAACCAGGATGTTATCTATCCTGGGGAATGTTCCATGCACACTTGAGAATAAAGTGTAATTTGCTGTTTTTGGGTGGAATATCCTATAAATATCAATTAAATCTATCTGGTCTATTGTGTCATTTAAAACTTCTGTTTCCTTATTAATTTTTTGTCTGAATGATCTTTCCATTGGTGTAAGTGAGGTGTTAAAGTCCCCTACTATTATTGTGTTACTGTTGATTTCCTCTTTTATAGCTGTTAGCAGTTGCCTTATGTACTGAGGTGCTCCTATGTTGGGTGCATATATATTTATAATTGTTATATCTTCTTCTTGATTGATCCCTTGATCATTATGTAGTGTCCTTCCTTGTCTCTTGTAACATTCTTTAGTTTTAAGTCTATTTTATCTGATATGAGTATTTCTACTCCAGCTTTGTTTTGATTTCCATTTGCATGGTATATCTCTTTTCATCCCATCCCTCTCAGTCTGTATGTGTCCCTAGGTCTGAAGTGGGTCTCTTGTAGACAAAATATATATGGATCATTTTTTTGTATCTATTCAGCAAGCCTGTGTCTTTTGGTTGGAGTATTTAATCCATTCACGTTTAACGTAATTATCCATATGTATGTTCCTATGACCATTTTCTTAATTTTGGGGGGCTTCTTTTTGTAGGTCCTTTCCTTCTCTTGTGTTTCCCACTTAGATAAGCTCGTTTAGCATTTGTTGTAGAGCTGGTTTGGTGGTGCTGAATTCTCTTAGCTTTTGCTTATCTGTAAAGTTTTTGTTTCCTCTGTCAAATCTGAATGAGATCCTTGCCGGGTAGAGTAATCTTGGTTGTAGGTTCTTCCCTTTCATCACTTTAAGTATATCATGCCACTCCTTTCTGGCTTGTAGAGTTTCTGCTGAGAAATCAGCTGTTCACCTTATGGGAGTTCCCTTGTATGTTATTTGTAAGTTTTACCTTGTTGCTTTCAATAATTTTTCTTTGACTTTAATATTTGCCAATTTGATTACTATGTGTCTTGGGTATTTCTCCTTGGGTTTATCCTGTATGGGACTCTCTGTTCTTCCTGGACTTGGGTGGATATTTCCTTTCCCTTATTAGGGAAATTTTCAACTCTAATCTCTTCAAGTATTTTCTTGGGTCCTTTTCTCTCTCTTCTCCTTCTGGGACCCCTATAATATGAATGTTCTTGTGTTTAATGTAGTTGCAGAGGTCTGTTTGGCTCTCTTCATTTCTTTTCATTCTTTTTTCTTTATTCTCTTCCACAGCAGTGAATTCCACCATTCTGTCTTCCAGGTCACTTATCCATTCTTCTGCCTCAGTTATTCTGCTATTGATTCCTTCTAGTGTAGTTTTCATTTCAATTATTTTATTGTTCATCTCTGTTTGTTTGTTCTTTAATTCTTCTAGTTCTTTGTTAAACATTTCTTGCATCTTCTCGATCTTTGCCTGCTTTCTTTTTCTGAGGTTCTTGATCATCTTCACTATCATTATTCTGAATTCTTTTTCTGATATGTTGCCTATGTTCACTTCATTTAGTTGTTTTTCTGGGGTTTTATCTTTTTCCTTCATATGGTACATAGCCCCCTGCCTTTTCATCTTGTCTATCTTTCTGTGAATGTGGTTTTTTTCCCTATAGGCTGTAGGATTGTAGTTCTTCTTGCTTTTCTCTCTGCCCTCTAGTGGATGTGGCTATCTAAGAGGCTTGTGCAAGTTTTCAGTCTTAGAAATTTTTTTTTGGATCTGTCTCCTCAGGCAAGGGAAATAAAAACAAAAATAAATAAGTGGTTTACATCAAACTAAAATGCTTTTGCACATCCAAGGAAACTATCAACAAAACAAAAATACTGCCCACTGAATGGGAGAAGATAGTTCTGATAAGAGCTGAATATAAAAAAATATATAATGAACTCACATAATTCAACATCAAAAAAACAACAATCCAATTAAAAAATGGGTTAGGATCTGAATAGACATTTTCCGAAAGAAAAGATACAGTTACATTAAAAGATGCTCAACATCACTAACCATCAGGGAAATGCAAATCAAAACCCTGGTGAGATATCACCTCACACCTCTCAGAATGGCAACTATGAAAAAGACAACAAATGTGTTGATGAAGATGTGGGATAAACGAACCCTTGTGCACTGCTGATGAGAATGTAAACTGGTGCAACCACACTGGAAAGCAATAAAAATAGAGCTGCCATATGAGCCAGGATTTCCACTCCTGGTTGTTCAATCAAAGAATATGGGGCTTCCCTGGTGGCGCAGTGGTTGAGAGTCTGCCTGCCAATGCAGGGGACACGGGTTCGTGCCCTGTTCTGGGAAGATCCCACATGCTGCAGAGCAGCTAGGCCCATAAGCCATGGTCGCTGAGCCTGTGCGTCCAGAGCCTGTGCTCCGCAACGGAAGAGGCCACGACAGTGAGAGGCCCATGTACTGCAAAAAAAAAAAAAAAAAAAAAACACAAAAAAAGAATATGAAAACACTAATTCAAAAGAGATGCTCAATATCACTATTAGGAAATGCAATCAAAACTACAATGAGGTATCATCTCACACTGGTCAGAATGGCCATCATTAAAAACAAAATCACAGGGACTTCCCTGGTGGCACAGTTGTTGGAAGTCTGCCTGTCAATGCAGGGTACTCAGGTTCAAGCCCTGGTCTGGGAAGATCTCACATGCCACGGAGTGTCTTTTCCCATGTGCCACAGCTGCTGAACCTTCACTCTGGAGCCTGTGAGCCACTACTATTGAGCCCTTTTGCCACAACTACTGAAGCCCATGCTCATAGAGCCCGTGCTCCACAACAAGAGAGACCACTGCAATGAGAAGCTCTCACACAGCAACGAAGAGTAGCCCTCCCTCTCCACAACTAGAGAACGCCCATTTGCAGCAATGAAGACCCAATGCAGCCAGAAATAATAAATAAATAAATAAATGAAATGAAAAATGCAATAGCTTTAAAAATAATCTACAAACAATAAATGTTGGAGAGGGTGTGGAGAAAAGTCAAACCTCTTGCACTGTTGGTGGGAATGTAAATTGATACAGCCACTATAGAGAACACCAAGCAGGTTCTTTAAAAAACTAAAAATAGAACTACCATATGACCCAGCAATCCCACTCCTGGGCATATACCCAGAGAAAACCACAATTTGAAAACACACATGCACCCCAGTGTTCATTGCAGCACTATTTACAATAGGCAGGACATGGAAGCAACCTAAATGTCCATCAACAGAGGAATGGATAAAGATAATGTGGTACATATATACAATGGAATATTACTCAGCCATAAAAAGGAATGAAATTGGTTCATTTGTAGAGACGTGGATGGATCTAGAGACTGTCATGGAGAGTGAAGTAAGTGAGAAAGAGAAAAAACAAATATCATACATTGACACATATATATGGAATCTAGAAAAATGGTATGTACAATCTTATTTGCAAAGCAGGAATAGAGACACAGACATAGAGAACAGCCATATGGACACCAAGGGGGGGAAGGATGGGTGAGATAAATTGGGAGATTGGGATTGACATATATACACTACTGATACTATGTGTGAATTAGATAACTAATGAGAACTTACTGTTTAGCTCAGGGAACTCTACTCAGTGTTCTGTGGTGACCTAAATGGGAAGGAAATCCAAAAAAGAAGGGATATATATATATATACATATATATATATATATATATATATATAGCTGATTCACTTTGTTGTGCAGTAGAAACTAACACAACATTGTAAAGGAACTATTCTCCAATAAAAAATAATTAAAAAAAATAAGATATTTGCACCCTTATATTCATTGCAGCATTATTTACCATAGCCAAAATATCAAAGCAACCTAAGTGCCCTCAACAGATGAATAAATGAAGACAAGGTGGCATACATATACAGTGGTATATTATTCAGCCATAAAAAAGAAAGAAATCTTGTCAACATGGATGGACTGAGAGGGTATTGTGTTAAGTGAAATTAGACAGAGAAAGAGAAATACTCTATGATTTCACTTATATGTGGAATTAAAACAAAACAAATGAAATGAACAAACATAACAAAACAGAAAAGAGTCACAGATGCAGCTTACAAACACGTGGTTGCTAGAGGGGTGGAAGTGGAGGAATGAGAAAAATAGGAGAGGGAGATTAAGAATTACAAACTTCCAGTTACAAAATAAGTGAGTCATGGGTATGAATTGAATGATGTAGGTAATATAGTCAGTAATATTGTAATACTTTTGTATGGTGATGGAAAATAATGGGATGTGTTTTGGTAATGTATAAAAATATTGAATAACTATGTTGTGTGCATCAGTAACTAATGTAGTGCTGTAGGTCAATTATACCTCAAAAACAAACAAGCAAACATAGAAAAACAGATCAAATTTATGGTTACCAGAAGTATAGGGTGGGGTAACGGGAATTAGCTGAAAGTAGTCAATAGGTACAAGTTATAAGATAAGTAAATACTAGGGATATAATGTAATACATGATTATATAATTAACACTACTGTATGTTATATATGAAACCAGTTAAGAGAACAAAACCTAAGAGTTATCATCACAAGGAAAAATATATTTTTAAAAATTTTGTATCTATATGAGATGATGGATGTTTACTAAACTTATTGTGGTAATCATTTCATGCTGTATGTAAGCCAAATCATTATGCTCTACACATTAAATATATACAATATTTCAATTATATCTCAATAAAACTTGAAGAAAGAATATTCCATTGTGTACACCATGTTTTCTTTACTCATTCACCCATTGTCAGACACTTAGAATGTTTCCATACTGTGGATATTGTGAGTAATGCTCCAATGAATATAGGAGTACAGATATCTCTTTGAGAAAATTGATTTTTCCTTTGTATATATATCTAGAAGTGGGATAATGAATCATACTGTAGTTCTATTTTTAGGAACCTACATACTTTTTTCCACTGTGTCTGTAATAGTTTACATACCCACTAACAGTACACATTGGCTTCCTTTTCTCTATATTCTCACCAGCATTTATTATCTGTTTTCTTTTTAATAATATATATTCTAACAGGTGTGAAGTGATATTTTATTGTTGTTTTGATTTGCATTTCCTTGGTGATTAGTGATGTTGAGCATCTTTTCATGTATTATTTGGCCATTTGTATCTTCTTTGTTGAAATGTCTATTCGGGTTGTCTGCCCATTTTTTAAAGTGAGTTTTTGTTGTTGCTGTTGTTATTATCCAGTTGTATGTGTATAAATCTTAACCTTTTATGTGCTTTGAAAATATTTTCTCCCATTCCATAGTTGCCTTTTTATTTCATTAATTGTTTCCTTTGCTGTGCAGAAGCTTTTTAGCTTAATATATTCTCACTTGTTTATTTTTGCTTTTGCTGCCTTTGTTTTGGTCTCAGATCCAAAAAATCATTGCCAATATCAATGTCAATGAAACTACCTTCTATGTTTTCTACTACAGGTATTATGTTCAAGTTTTAAATCCATTTTGTGTTGATTTTTGGTATGGTATAAAGCAGAGATCTTGTTTCATTCTTTTCAGGCAACTTTCCACTTTTCCCAGCACCGTTTATTAAAGAGACTATATTTTCCCCAATGTATATTCTTGGCTCTTTTGTCAAAAATTCACTGACCATACATGCAGGGGTTTATTTCTGTGCTTTCTGTTTTTCTCCATTGATCTATTTGTCAGTTTTTAGATAAATACCATATTATTTTGATTACTATAACTTTGTAATTTAGTTTGAAATCAAGAAGCTTGATGCATTCAGCTTTGTTCTTCTTTGTCAAGATTGCTTTTATTATTGAAGGTATTTTGTGGTTCCACACAAATTTTGCAATTGTTTGCTCTATTTTTGTGAAGAAAGCCATTAGGATTTTCAGAGGAATTGCATAGAATCTATAGATGGCTTTGAGTAGCATGGACATTTTAACAATATTAATTCTTACAATCCATGACATAAATTATCTTTCCATTTGTTTATTTTTCAATTTCTTTCAAAGGTTATAGTTTTTACTGTATAAATCTCTCACATTCTTGGTTAGAGTTATTCCTAAGTGTTTTATAATTCTTTATGCTATTACAAATGAGATTGCTTTCTTAATTTTTTTTCCAATATTTTATTGTTTATAGAAACACAACTAATTTTTTTTTTTTTTTGAGGTACGCGGACCTCTCACTGCTGTGGCCTCTCCCATTGTGGAGCACAGGCTCCGGACGTGCGGGTTCAGCAGCCCTGGCTCATGGGCCTAGCCGCTCCCCGACATGTGGGATCTTCCCGGACTGGGGCACGAACCTGTGTCCCCTGCATCGGCAGGCAGACTCTCAACCACCACACCACCAGGGAAGCCCACAAGTAATTTTTATATATTGATTTTGTATCTTGCAACTTTGCTGAATTCATTGATGAGTTCTAACAGTTTTTTTTCTTTGTAGAGTGTTTATGGTTTTCTGTATATAATGTCATCTGCAAATAAAGACAATTTTACTTATCTTTTCTGTTCTGCATGCCTTTTATTTATTTATTTATTTTTCTTGCCTAATTGCTGTGACAAGTACAACCAGTTACTATCTTGATTAAGGGAGTGAGAGTCAGCATCCTTGCCTTGTTTGTTATCTTACAGGAAAAGTTCTCAGTAAAACAAGATCTTTCAACTTCAGAGTGACAAGTCAGTTAATTGTTCATGAATAAATGAGCATATAGTCCAGTTGAATACAATATATTGTAATCAATAAGTGTTTAGAAACAGAGTGCTTGCTGCATAGGAAAATATTCAAAATGAATGATCTCTGTGAGGCAATGCAGTGTTCCCTCCTCTAATATGAAGTATGCAGTGATGTGAGCTTGTTCATAATTTGGCTTTGAAGGTCAATGCTGATTTAGCTAGCAGAGATTATCCATAAAATTATCTTGAAATCTCAATTGGAGATATTATCAGTAAAAGAAAAAGGAAGATTTTTTAAAAATATTGAAGTGTAAAATTCCTTGATGTGAAAGAAATTAAAGAAAACTTGTTTTCTTCACCTCAGATTCTCAGTAGAGAATGAATGTACAAGTGTTAGGAAATAGGTTAACCTATTTTATATTATAAATAAATAAATGTTTGTTTAAATATATAATTTATCATTTAAAGTACTAATAAGATACAGCAATAGAATGTCATATAGTACTAGTGATAGTTAATATAGTTGAAAATTTAGTACTTTTTTTTGTCGAAACATTGTCTTTGTTTGGTTGTTTTTATTTTTATTTTCTTATTTTTTTTTTACAGCAGGTTCTTATTAGTCATCAGTTTTATACACATCAGTGTATACATGTCAATCCCAATCGCCCAATTCATCACACGACTACCAGCACCCCCACGCTGCTTTCCCCACTTGGTGTACATACGTTTGTTCTCTACATCTGTTTCTCAATTTCTGCCTTGCAAAACGGTTCATCTGTACTATTTTTATGGATTCCATATATATGTGTTAAAATACAATATTTATTTTTCCCTTTCTGACTTCACTCTGTATGGCAGTCTCTAGATCCATCCACATCTCAACAAATGACCCAATTTCGTTCTTTTAAAGGCTGAGTAATATTCCATTATATATATGTACCACATCTTTTTAATCCATTCATCTGTTGATGGACATTTAGGCTGCTTCCATGACCTGGCCATTGTAAATAGTGCTGCAATGAACATTGGGGTGAAGGTGTCTTTTCGAATTATATTTTTCTCTGGGTATATGCCCAGTAGTGGGATTGCTGGATCATATAGTAATTTTATTTTTATTTTTTTAAGGAACCTCCATAGTGTTCTCCATAGTGGCTTGTATCAATTTACATTCCCACCAACAGTGCAAGAGGGTTTCCTTTTTCTCCACACCCTCTCCAGCCTTTGTTGTTTGTAGATTTTCTCATGATGCCCATTCTAACTGGTGTGAGGTGATACCTCATTGTAGTTTTGATTTGCATTTCTCTAATAATTAGTGATGTTGAACAGTTTTTCATGTTCTTCTTGCCCATCTCTAGGTCTTCTTTGAAGAAATGTCTATTTAGGTCTTCTGTGCATTTTTAGTTTGGGGTGTTTGTTTTTTAAATATTGAGCTGCATGAGGTGTTTATATATTTTGGAGATGAATCCTTTGTCCATTGATTAGTTTGCAAATATTTTCTCCCATTCTGAGGGTTGTCTTTTTGTCTTGTTTACTGTTTGCTTTGCTGTGCAAAAGCTTTGAAGTTTCATTAGGTCCCACTTGTTTATTTTTGTTTTTATTTCCATTATTCTAGGAGCTGGATAAAAAAATATCTTGCTGTAATTTATGTCATAGAGTGTTTTCCTCTAAGAGCTTTATAGTGTCCAGTCTTACATTTAGGTCTCTAATCCATTTTGAGTTTATTTTTGTGTATGGTGTTAGGGAGTGTTCTAATTTCATTCTTTTACATATAGCTGTCCAGTTTTCCCAGCACCACTTATTGAAGAGACTGTCTTTTCTCCATTGTGTATCCTTGCCTCCTTTGTCATAAATTAGTTGACCATAGGTGCGTGGGTTTATCTCTGGGCTTTCTATCTTCTTCCATTGATATACATTTCTGTTTTTGTGCCAGTACCATATTGTCTTGATTACTGTAGCTTTGTAGTATAGTCTGAAGTCAGGGAGTCTGATTCCTCCAGCTCCACTTTTTTCCCTCAAGACTGCTTTGGATATTCATGGTCTTTTGTGTCTCCAAACACATCTTAAGATTTTTTGTTCTAGTTTTGTAAGAAATGCCATTGGTAATTTGATAGGGATTGCATTGAATCTGTAGATTGCTTTGGGTAGTATGATCATTTTCACAATGTTGATTCTTCCAATGCAAGAACATGGTATGTCTCTCCATCTGTTTGTGTCATCTTTGATCTCTTTCATCAGTGTCTTATAGTTTTGTGCATACAGGTCTTTTGTCTCCTTAGGTAGGTTTATTTTTAGGCATTTTACTCTTTTTGTTGCAATGGTAAATGGGAGTGTTTCCTTAATTTCTCTTTCAGATTTTTCATCATTAATGTGTAGGAATGCAAGAGATTTCTGTGCATTAATTTTGTATCCTGCAACCTTACCAAATTCATTGATTAGCTCTAGTAGTTTTCTGGTAGCAACTTTAGGATTCTGTATGTATAGTATCATGTCATCTGAAAACAGTGACAGTTTTACTTCTTCTTTTGCAATTTGTATTCCTTTAATTTCTTTTTCTTCTATGATTGCCATGGTTAGGACTTCCAAAACTACATTGAATAATAGTGGTGAGAATGGACATCCTTGTCTTGTTCCTGATCTTAATGGAAAGGCTTTCAGTTTTTCACCGTTGAGAGTGATGTTTGTTGTGGGTTTGTCATATATGGCCTTTATTATGTTGAGGTAGGTTCCATCTATTTCCACTTTCTGGAGAATTTTTTATGATAAATCGGTGTTGAATTTTGTCAAAAGCCTTTCCTGCATTTATTGAGATGATCATATGGTTGTTCTTCAATTTGTTAATATGGTGTATCACATTAATTGATTTGTGTATATTAAAGAATCCTTGCATCCCTTGGGTAAATCCCACTTGATCATGGTGTATGATCCTTTTAAGTGTTGCTGGGTTCTGTTTGCTAATATTTTCTTGAGGATTTTTCATGTATATTCATCAGTGATATTGGTCTGTAATTTTCATTTTTGTAGTACTTTTGTCTGATTTTGGTATCAGGGTGATGTTGGCCTCATAGAATGAGTATGAGAGTGTTCCTTCCTCTGCAATTTTTTTGAAGAGTTTGAGAAGGATGGGTGTTAGCTCTTTTCTAAATGTTTGATAGAATTCACGTGTGAAGCCATCTGGTCCTGGACTTTTGTTTGTTGGAAGATTTTTAATCAGTTTCAATTTCATTACTTGTGATTGATCTGATCATATTTTCTCTTTCTTCCTGGTTCAGTCTTGGAAGGTTATACCTTTCTAAGAATTTGTCCACTTCTTCCAGGGTATCCATTTTATTGGCATAGAGTTGCTTGTAGTAGTCTCTTAGGATGCTTTGTATTTCTGCAGTGTCTGTTGTAACTTCTTTTAAAGTCTAATTTTATTGATTGGAGTCCTCTCCCTCTTTTTCTTGATGAGTTTGGCTAATGGTTTATCAATTTTGTTTATCTTCTCAAAGAACCAGCTTTTAGTTGTATTGATCTTTGCCATTGTTTTCTTTGTGTCTATTTCATTTATTTCTGCTCTGATCTTTATGATTTCTTTCCTTTTGTTAACTTCGGGTTATGTTTGTTCTTCTTTCTCTAGTTCCTTCAGGTGTAAGGTTTGATTGTTTATTTGAGACTTTTCTCTTTTCTTGAGTTAGGCTTGTATAACTATAAACTTCCCTCTAGAACTGCTTTTGCTGCATCCCATAGGTTTTGGATTATCATGTATTCATTGTGATTTGTCTCTAGGAATTTTTTGAATCCCTCTTTGATTTCCTCATTGATCTCTTGGTTATTTAGTAATGTATGGTTTAGCCTCCATGTGTTTGTATTTTTTTATGTTTTTTTCCCTGTAATTCATTTCTAATCTCATAGATTTTGGTCAGAAAAGATGCTTGATATGATTTCAATTTTCTTCAATTTACCTAGGCTTCATTTGTGAACCAGGATGTTATCTATCCTGGGGAATGTTCCATGCACACTTGAGAATAAAGTGTAATTTGCTGTTTTTGGGTGGAATATCCTATAAATATCAATTAAATCTATCTGGTCTATTGTGTCATTTAAAGCTTCTGTTTCCATATTTATTTTAATTTTGGATGATCTGTTCGTTGGTGTCAGTGAGGTGTTAAAGTCTCCCACTACTGTTGTGTTACTGATGGTTTCCTCCTTTATAGCTGTTAGCAGTTGCCTTATGTACTGAGGTGCTCCTATGTTGGGTGCATATATATTTATAATTGTTATATCTTCTTCTTGATTGATCCCTTGATCATTATGTAGTGTCCTTCCTTGTGTCTTGTAATATTCTTTAGTTTAAAGTCTATTTTGTCTAATCTGAGTTTTGCTACTCCAGCTTTCTTTTGATTTCCATTTGCATGGAATATCTTTTTCCAACCCCTCCCTTTCAGTCTGTATGGGTCCCTAGGCCTGAAATGGGTCTCTTGTAGACAGCATACATATGGTTCTTGTTTTTGTATTCACTCAGCAAGCCTGTGTCTTTTGGTTGGAGCATTTAATCCATCCACGTTTAAGGCAATTATTGATATGTATGTTCCTACGACTATTTTCTTGATATTTTTGGGTTTGTTTTTGTAGGTCCTTTTCTTCTCTTGTGTTTCCTACTTAGAGAAGTTCCTTTAGCATTTGTTGTAGAGCTGGTTTGATGGTGCTGAATTCTCTTAGTTTTGCTTGTCTGTAAGGTTTTTTTATTCTCTGTCTAATCTGAATGAGATCCTTGCCGTGTAGAGTAATCTTGGTTGTAGGTTCTTCCCTTTCATCACTTTACATATATTATGCCACTCCCTTCTGGCTTGTAGAGTTTCTGCTGAGAAATCAGCTGTTCACCTTATGGGAGTTCCCTTGTATGTTATTTGTCTTTTTTCCCTTGTTGCTTTCAATAATTTTTCTTTGTCTTTAGTTTTTGCCAATTTGATTACTATGTGTCTCAGCCTGTTTCTTCTTGGGTTTATCCTGTATCTGACTTCCTGCGCATCCTGGACTTGGGTGGCTATTTCCTTTCCCATGTTAGGGAAGTTTTCAACTATAATCTCTTCAAATATTTTCTCAGGTTGTTTCTCCCTCTCTTCTCCTTTTGGAATCCCTATAACACGAATGTTGTTGCATTTACTGTTGTCCTAGAAGTCTCTTCACCTGTCTTCATTTCTTTTCATTCTTTTTTTTTTTATTCTTCAGCAGCAGTGAATTCCACCATTCTGTCTTCCAGGTCCCTTATCTGTTCTTCTGCCTCAGTTATTCTGCCATTGATTCCTTCTAGTGTAGGTTTCATTTCAGTTATTTTATTTTTCATCTCTATTTGTTTGTTCTTTAATTCTTCTAGGTCTTTTTTAAACATTTCTTACATCTTCTTGATCTTTGCCTCCATTCTTTTTCCGAGGTCCTGGATCATCTTCGCTATCATTATTCTGAATTCTTTTTCTGAAAGGCTGCCTATATCCACTCATTTAGTTGTTTTCTGGGGTTTTATATTGTTCCTTCATCTGGTACATAACTCTGTGACTTTTCATCTTGTCTATCTTTCTATGAATGTGGTTTTTGTTCCACAGGCTGCAGGATTGTAGTTCTTCTTGCTTCTGCTCTCTGCCATCTAGTGGATAAGGGTATCTAAGAGACTTGTGCAAGTTTCCTGATGGGAGGGCCTGGTGGTGGGTAGAGCAGGCTGTGGCTCTGGAGGGTAGAGCTCAGTAAAACTTTAATCCACTTTACTGCTGATTGGTGGTGCTGGGTTCCCTCCCTCTTGGTTGTTTAGCCCAAGGGGACCCAACACTGGAGCCTGCAGGCTCTTTGCTGGGACTAATGGCAGACTCTGAGAGGGCTCATGCCAATTAGTACTCCCAGAACTTCTGCTGTCAGTGTCCTTGTCCTCACAATGATATACAGCCACCCACTGTCTCTGCAGGAGACCTTCCAGCACTATCAAGTAAGTCTGGATCAGTCTCCCCTGGGTTCACTCTCCTTCCCCTGGGTTCCAATGCACACACTACTTTGTGTGTGACCTCCAAGTGTGGAGCCTCTGCTTCCCTTAGTCCTGTCAAACTCCTACAGTCAAATCCTGCTAGCCTTCAAAGTCTGATTCTCTAGGAATTCCTCCTCCCCTTGCCAGACCCCCAGGTTCAGAAACCTGATGCAGGGCTCAGAATCTTCACTCCAGTGGGTGGGCTTCTGTGGTATAAGTGTTCTCCAGTTTGTGAGTCACTCACCCAACAGTTATGTGATTTGATTTTATTGTGATTGTGCCCCTCCTACCATCTCATTGTGGCTTCTCCTTTGTCTTTGGTTGTGGAGTATCTTTTTTGGTGAGTTCCAGTGATTTCCTGTCAATGATTGTTCAGCACTTAGTTGTGATTGTGGTTTTCTCGCAAGAGGGAGTGAGAGCAGGTCCTTGTACTCCACCATCTTGGTTCAGGCTCCTAAACATTAGTTTTTAAATATTTTAAAATCTCAGTTTCAGGATCAAATAAGTGACAATTTGAACATTGTCCTGAACATTTACTAATATTTTTATTATCTATCTTTCTTTCCTGAATTCACCAATATCCATATTTCTGTAAAGAACATATTTAACCTGTATTTTGTATTACATTAAATTAAAATGCAGAGTATATATTAGAACTGAGTTTTGTAATAATTTTATTTAAAAGGTCCTCTTGATTTTATTTTGTATTTTAATTGAGTATAATGACAATTTACATAATTAAGATGGAGCATCAGTGAAAATATCTTAAGTACTGGATTTTCTCAACAGATTTCCAAGCTATGTATTGCTTTATTATTGTGTGCTGCCAACATACTACTGGATTATAACAAAAAAAAATGATATATATGTCTTCACTCTTGTGGTGTTTTTTTGCTCTGTGATAACAAAATATCCTCAATTTTTTTTTTTTTTTTTTTTGTGATACACGAGCCTCTCACTGTTGTGGGCTCTCCCATTGCAGAGCGCAGGCTCTGGATGTGCAGGCTAAGCAGCCATGGCTCACAGGCCCAGCCACTCTGCAACATGTGGGATCTTCCCAGACCAGGGCACGAACCCGTGTCCCCTGCATCGGCAGGTGGACTCTCAACCACTGCATCACCAGGGAAGCCCTATCCTCAATTTTAAAATATATAACATATATACTGTGTTTTCAGCTGAAATTTTCAAAATATTGACACAATATAATAAAGGTTAATTCCAAACACAAATCTACAAAGTGTCCACAACCAGGATTATTTTACTTTTATATTTATTATTTAACAATTCTTGCTACAAACACAGAGAGGAGACCCTAAAACCATGGGGAAAATTAGTCTTAAATGAAAAAGGAATAACTTCCTATTCTAACAGAAGAAAAGCATATAATGTATTCACATAAAGAAATATTGCTTGTTTGATATTTAGCAGATGAGGTTGTTCCTTTACAATTTTTAAAAATTTTATTACTATTATTAACAGAAATGTCATCTGTTGAGGGTAGGAGGATTGAGATCCATGAAGGTTAAAGGAATAGAGAGAAGCTTTGAAATAGATCTTATGGGTGCATGAAATTAGGTTGCAACAGAAATATAATGAAAGAGTTGTGATTTTCAAGGGCTTTTGAGGTTGGTAAATTTTAAAATATTCAAGATCTGACCATTTCCCATGGTAATTTTTCCAGATGAAGACATAAGAAATTAAGTAGGGGTTGTCTATGACAAGGATTTTGTCAAACAGGTGCAATGAAATATTGAATGGTCAGGTGTATTTAGGATATGGGAAAGTATTATTGAAATTATCTATTGTGGAACATAAACTTGATGAGGAAGGAAAGAAGGTTTATATTTATGCAGTGCAGAAATATAAACATGTCTATCATTCAAATTTAAAATTTATACTTGTTCTTTGGTGATATTATTTAAATTGATTGTTTTTCTTTTTGGATATATTTTTTTCTTTGTCTAATGTTTGCAGTGTTATGTTTGTTTATTTATTTACTTATTCATTTATTTATTGGTTTTAAATATTTTCCAGGACCAATTTCTTACTCTCTTTTAATTGTGACATATAATTTCAGAATAGTGCATAAGATAGTTATGAAAAATTTTAGGAATAATTACAAAGTTGTCAAGTGATATCAAGGTGCCTGATTTTATAACATTGCCTGATTTTTGTGTATATTACTTCCTAATCATTTACTCCTTCTCCCCTTCCTAGATATAACCAATATCCTGATTTCCTGTGTATAATGTCCTCACAATTATGTTTTATTTTACTATTTTTATGTGACTTCTATACTCCATAGTCTAAATGCCTGATACGTAATAGAAACACATGTTTTGTATTTGTAGACAACTTGCTTCTTCTATGATAATTGTGGTTGTAAGATACATGCACACTGTATGTAGCTGTAGCCCATTTATTCAATTTATTTTTATTAATTTATTATTTATTCTCTACAACAGAATTAATCAGATATTTTTGATTGCATGTCCTATTTACACTCTTAAAAATTATTGAGATGCACAGAGAATTTTGGTTGATATGTGTAATACCTAACAAATCCATCATATTATAAATGAAAACTGAGATATTTTGTAAAATTTTATGTACATCACAAAAAATTATATAAATTTATTACAAAAATCATTACATGGCAATATAAATTATGCAATTTCATAAAAATAATAACATTTGAAAACTTTAGTAAGAAGAGTAGCATTTTTAATATTTTTTTCAAATCTCTTTAATGTCTGGCTTAAGAATTAATAGCTAAATTCTAATATCTGATTCTCCATTTCAGCTGATGCAATAAGCATGTAGAAGTATCTAATGAATAGAAATATATAAATAAAATCCAGCCTCACACAGATATGTACTTGGAAAACAGAAAATTTAATAGCCATTTAATATAATTGAAAATATTCTTTGGATTCTGCACAAAATGTAAAATATGGTAACTTTTCAAAGTTAGTTGCAACGTGAATCTGAAATCATATGAGTGAACTTTTTACTCTCTTACTCTAAATTCCATTGTTCTGTCTTCAACTTTGGATGTATTGTTACCCATGCATCATTCTGAAGTATTATACATTGGTCATCTAGAGAATTCAGTGCTGAGTTTTGGAAATCTTCCAAATGTCAACATGTATTATTAAAAAATATCAAGAACTCTATTTGCCAGTACTACCACCAACTTAATCAGGAAGGTCTTAAATAATAGAAAGCTAGCAAACTTCCAATGTTTCTACTCTTTCAGGTTCAAATTTTATCATTGGCAACAGACACCTTAAGTTATTTTCCTAGAAGTGGTAGGCTTACTTTATTTTTTGAGAAAATGAATATCAAATATTTAGTCTGACTACCCATATTTAGCTTATCAGTAGTTCTCTCAAATAAAAATGGAAAAATTAGCTAACTCAGCTGTAACTGAAAAAAAAAAATAATTTAAGAGTTTTTCCCTGATACATACATACTATTGTAGCATTTAACAGAAGTGTTTTATGCATTCACTTTTTCTCTCAAAGAATATTAAAAACACATTTACTCAAGGGGTGAGGTTTAATAACATTACATTTTGTTACTGCTCCTTTGAAGATATTGTTAATTAAAACTTTTTTCCTGGAAAGACATGGCAGTGAAGAATACAATAAGGAGGGGCAAAGATGGCAGAATAGGAAGACCTGAGTTTACCTCCTCTCACATGCACACCAAAATTACAACTCTTTACAGAGAAATTATTGATGAGAAATACTGAAAGATCAGCATAAAACATATTGTACAACTAAAGATGTAAAGAAACAACCACAATGACATTGATAGGAGGGGCAGAGACACATCATATTCAAGATGATCCCAGGTATGCAACCTGCAAACAGGAGGATAATTACAATTGCAAGGTTCCCCCCAAGGACCAAAGGGGGTTGGTGTCCTGCACCAGGAAGATGAGCCTCCAAAACACTTTAACTCTGAAGGTCACAGGAGAGTGAGAAGGCTGTGGGAAATAGACACTTCACTCTTAAAGGGCCCACACAAAATCCAAATGTTCCAGGACACAGGGAAGAAAGAAGCCTGGGTCCTGGGGCAGACCCAGCTGCTGATCTTGGAGAGCCTCCTGGAGAGGCAGGAGGAAACTGGGGCTCACCCTGGGGACATAGACACTGCTGGCAGCCATTTTGGGGAGCTCATTTTATGACCAGGACACTGGTGTTGGCAAGTACCATTTTGGAAACCTCTCCCTAACTTATCAGTGCCAGCACCTATCTCCACACACCATCTTGTTGGCACCAGTACTGGGACATCTCAGGCCAAGCAACTAACTAGGTGGAGACAGAGCCTCATCCAACAGCAGGACAACTGCCTTAAGACCCCCTGAGCCCACAGCCACCCAGGACCCAGCCCTGCACATGAGTGGGCCAGCACTAGCCTGAGACTACTCACCAGTAGGCTCACCCACCAGTGGGCAGGCACTAGCCGCAGGAAACCCTGGGCTGTGACCCCACCCACCAGTAGGCCAACACACTAACTCTGGAACACCCAGGGCCCTGTAGTCAGAGACTTTGGGATCCAGCCCCACCCATCACTAGACTGGCATTAGCCCCAGGACCTGGCCTCACCCACCAGTTGGCAGACACCAGTCATGGGATCCACTGGGTCCCAATCCCACCCACCAGCAGGGAGACACCAGCCCTATGACCACCACAGCCTTGCAGCCTGCCATATCAAGATCTAGACCACCTACTAGCAGGCCAACACCAACTCTTGTACAAATCAAGGCCCTTGGCCAGCCTAAATGTAAGACTGGATACTAGAAAACTAGAGGAAAACAGGCAGAACATTCTTTGACATAAATTGCAGTAATTTTTTTTTTGGATCCATCTCCTAAAGCAAAGGAAACAAAAGAAAACATAAACAATTGAGACCTAGTTAAGCTTAAAAGTTTTTGTGCAGTAAAGGAAACCATCGACAAAATCAAAAGACAATGCAAAAAGACAACCTACTGAATGGTAGAACATATTTGCAAATAATATGACATAAGAGTTAATATCCAACATATATAAACAGCTCATACAACTCAACATCAAAAAAGTAAACAACCTAATTAAAAAATGAGCAGAAGAACTGAATGTACACTTTTACAAAAAGGAATTGCAGATGACCAACAAGCACATGAAAAGATGCTCAACATCGTTAATCATCAGGGAAATGCAAATCAATACCACAAGGAGATATCACCTCACACCTGTCAGAATGACTATCATTAAAAAGAACACAAATAACAAATGTTGGTGAGGATATGGGGAAGAGGGAATCCTCCTACACTGTTGGTGGGAATATAAATTGGTGCAGCCAACTGTGGAAAATAGCATGGAGATTTTTCAAAAAACTAAAAATAGAAGCACCATATGACCCAGCAATTCCACTCCTAGGTATACATCCGAAAAAACCAAGAACACTAATTTGAAAATATACTTGCCCCAATGTTCATAGCAGCAATATTTATAAGTGCCAAAGTATGGAAGCAACCTAAGTGTCCATCAACAGATGAATAGATAAAGAAGATGTGGTACATGGGCTTCCCTGGTGGTGCAGTGGTTGAGAGTTTGCCTGCCGATGCAGGGGACACGGGTTCATGCCCTGGTCCGGGAAGATACCACATGCCGCAGAGCGCCAAAGCCCATAAGCCATGGCTGCTGAGCCTGCACATCCGGAGCCTGTGCTCCACAATGGGAGAGGCCACAACAGTGAGAGGCCCACATAACACACAAAAAATCAAAAACAAACAAAACATTTATTTTATGCTAAAATTTATACTCTTTCCACTTGACAATAATGCCTCACATTGTACATTATTCAAAGACTTTGTTGTCTGTTTCTGCTACGAGATACTAAATTTCCTAGAGGTAGAAACTCTATATTATTTGGTACTATAAATAAAATATCAAGTACATTATCCAAGCTATACCAGGCTTCAAATATCTATATGTTTAATCAATAAATGAGTGCATTAATACATAAATCCTTCAAAAAGTAGTAAGAAAGTAATGTACTCTAGCACAAATTCAATTTTCAATGTAGGTTACTAGAAAACCAAATTATTTTATTTACTTTAAGATATCCAGAAAAATTAAACTCGTGATAATTATCTCCCCATTAATCCTCAAAAATACATTAATCTGCTTTCATTAAAATAATTACTGACATTAAAACAATTACTGATAGGTAGGATATTTATAAGATTTGTAATAATATATAGTATTTATATTTTATAAAATGTTAATTTATAAACTTATATGTTTCCATCCAATAAAATTTTAAATCCAAGTCCTAAGCATTTTATTTTTGTTCAGAAATTTATATTTGTGAGCTATAGTAAGAATGGGGTTTATGACAAAGATAATGGCTTTTTTGACCTGTAGTTTGTCATAGAGTAAGGGAAAAAAAAAGGTACTAAATTTTTTTTTTAGTATCTAGCAAATATCAACTCCCCAACTTTTATTAACACTATTTGGGGACTAACTTGACAGATTAACAAATTTTCTCAAGGCCTTACAATTTACAGAGAGAAAGTGACTGGATTTAAATTCAAGTCAACTTGACCTAAAGATCTACAAGATAATGTGTCCAAAGGATGAGAAAAAGAAGAATGGAAGTAAAAGAAGAAAAAATGTAAGGGAGGGAAATATAATAAAGAGATAGAAAGTTCAAAGGTTGAAATATTGTTTTCTACATTTAACCTGTCTGCTCTTTTAAAAATTTTTGCCAGTCTAAATTGCCAACTTATTTGAATTACATTCTCCCTAATGATAAATTAAATAATAATACCATTCTTAATAAAATAAGAAAAAAAGGAAAAGAAGAAATAAAAGATGAAGGGTGACAAATGGAAAGGCAAATCTATTTTAATGGTTAATATCTCACTACAAACGTAATTAAAGATAAAAGTTCTTTACATTCAGATTGCTCCCTGTATGTTACAGCTATAGTTATTGTTTCACAATTTACAATATGAAGTTAGATAGGAGTCCTATCCATGGAGATACTTCATTAGTGATGATGCAGTATGTTACGACACATACAAAATATAGCCCAGGGACTTCGTAGTACATAAATACAGCAAAAATAATCAAATAAGAATTATTTTATCCACTTTTCTTTTTTAGTATTACTAATTTACTTCAACCACCATAAATAGCATTATCTCCTCATCAGTATATTAATAAATACTGACATGATACCTGACTAGGGTAGAAAGTAAGACGTATTTTGCGAGCATTCTGGAGTTGGTAAAATACTGACAGATACGTAAAGTGAAATTACTAAAATTATGTTTAAATTCATCAAAATTAATTTTTCCAGTGAATATACTTAAATAAGGTCTGACCTGAGATTATCTGTTTTCAGAATAACAATGTTAACTGATCATAGCCACGTCCCCTCTTCAAAGAGATCAACAGGTCCATTTTAAAAAAAAAATAATTGCTGTGAAATAATACTTAAAATGCAGTTGAAAAGAAATTTTATCCTCAAGCACTTTGGGTAAACTCTTAAGCTGTAAATTTAATTAGTCTTATAATACTCTTAAAGGATGAACACTGTGGAGGTTTATATCATCTGAGCTTAAGTAGTATGAGAAAAACACTTGGACTATTATTTAATTTCAATTTGATGAGATAGCAGTTGGGTTCAGATTTTTATAACATATTCCACTCCACTTTTCTTTGCAACTGAAGGCTTTAATAATGCTGATTTTCCTGTGTTATTTAAAAATATATTTTATTTACAGTACTATATAAGACAAAAATGAGCTAATTAACTTTAATGGAGCCCATTATTAGGAAACAGAAAAGTCAAGTATCTAGATGAACTTGTTGAAAGTTGTATGCTCATTTTGTAATTAAAATAACAAGTCAAAATGTCATAGTTCCACTAAGCTGGAAATATATGCACTACATTAGAGAGAGAAAGACAGCATTTTCATGCACCATCAGTTCAAGCATGTGTGAATACATTGATTGATTAATGTAATCAAAACCAATGCAGTTAAAAAGAAAATCATTCCAATCAGTCTTAACAGGAAAAAAACTACAAAATATATTAAGATACAATTTTAAACAAAATGCAATACTTGTAAAGAGTTGATACACATAGATTTGGATGTATTTTATGTGCAACAAGAACAATGATCAGTGATGTTGTGAAAAAAAAAAGATACAAACATAATAGTTGAATCACTGACAGTAGCAGAAAAATAATGTTCAATATAACCATGTCTTTTGGGTATCTGCAAGGGCCCCAAATAGTTGGTTTCAGTATTAAACAGCTGTGATTGGGTTTTATTATATGCTATGCACAAAATGATCTCACATCATTGTTTATCTAATGCTCATTCTGTCATCCTTTTTCCAAAGTGTCCTGTATCTAATAACCATGTTTGCATTTGTCAGTTATACCATTTCACTTATAACAGTTTTCTCCTATGCTCAACAATGAGAATTTTAATTGGTCTTTGCTTCATTTTCTTAATATAAAGAAGAATAAAATGGAATTTAATGTGTATAGTAATTGTATATTTCTTTTTAAAAAGTTATATTTCATGATTTAGTTTGTAGAATTTTTTCTGTAGAATCATATTATTTTTCTTTTAATTTCCTTTACTCCAGGGAAGATATTTTACCTAAACAGATGAAGTACTACTTAAACCCTTCTCCAAATATACTATTTAACTGTAAAATTAACATATCTTTTAAAGTTATATGCAGTATGTTCTATATTCTATAATAAAAATAATCAAATTTTATGCACTGACAAACTTCATGTTCCCTGAGGTTTAATACATTTATTTTGTATAAGTTTGAAACATTTTAATAAATTTAGGGGTTAATATAGTTTTTAAAGGAATAGGCTCATTTCTATTGCTTTTAAAACATAAAATTAAGGTAAATGGGAATTTTAGTCTTATTAATTAAATTGTAGGAATTTAATAGTCAGCTTGAGCTCTCATAACAAAATTCCATAGACTAGGTAGTTTAAACAACAAAGACTAATTTCCTCACAGTTCTGGAGGCTGGAAGTCTGAGACCCAGCATGATCAAGTTATCTTGGAAGCTCTCTTCCTGGCTTGTAGACAGTGCCTTCTCATTGTGTCCTCACATGGAAGAGACAGAGATCTTATAAACTTGACTAATACCATCCTGAGGACCCCACCCTCATCACCTCATTTAAACCTGAATATTTCCTAAAGGCCCCACCTCCAAACACCATCACATTGTGAGTTAGAGTTTCAACATATGAAATTTGATGGGCAGTGGGGAACATAATTCAGTCCATAGCATTAAGTTTCATATTCAGAACTCTCAAATCTGAAACAGGTATAAGAAATATATGTGATCATCTCAATAGATGCAGAGAAAGCTTTTGACAAAATTCAACACCCATTTATGATAAAAAACCTGCAGAAAGTAGGCATAGAGGGAACTTTCCTCAACATAATAAAGGCCATATATGACAAGCCCACAGCCAACATCATCCTCAAGGGTGAAAAACTGAAAGCATTTCCACTAAAATCAGGAACAAGGCAAGGTTGCCCACTCTCACCACTATTATTCAACATAGTTTTGGAAGTTTTAGCCACAGCAATCAGAGAAGAAAAGGAAATAAAAGGAATCCAAATCAGAAAAGAAGAAGTAAAGCTGTCACTGTTTGCAGATGACATGATACTATACATAGAGAATCCTATAGATGCTACCAGAAAACTACTAGAGATAATCAATGAATTTGGTAAAGTAGCAGGATACAAAATTAATGCGCAGAAATCTCTGGCATTCCTATATATTAATGATGAAAAATCTGAAAGTGAAATCAAGAAAACACTCCCATTTACCATTCCAACAAAAAGAATAAAATATCTAGGAAGAAACCTACCTAAGGAGACAAAAGACCTGTATGCAGAAAATTATAAGACACTGATGAAAGAAATTAAAGATGATACAAATAGATGGAGAGATATATCATGTTCTTGGATTGGAAGAATCAACATTGTGAAAATGACTCTACTACCCAAAGCAATCTATAGATTCAATGCAATCCCTATCAAATTACCCCTGGCATTTTTCACAGAAGTAGAATAAAAAATTTCACAAGTTGTTTGGAAACACAAAAGACCCCGAATAGCAAAAGCAATCTTGAGAACGAAAAATGGAGCTGGAGGAATCAGGCTCCCTGACTTCAGACTATACTACAAAGCTACAGTAATCAAGACAGCATGGTACTGGCACAAAAACAGAAAGACAGATCAATGGAACAGGATAGAAAGCCCAGAGATAAACCCACGCACATATGGACACCTTATCTTTGATAAAGGTGGCAGGAATGTACAGTGGAGAAAGGACAGCCTCTTCAATAAGTGGTGCTGGGAAAAATGGATGGATACATGTAAAAGTATGAGATTAGATCAGTCCCTAACACCATACACAAAAATAAGCTCAAAATGAATTAAAGACCTAAATGTAAGACCAGAAACTATCAACCTCTTAGAGGAAAACATAGGCAGAACACTCTATGACATAAATCACAGTGAGATCCCTTCTGACCCACCTCCTAGAGTAATGGAAATAAAAACAAAAATGAACAAATGGGACCTAATGAAACTTCAAAGCTTTTGCACAGCAAAGGAAACCATAAAAAAGACTAAAAGACAGCCCTCAGAATGGGAGAAAATATTTGCAAATGAAGTAACTGACAAAGGATTAATCTCCAAAATTCACAAGAAGCTCATGCAGCTCAATAACAAAAAAAAACAACCCAATCCAAAAATGGGCAGAAGACCTAAATAGACATTTTTCCAAAGAAGATATATAGACTGCCAACAAACACATGAAAGAATGCTCAACATCATTAATCATTAGAGAAATGCAAATCAAAACTACAATGAGATATCATCTCACACCAGTCAGAATGGCCATCATCAAAAAGTCTCGATACAATAAGTGCTGGAGAGGGTGTGGAGAAAAGGGAACACTCTTGCACTGCTGGTGGGAATGTGAATTGGTACAGCCACTATGGAGAACAGTATGGAGGTTCCTTAAAAAACTACAAATAGAACTACCATATGACCCAGCAATCCCACTACTGGGCATATACCCTGAGAAAACCAAAATTCAAAAAGAGTCATGTACCAAAATGTTCATTGCAGCTCTATTTACAATAGCCCGGAGATGGAAACAACCTAAGTGTCCATCATCGGATGAATGGATAAAGAAGATGTGGCACATATATACAATGGAATATTACTCAGTCATAAAAAGAAACGAAATTGAGCTATTTTTAATGAGATGGATAGACCTAGAGTCTGTCATACAGAGTGAAGTAAGTCAGAAAGAGAAAGACAAATACCGTATGCTAACACATATATATGGAATTTAAGAGAAAAAATGTCATGAAGAACCTAGGGGTAAGACAGGAATAAAGACACAGACCTACAGGAGAACAGACTTGAGGATATGGGGAAGGGGAAGGGTGAGCTGTGACAGGGCGAGAGAGAGGCATGGGCATATATGCACTAACAAACGTAAGGTAGATAGCTAGTGGGAAGGAGCCGCATGGCACAAGGATATCGGCTTGGTGCTCTGTGACCGCCTGGAGGGGTGGGATAGGGAGGGTGGGAGGGAGGGAGATGCAAGAGGGAAGAGATATGAGAACATATGTATATATATAACTGATTCACTTTGTTATAAAGCAGAAACTAACACACCATTGTAAGGCAAATATACCCCAATAAAGATGTTAAAAAAAAAAAAAAAGAAATATATGTAAATGACCAAAGGGTTAAAATTTTGTCTTCAGATGACTATCATGTAATCCATAAGCACTACACAAAGAAAGTAGCTGGGGAAAAAGAGTTGTTTACATCAAAATCTATAGAAATTCCAAAAAATTTAGATCATTATAATGCCTACATTTACATAGCATTTTATTGATATCAAAGTGCTTTCAAAGATATTGTCATTTTTACACATCTAAAATGACAAACCTGCTTTAGACTTTTTCATTTTTTTAATTGATATTCATATTTCAAAAATTATGTTTCTTAAGATTATAGTGTTGTTTGTGGTTACCTAAATTCCAAAGAAATAAGTAGACAAGTCTCCTGCTCTGAATCTTTGCTGTTTCAAAGCTGACATTAATATAACCTGTCATATTAAAGGACATTTTGAGTTGAGATGAAAACAGCCAAGCAATTGTCTTACTAAATATCTCCCAGCATAATCCTCTCTCTTGTGCAGGTGACAAACTGAACTGAAGTTCCAGTTCTGAGTAGAGGCCTGTTCTTCATAACATATAGGTCAAAATGATAATTTTTACCTAAAAATTCACACTTTACACAAAATATTAGTCTCTGTTTCTTTCATGGTTATTTTATTTGATGTATTTCTGTGGAGGCTTAATATCCCTTGAAAGAGTACATGTCCATTTCCATTTCCTTATATCTGAATAATTTAAATATTTATAGGCAGAATGAAAATTGACAAATACAAATAATCAGCCTTAAACAATATTACATTTCAATAAGTCGCACATGTGGATTTTCTTCAGCTGCTCTTCACAGATTCTGTACTTATCATTATCAGCAAACACTTTATTAGTATAAATCATTTTACATCAGTGACTCTCTTTACCATAGGATTTTAAGTTGCTCTATGACTTGAAACTTTAATGCTCTCTCTGAAAAGAAAGGTCATTTTGGATGCATTTTACCATATTGTGATTCTGATGGAACTAGGAAATAATGTAATCCAATTAAAGAAACAAAATGATTGGAGCATGTATTTTAAAGGCTCTTGTGTGGAAGTATTAATGTAAAGAGAAGAATCATATTTCTTCCATTTATTTTCTAAGAAGGATTAAAGACATAAAGTAGCTGACTCATTTGAAAGTCATTCTGATTCTTAGTAAATGCATGAATCACACAATTTAATTTACAAAGCCTGAAATGCTGTCATGCTAATACTTTATAGTGGATAACCCTATTTCTAGATAAATAAAACTGCTTAGAGTACATTTTGATTTAATAATAGTTGAGAAGGAGTAAAAAATCTAGAAACGTTAAGTTTACTAATTTATGTTTCTAATCAAATTGTCTTAAATCTTTGTTGTTTTTTACAAGGTCATTACATTAATAAATGGGGCAGGAATAGGAGGTAATAATTATTAAGTTAACTGAAAAAATGAATGATATCGTGTGTCAAAAGCAACAGATTTACGCTTCTTGCACCCCTAGCGCATTCATGAAAACAATGGTTTAAAGGTTATCAAAGTGGTATTTTATTTTAGAAGATAGTATTAAAAGTGAGAGATTATTTCATTATATTTCAGTATATTTTTGTATAAATAATAAAACACGAATTTTGTCAAAATTCGAGTTTCTTGATTAAAGTAATTATGTAGCTATTGAAGTGACTTAAATTGTCTTACTTCCCTTTTGTTTTGCCTGCCTCTGTCCTCCAAGCTCGTTAGTTTTTATCATGATAAAAACTCTAGTTTTTATCATGGGCTCAGTCTCTTAGAGCCCCTTCCAGACTTGAAAGTCATGTAGGAAAGTGCATTTATTAAAGAAAGTAAGCAAGGCTGTGAGATTTTCTTGGCAATTCCTGATCTGAGATACCCTGAGTGTAACACAGGTTTGGATGACAATTCAAGGAGCCAAAGCACTGCCAAACCTAATGTAAACGTTCTTATGTGGTTTTCAATTTATATTTAACAGATGTTAAATTGTTTTACGTGAAAACAAGTAGGACAGTGTCAACATAACTGCAAAGGAATCAGAACAGAATTTACCATATTTTGATTCTCAGAATTCTAACTGTGGGATGTGCCCGCCGTGTGACACTGACCAGTTCATCTTGCCTCTCAAGCTGTTTCCTGGCCTGTTACATTGGGATGGAAACACCTAACTCATTAGATTGCTATGAAGATTGAACCGTACTATCATGAGGTTGCAAGGAAGAAGATACACACACACACACACACACACACACACACACACACACACACGGCTGGAAATAAGCAAAAACAAACAAACAAAAACCCTCACTGTACTTGAAAGCTAAATATTCTCATTTAAAAAATTTTTAAATATTGCTCTTCTGAACGCCAAAATTTAAGATGGCATCCCCCTATTATGTGCCGGATACCGAGAAAGGCTTTTTCATGCATTGTGTCATTGAATTTTCAAATATGCAGAAACTGAGACTTTAGATATGCTAAGACACCTGGGACAAAACTGAAAAGAGACAGAGTCAAGGTTCCTACAGCAATGCCCAACAAAGAACAAGAGCCCTCTATCACTGTGGTGTATGAACTTTAATTAGGCAGTATACAGTCTTGTTTTCAGCTATTAGCAATCACAAAAATTACATCTCAGTATTCTTGCACTGAAGTAATACAGTACCATAGAGAGTATACATGCACTACTGAGCATTAAATCTTACTACCTCAAATGTGTATCAAATATTCAATTTTTCTCTGCTTTTAGTAACTGGTAAACTGTAAAATAAAACAGTTTGGAAGTGTCTACATGGTAAAAAAAAAAAAGTGGAAAAGAAAATCAGTCAGAAAAATGTATTATTTTAACACTACCGAATCCATGGTCTGAATCTTAGAATAGATGGAATGCAAGGAAGGCAAATTATTTTATCTTCTACAGAGTGTCCACATGTTGTGACATCATTTATTACTAATATGTACTTGAGTTAATAGTATAAAACTGGCAAGATTAAAACATGAATTATTGATCGCCTATGTATCCCTTCTAACAGTCATCAATTAAGATATTGGTTTACAAATGCATTTTCCCTATGCATTATTGAAATTTTACAGGAAATTTTACATGTCAACTCTTGATCCTATGAGGGCTGAATAGAATTTATATTATCAACTCTGGATATCTAAAATACCTTGAAATTATTTGTTTAAAAGAAAAAAGTAATGACAGGCAAAGTCTAGATTTCACAGAAAGGAAAGGGAGGGGAGATGAAAATTGTCATGGCGCAACTCAGGTACCAGGAGAGTCAAAGGTCCTGAAACTCAGAATAAAGCAGGAGTGGTGTCAAGTAGCTTAATTTTCTATCACCAATTTTTGGTGTGTTTTACAGAAAATCCTGTTTGGCTCACGAAATGGTCAGATCCTACTGTCTTACAACTTCACAGATTTCTTGGACTCATCAGTGTGGCATGGAGGAAGCAAAGCGTCCTTAGATTCTGAGTTCCAGAATTTCTGGCACTCTAAAATCACAAGCTCTATTCATCTGGCATACGGCTGGCTGTATTGGGGCTTCATCCTCCGGGACATTCCCTTTTCTCTAGAATTCCTAAATGAGATCCATGAGATCAACTTATATTTTTTCATTCCATTCTGTCTTGCTTTTTTCCACTACTAAATCCATATAATTTTATTTCATACCATTGTTATTACATCCAGCCTTATCTTATTTAGAGAAAGGGAAATGAGTTATTGCATTTCTCTTTTGTGAGCTGCAGGCAAAATTTTGCTTGAACAAAGTTGCCTCCTATTTCTTCAGGTGGTAGACATACTTTTCCTTCAAATGCCAGAATAAATACAGCCTTATTATCCCTTTGGTATTGTATGTAGTCCTCCATTATTTCTTCTGCAGATATTAATTATAGTATCATTATATTTAAATATTATTTCCTCCTTCCTTTTTTTTTTAATATTTTGCTTTACCAGCTGTTTTTTTTTTTTAACATCTTTATTGGAGTATAATTGCTTTACAATGTTGTGTTAGGTTCTGCTGTATAACAAAGTGAATCAGCTATATGTATACATATATCCACATAACTCCTCCCTCTTGTGTCTCCCTCCCAACTTCCCTATCCCACCCCTCTAGGTGGTCACAAAGCACGGAGCTGATCTCCCTGTGCTATGCGGCTGCTTCCCACTAGCTATCGGTTTTACATTTGCATCTTTATTCCCGTCCTGCCCCTAGGGTGTGTATGTATGTCCATGCTTACACTTCCTCCTCCCTGTGTCCTCAAGTCCATTATCTAAGTCTGCATCTTTATTCCTGTCCTGCCCCTATGTTCTTCAGAACCTTTTTTTTTTTAGATTCCATATATATGTGTTAGCATATGGTATTTGTTTTTCTCTTTCTGACTTACTTCACTCTGTATGACAGTCTCTATGTCCATGTACCTCACTACAAATAATTCAATTTCGTTTCATTTTATGGCTGAGTAATATTCCATTGTATATATGTGTCACATCTTCTTTAACCATTCATCTGTCGATGGACACTTAGGTTGATTCCATGTCCTGGCTATTGTAAATAGGACTGCAATGAATATTGCAGTACATGTCTCTTTTTGAATTATGGTTTTCTCAGGGTATATGCCCAATAGTGGGATTGCTGGGTTGTATAGTAGTTCTATTTTTACTTTTTAAGGAACCTTCATACTGTTCTCCATAGTGGCTGTATCAAACTACATTCCCACCAACAGTGCAAGAGGGTTCCCTTTTCTCCAAACCCTCTCCAGCATTTATTGTTTGAAGATTCTTTGATGATGGCTATTCTGATTAGTGTGAGGTGATACCTCAGTGTAGTTTTTTTTTTTTTTTTTAACATCTTTATTGGGGTATATTTGCCTTACAATGGTGTGTTAGTTTCTGCTTTATAACAAAGTGAATCAGTTATATATATACATATGTTCTCATATCTCTTCCCTCTTGCATCTCCCTCCCTCCCACCCTCCCTATCCCACCCCTCCAGGCGGTCACAGAGCACCAAGCCGATATCCTTGTGCCATGCGGCTCCTTCCCACTAGCTATCTACCTTACGTTTGTTAGTGCATATATGCCCATGCCTCTCTCTCGCCCTGTCACAGCTCACCCTTCCCCTTCCCCATATCCTCAAGTCTGTTCTCCTGTAGGTCTGTGTCTTTATTCCTGTCTTACCCCTAGGTTCTTCATGACTTTTTTTTTCTTAAATTCCATATATATGTGTTAGCATATGGTATTTGTCTTTCTCTTTCTGACTTACTTCACTCTGTATGACAGACTCTAGGTCTATCCATCTCATTAAAAATAGCTCAATTTCGTTTCTTTTTATGACTGAGTAATATTCCATTGTATATATGTGCCACATCTTCTTTATCCATTCATCCGATGATGGACACTTAGGTTGTTTCCATCTCCGGGCTATTGTAAATAGAGCTGCAATGAACATTTTGGTACATGATTCTTTTTGAATTTTGGTTTTCTCAGGGTATATGCCCAGTAGTGGGATTGCTGGGTCATATGGTAGTTCTATTTGTAGTTTTTTAAGGAACCTCCATACTGTTCTCCATAGTGGCTGTACCAATTCACATTCCCACCAGCAGTGCAAGAGTGTTCCCTTTTCTCCACACCCTCTCCAGCACTTATTGTATCGAGACTTTTTGATGATGGCCATTCTGACTGGTGTGAGATGATATCTCATTGTAGTTTTGATTTGCATTTCTCTAATGATTAATGATGTTGAGCATTCTTTCATGTGTTTGTTGGCAGTCTATATATCTTCTTTGGAAAAATGTCTATTTAGGTCTTCTGCCCATTTTTGGATTGGGTTGTTTTTTTTTGTTATTGAGCTGCATGAGCTTCTTGTGAATTTTGGAGATTAATCCTTTGTCAGTTACTTCATTTGCAAATATTTTCTCCCATTCTGAGGGCTGTCTTTTAGTCTTTTTTATGGTTTCCTTTGCTGTGCAAAAGCTTTGAAGTTTCATTAGGTCCCATTTGTTCATTTTTGTTTTTATTTCCATTACTCTAGGAGGTGGGTCAGAAGGGATCTCACTGTGATTTATGTCATAGAGTGTTCTGCCTATGTTTTCCTCTAAGAGGTTGATAGTTTCTGGTCTTACATTTAGGTCTTTAATTCATTTTGAGCTTATTTTTGTGTATGGTGTTAGGGACTGATCTAATCTCATACTTTTACATGTATCCATCCATTTTTCCCAGCACCACTTATTGAAGAGGCTGTCCTTTCTCCACTGTACATTCCTGCCACCTTTATCAAAGATAAGGTGTCCATATGTGCGTGGGTTTATCTCTGGGCTTTCTATCCTGTTCCATTGATCTGTCTTTCTGTTTTTGTGCCAGTACCATGCTGTCTTGATTACTGTAGCTTTGTAGTATAGTCTGAAGTCAGGGAGCCTGATTCCTCCAGCTCCATTTTTCGTTCTCAAGATTGCTTTTGCTATTCGGGGTCTTTTGTGTTTCCAAACAACTTGTGAAATTTTTTATTCTACTTCTGTGAAAAATGCCAGGGGTAATTTGATAGGGATTGCATTGAATCTATAGATTGCTTTGGGTAGTAGAGTCATTTTCACAATGTTGATTCTTCCAATCCAAGAACATGGTATATCTCTCCATCTATTTGTGTCATCTTTAATTTCTTTCATCAGTGTCTTATAATTTTCTGCATAGAGGTCTTTTGTCTCCTTAGGTAGGTTTCTTCCTAGATATTTTATTCTTTTTGTTGGAATGGTAAATGGGAGTGTTTTCTTGATTTCACTTTCATATTTTTCATCATTAGTATATAGGAATGCCAGATATTTCTGTGCATTAATTTCTGTGCATTAATGTAACCTGCTACTTTACCAAATTCATTCATTATCTCTAGTAGTTTTCTGGTAGCATCTATAGGATTCTCTATGTATAGTATCATGTCATCTGCAAACAGTGACAGTTTTACTTCTTCTTTTCTGATTTGGATTCCTTTTATTTCCTTTTCTTCTCTGATTGCTGTGGCTAAAACTTCCAAAACTATGTTGAATAATAGTGGTGAGAGTGGGCAACCTTGTCTTGTTCCTGATCTTAGTGGAAATGCTTTCAGTTTTTCACCATTGAGGACGATGTTGGCTGTGGGTTTGTCATATATGGCCTTTATTATGTTGAGGAAAGTTCCCTCTATGCCTACTTTCTGCAGGTTTTTTATCATAAATGGGTGTTGAATTTTGTCAAAAGCTTTCTCTGCATCTATTGAGATGATCATATGGTTTTTCTCCTTCAATTTGTTAATATGGTTTATCACCTTGATAGATTTGTGTATATTGAAGAATCCTTGCATTCCTGGAATAAACCCCACTTGATCAGGGTGTATGATCCTTTTAATGTGCTGTTGCATTCTGTTTGCTAGTATTTTTTGAGGATTTTTGCAACTATGTTCATCAATGATATTGGCCTGTAGTTTTCTTTCTTTGTGACATCCTTGTCTTGTTTTGGTATCAAGGTGATGGTGGCCTCGTAGAAGGAATTTGGGAGTGTTCCTTCCTCTGCTAAATTTTGGAAGAGTTTGAGAAGGATAGGTGTTAGCTCTTCTGTAAATGTTTGATAGAATTCGCCTGTGAAGCCATCTGGTCCTGGGCTTTTGTTTGTTGGAAGATTTTTAATCACAGTTTCAATTTCAGTGCTTGTGATTGGTCTGTTCATATTTTCTATTTCTTCCTGTTTCCTTATTTATTTTCATTTTGGATGATCTGTCCATTGGTGAAAGTGGGGTGTTAAAGTCCCCTACTATGAATGTGTTACTGTCGATTTCCCCTTTTATGGCTGTTAGTATTTGCTTTATGTATTGAGATGCTCCTATGTTGGGTGCATAAATATTTACAATTGTTATATCTTATTCTTGGATCGATCCCTTGATCATTATGTAGTGTCCTTCTTTGTCTCTTTTAATAGTCCTTATTTTAAAGTCTATTTTGTCTGATATGAGAATTGCTACTCCAGCTTTCTTTTGGTTTCCATTTGCATGGAATATCTTTTTCCATCCCCTTACTTTCAGTCTGTATGTGTCTCTAGGTCTGAAGTGGGTCTCTTGTAGACAGCATATATAAGGATCTTGTTTTTGTATCCATTCAGCCAATCTGTGTCTTTTGGTGGGAGCATTTAGTCCATTTACATTTAAGGTAATTATTGATATGCATGTTCCTATTCCCGTTTTCTAAATTGTTTTGGGTTCGTTATTATAGGTCTTTTCCTTCTCTTGTGTTTCATGTCTAGAGAAGTTCCTTTAGCATTTGTTGTAAAGCTCGTTTGGTGGTGCTAAACTCTCTCAGCTTTTGCTTGTCTGTAAAGGTTTTAATTTCTCCATCAAATCTGAATGAGTTCCTTGCTGGGTAGAGTAGTCTTTGTTGCAGGTTTTTCTCCTTCATCACTTTCAGTATGTCCTGCCAGTCCCTTCTGGCTTGTAGGGTTTCTGCTGAGAGATCAGCTGTTAACCTTATGGGGATTCCCTTGTGTGTTATTTGTTGTTTTTCCCTTGCTGCTTTTAATATGCTTTCTTTGTATTTAATTTTTGACAGTTTGATTAATATGTGTCTTGGTGTATTTCTCCTTGGATTTATCCTGTATGGGACTCTCTGTGCTTCCTGGACTTGATTAACTATTTCCTTTCCCATATTAGGGAAGTTTTCAACTATAATCTCTTCAAATATTTTCTCAGTCCCTTTCTTTTTCTCTTCTTTTCTGGAAGCCCTATAATTCGAATGTTGGTGTGTTTAATGTTGTCCCAGAGGTCTCTGAGACTATCCTCAGTTCTTTTCATTTTTTTTTTTCTTTATTCTGCTCTGCAGTAGTTATTTCCACTATTTTATCTTCCAGGTCACTTATCCGTTCTTCTGCCTCAGTTATTCTGCTATTGATCCCATCTAGAGTACTTTTAATTTCATTTATTGTGTTGTTCATCATTGCTTGTTTCATCTTTATTTCTTCTAGGTCCTTGTTAACTGTTTCTTGCATTTTGTCCATTCTATTTCCAAGATTTTGGATCATCCTTACTATCATTATTCTGAATTCTTTTTCAGGTAGACTGCCTATTTCCTCTTCATTTGTTAGGTCTGGTGCATTTTTATCTTGCTCCTTTATCTTCTGTGTGTTTTTCTGTCTCCTCATTTTGCTTATCTTACTGTGTTTGGGGTCTCCTTTTTGCAGGCTGCAGGTTCATAGTTCCCGCTGTTTTTGATGTCTGTCTCCAGTGGCTAAGGTTGGTTCAGTGGGTTGTGTAGGCTTCCTGGTGGAGGGGACTAGTGCCTGTGTTGTGGTGAATGAGGCTGGATCTTGTCTCTCTAGTGGGCAGGTTCACATCTGGTGGTGTGTTTTGGGGTGTCTGTGGCCTTATTATGATTTTAGGCAGCCTCTCTGCTAATGGGTGGGGTTGTGTTCCTGTTTTGCTAGTTGTTTGGCATAGGTTGTCCAGCACTGTAGCTTGCTGGTCGTTGAGTGAAGCTGGGTGCTGGTGTTAAGATGGAGGTCTCTGGGAGATTTTCACCATTTGATATTATGTGTAGCTGGGAGGTCTCTTGTTGAACAGTGTCCTGAATTTGGCTCTCCTACCTCAGAGGCAGAGCCCTGACTCCTGGCTGGAGCACCAAAAGCCTTTCATCCACACGACTCAGAATAAAAGGGAGAAAAAGTAGAGAGAATTAGTGGAAGTATGAAGAAAAAAGAAGGAAAGGAGGGAAGGAAGGGAGGAAGGGAGGAAGAAAGAAAGAAAGAAAGTAAGAAAGAAGCAAAGAAGAAAAGAAGGCAAGAAGGAAAGAAAGGAGGGAGGGAGGTAGGAAGGAAGGAAGGAAGGAGGGAAAGAAGGAAAAAAGACAAAGAAAGAAGATACAGTAAAATAAAATAAAGTATAATAAAGTTATTGAATTAAAAAATACTTATTTAGAAAAAAAAAGGGACGGATAGAACCTTAGGACAAATGTTGGAAGCAAAGCTATACAGACAAAATCTTACACAGAAGCATACACATACACCCTCACAAAAAGAGGTAAAGGGGAAAAAATCATAAATCTTGCTCTCAGAGACCACCTCCTCAATTTGGGATGATTCGTTGTCTAAAGGAGGGAAGGAAGGAAAGAAAGAAAGAAAGAAAGAAAGAAAGAAAGAAAGAAAGAAAGAAAGAAAGAAAGAAAGAAAGAAAGAAAGAAAGAAGGTAAAGTATAATAAAGTTATTAAAATTAATAATTAAGAAAAAAAATTTAAAAAAAACCATGGACGAATAGAACCCTAGGACAAATGTTGGAAGCAAAACTATACAGACAAGATCTCACACAGAAGCATACACATACACATTCACAAAAAGAGGAAAAGGGGAAAAAATCATAGATCTTGCTCTCGAAGCCCACCTCCTCAATTTGGGATGACTCGTTGTCTATTCATGTATTCCACAGATGCAGGGTACATCAAGTTGATTGTGGAGCTTTAATCCGCTGTTTCTGAGGCTGCTGGGAGAGATTTTCCTTTCTCTTCTTTGTTTTCACAGCTCACAGGGGCTCAGCTTTGGATTTGGCCCTGCCTCTGCGTGTAGGTCGCTGGAGGGCGTCTGTTTTTTGCTCAGACAGGACGGGGTTAAAGGAGCTGCTGATTGGGGGGCTCTGGAGCATTCAGGCCGGGAGGAAGGGAGGGGCACTGCATGCGGGGCGGGCCTGCGGCAGCAGAGGCAAGCATGATGTTGCACCAGCCTGAGGTCCGCCGTGCGTTCTCCCAGGGAAGTTATCCCTGGATCCCAGGAACCTGGGAGTGGCGGGCTGCACAGGCTCCGCGGAAGAGGGGTGTGGATAGTGACCTGTGCTCGCACACAGGCCCCTTGGTGGCGGCAGCAGCAGCCTTAGCGTCTCCCGCCCGTCCCTGGGGTCCGTGCTTTTAGCCGCGGCTCACGCCCATCTCTGGAGTTCCTTTAAGCAGCGCTCTTAAACCCCTCTCCTTGCGCACCAGGAAACAAAGAGGGAAGAAAAAGTCTCTTGCCTCTTCGGCAGGTGCAGACTTTTCCCCAGACTCCCTCCCGACTAGCCGTGGTGCACTAACCCCTTCAGGCTATGTTCAAGCCGCCAACCCCAGTCCTCTCCTTGCGCTCCGACCGAAACCGAAACCTGAGCCTCAGCTCGCAGCCCCGCCCGCCCCGGCGGGTGAGCAGACAAGCCTCTCGGGCTGGTGAGTGCAGGTCGGCACCGATCCTCCGTGCGGGAATCTCCCCGCTTTGCCCTCCGCACCCCTGTTGCTGTGCACTCCTCCGCGGCTCCGACGCTCCCCCCTCCGCCTCCTGCAGTCTCTGCCCGTGAAGGGGCTTCCTAGTGTGTGGAAACTTTTCCTCCTTCACAGCTCCCTCCCACTGGTGCAGGTGCCGTCCCTATTCTTTTGTCTCTGTTTTTTCTTTTTTTTTTTTTTGCCCTACCCAGGTACGTGGGGAGTTTCTTGCCTTTTGGGAGGTCTGAGGTCTTCTGCCAGCCTTCAGTAGGTGTTCTGTAGTTGTTCCACGTGTAGATGTATTTCTGGTGTATCTGTGGGGATGAAGGTGATCTCCGTGTCTTACTCTTCCGCCATCTTCAAGGTCCCCCCCTCAGTGTAGTTTTGATTTGCATTTCTCTACTGATTAGTAATGTTGATCATCCTTTCATGTGTTTGTTGGCAATTTGTATATCTTCTTTGGAGAAATGTCTATTTAGGTTTTTTTGCCCATTTTTGGATTGGGTTGTTTTTTTTTTTTTTGATATTGAGCTGCATGAGTTGCTTGTATATTTTGGAGATTAATCCTTTGTCAGTTGCTTCATTTGCAAATATTTTCTCCCATTCTGAGGGTTGTATTTTCCTCTCATTTATAGTTTCCTTTGCTGTGCAAAAGCTTTTAAGTTTCATTAGGTCTCATTTGCTTATATTTGTTTTTATTTCCATTTCTCTAGGAGGTGGGTCAAAAAGGATCTTGCTGTGATTTATGTCATAGAGTGCTCTGCCTGTTTTCCTCTATGAGCTTTATAGTGTCTGGCCTTACATTTAGGTCTTTAATCCATTTTGAGTTTATTTTTGTGTATGGTGTTAGGGAGTGTTCTAATTTCATTCTTTTACATGCAGCTGTCCAGTTTTCCCAGCACCACTTACTGAAGAGGCTGTCTTTTCTCCATTGTATATTGTTGCCTCCTTTTATGTGCGAGAGTTTATCTCTGGGCTTTCTACCCTATTCCATTGATCTATGTTCCTGTTTTTGTGCCAGTACCATATTGTCTTGATGACTATAGCTTTGTGTTAGAGTGTGAAGTCCAGTAGCCTGATTCCTCCAGCTCTGTTTTTCTTTCTCAAGGTTGCTTTGGCTATTTGGAGTCTTTTGTGTTTCCATACAAACTGTGAAATTTTTTGTACTAGTTCTGTGAAAAATGCCATTGGTAATTTGATAGGGATTGCATTGAATCTGTAGATTGCTTTGGGTAGTATAGTCATTTTCACAATGTTGATTCTTCCAATCCAGAAACATGGTATATCTCTCCATCTGTTTGTACTATCTTTAATTTCTTTCATCAGTGTCTTACAGCTTTTTGCATAAAGGCTTTTGTCTCCTTAAGTAGGTTTATTCCCAGGTATTTTATTCTTTTTGTTACAATGGTAAATGGGAGTGTTTCTTTCATTTCTTTTTCAAATATTTGATCATTGGTGTATAGGAATGCAAGAGATTTCTCTGCATTAATTTTTTATCCTGCTACTTTACCAAATTCATTGATTATCTCTAGTAGTTTTCTGGTAGCATCTTTAGGATTCTCTATGTATAGTATCATGTCATCTGAAAACAGTGACAGCTTTACTTTTTCCTTTCTTGTTTGGATTCCTTTTATTTCTTTTACTTCTCTGATTGTTGTGGCTTAAATTTCCAAAACTATGTTGAATAATAGTGGTAAGAGTGCACAACCTTTCCTTGTTCCTGATCTTAGAGGAAATGGTTTCAGTTTTTCACCGTTGAGAACGATGTTGGTTGTGGGCTTGTCATATATGGCCTTTATTATGTTAAGGTAAGTTCCCTCTGTGCTTACTTTCTGGAGAGTTTTTATAATAAATGGGTGTTGAATTTTGTCAAAAGCTTTTTCTGCATCTATTGAGATGATCATATGGTTTTTCTCCTTCAATTTGTTGATATGATTTATCACATTGATTGATTTGTGTATATTGAAGAATCCTTGCATTCCTTTGGTAAATCCCACTTGATCATGGTGTATGATCCTTTTAATGGGCTGTTGCATTCTGTTTGCTAGCAGTTTGTTGAGGATTTTTGCATCTATGTTCATCAATGATATTGGCCTGTAGTTTTCTTTCTTTGTGACATCTTTGTCTGGTTTTGGAATCAGAGTGATGCTGGCCTCGAAGAATGAGTTTGGGAGTGTTCCTCTCTCTGCTATATTTTGAAAGAGTTTGAGAAGGATAGGTGTTAACTCTTCTCTAAATGTTTGATAAAGTTCCTCTGTGAAGCCATCTGGTTCTTGGCTTTTGTTTGTTGGAAGATATTTAATCACAGTCTCAATTTCAGTGCTTGTGATTGGTCTACTTATATTTTTTATTTCTTCCTGGTTCAGTCTCAGAAGGTTGTGGCTTTCTAAGAATTTGTCCATTTCTTCCAGGTTGTCTATTTTATTGTCATAGAGTTGCTTGTAGTAATCTCTCAGGATCCTTTGTATTTCTGCAGTGTCAGTTGTTACTTCTCCTTTTTCAATTCTAATTCTATTGATTTGAGTCTTCTCCCTTTTTTTCTTGTTGAGTTTGGCTAATGGTTTATCAATTTTGTTTATCTTCTCAAAGAAACAGCTTATAGTTGTATTGATGTTTGCTATTATTTCCTTCATTTCTTTTTCATTTATTTCTGATCTGATATTTATGATTTCTTTCCTTCTGCTAACTTTGGGGTATTTTTGTTCTTCTTTCTCTAATTGTTTTAGGTGTAAGGTTAGGTTGTTTATTTGAGTATTTTCTTGTTTCTTGAGGTAGGATTTTATTGCTATAAACTTCCCTCCTATATTTGCTTTTGCTGCATCCCATAGGTTTTGGGTCGTTGGGTTTTCATTGTCGTTTGTTTCTAGGTATTTTTTGATTCCCTCTTTGATTTCTTCAGTGATCTCTTGGTTATTTAGTAGTACATTATTTAGCTTCCATGTGTTTTTATTTTTTCAGATTTTTTCCTGTAATTGATATCTAGTCTCATAGTGCTATGCTTAGAAAAGATACTTGATACAATTTCTATTTCCTTTTTTCTATACCTGCCCATCCCTACCTCATCTTCCAAGAGGAAGATAAACTTCAGTGTTCCTTCTCTTAAGGAGAGAGGGTCATGACAGAGCATAAAATGAAAGCATCTGTTGGTCTCTGCTTGAATAGTTCCCAAAGTTTATACCTGTTAGGGAGATTATGCTAGTTATATTTAAGGCAAGAAACCACTGGGGCAGAAAAATTGTCTCTGAGGAAAAATCATGATGAATAAGAAGAGTAGTAATGAGAACAGAGAATTAGATTGCATTTTTAGGGTGCAATACCTTGCTTTCCTGCTTGGATTCTTGGGGACACATTAAATATGTGAAGTGTGAGAACAAAGGAGTCTTTACACTACTTGCTGGGTTAGAGACCCAAGATGACAATAATACTGTAGAAGAAGGAACAATTGAGTGAAAGCTTGGCTCCACACTGTGGGGTCATTGGCAGCTTACATGTATCATTGAACATGTAAGGGGGTCAAATCTTCCCTGTCCAAGCACACTCATAGTCTTGGGTCTACTTGTGCTCCTAGGATTTTGTCACAACTCCAAGGAAAAGAGGGAATACAGCACAAAAATTATCAAGATTACACTTTTCCTTCCTGCTGGAATATTCAAAAAATAAATTGAGTTCTGCTGTAATAATATTTGTTTTTCTAATGTTTCTCTCTCTCTCTCTCTCTCTCTCTCACACACACACACACAATATAAACCTCTTGAAGGTGCAAGCTGCATCTTAATCATTTTTTCTTTACTTGTCTGATTTCATCAATAAATGGATCAGATGTGATAAACTATTAATTATTAATTGAGAAACAGATTTCCTTTATATGATGTTTCATGGACTATATTATTTGGAAACACCTTAATAGGTTTCACTTGTCCCTTACGTCTATTCTATGAGTCATTATTGGAAAGCACTTCTTTTAAATGTATAGTTCACAACTTCAGCACTTGGTTTCCAATAGTGCAACAAAATAAAGTACTGGAGATGTTCTAAGTCACCTTCCTGACAGTGCTTTAGAGAAACTGCTGATAAAACGTAGTAAAGACTAAACATATTTTCATCTATAAAGGAGATTGAGAAATGTACATATCTATTATAAATTAAATATATTTTTAGAATTATGGTTTTACTAGTAGGCATTGATAAAAAGAATGTTTTAATTTTTTATAAACTTAACTATGATTCTGTAAAACCTCAGCAAGAACAAAAGTTTTAGTAATAGTTGATGGCTCCTAAAAGTTCAGAGGGTAATTATTAAAATGTATTTTAAACTTAAAATAGCTATTGAACTTTATACTTTAAATAGTGTTATAAATTATAATCTGATATGACTTTTTTTTTTTGCTTTAAACTAAATTCTTAACCTATGAGTGATGTAGGCTTTGACCAGAACAATCTCAAATAGCGTTGAGGCTGTTTTATAGGATGTCTAATTCCCACAAAGGCTCATTGTAATTTCAACACTACAGTATGAAGAGCTGCTGTCACTGCTGTGACCCTCTGGGGTACTTTATTTTAACTTGACCTCTTGTCAGAAGAAGTATTCCACTCTCTTTTTTTCTCTTTACTAATGTGAGGTTATGTCTAGGGTACGTTGGCCTAATTAAACCCAAAAGAATACGAGCAACAGCAGCTCTATTTTGCTGAAGCTCTCACCTTTTCCACACCTTATGTAATAACTGTTCCTATTCTCTTGTCCTACTTGACCACACTTAGTTATGTTAATAATCATTATTTATAAATTTCAAAAAATGTTTATAATGAAATTTTAAAGTTCTTAATATTTTCTTCTGTGGTTGTTTACCATACTAAATGATAAACTGGTACCATGTGCAATTTGAATTAAATTAAGTGAAATAAATTTTATTTAAAACCATGATTTATAGCAGAGAGACTTTACTTGTGATAACCATAATAGCCATAATCAGATGCTAGGAAAAATATAGTGGATTATTTTTTATTACAATGAAAACATATTAAATATCTGCTACTTATGAGTCTACAGAGCTCTATGAAAATAATGAAAGAAATCACATATGCAACCCATAGCTTCAAACAGTTTACTTTGTGGTGACAACATGAATATGAAATGTCAATGAAGAATATAAGATAGAACACAATTAACCGCTAAATTATCTGATACAGACAATATAAATATTGATTGAAAAGATTTAAATCAATTCAATGTAACTAGTCCAGACGAGATTTGAGGCAAGCTTTGGAAGATGGATAGGATTAGAATAGACAAATGGAAAGAAAAGGACATTGTACATGAGAATAATGAAAGATCAAAAGTGGTGGGTCAGGTAGGAACAGGGCTGACTTAAGATATGGTGAGATGAGGAGTTCAGGTTAATTTGGGGGAAAGTGAAGTGAAATTACGGAGGACTTTCAAAATCATACAGAGAAATATTGACTTAAAAATCTAATAATGAAAGATGACAGAATTGTTTAATGGCCTGATAGTAATAATGATGATGTTGATGAAGTTGCTAGTAATAATATAGAACATTTGTACTACCTGCCAAGCACAGTGCTATGGTTTTACATAACCTCATTTAATCCTCATGACATTTTCTGAGATCAGTAATATTGTCTTGCCAATTTTACAAATGATGAAATATAAATCGTTTCAGGTTATATAGACTCTAAGAGTTAGGATAGAGATTTCACACCAGATGTGTACTAGCACATGTAAATAGCAACTAAAGTTCTTACTAAGACTACAGAAAAACTTAAATAGAAGGTAGTTTAGCAGGATTCACAAGAGAAATAAGACTAAACCTAAAATAATTTTATTTGGATAAAATAAGACATTTTAAGAATCACACATGAAAAAATCATGGCTCATAATTTGAATTTCATTGTAAATCAGTGTTTCTTGAAATGGAGTCCATTAATTATGTTAACCTTCATGAACTTGGTTGCTTATTAGATAACCATAATAAAAATAACACAGTATAGATTATTGGGTTTATTTAAGCCAAATAAGTCAGATTATTTTGGCAGTCACAAGAAGAACTACAACATATACTAATAGTACCCACAGTAGCAAGCAGAATAAATACTTTCCCTTGCACACCTATACAGTGAGACCGAAAAAAAGATTTGAGTGAACATTATGGAGAACCAGATAATGGGTTTCCACATGCAGTTTATATGACTCTGCTACAACCCTGACCATGAAAACCTAAAGCGTTATAAAAGCTTAGAAAGTCCTTGAAAAATCTACCTGGACAACTGAAACCATTCTCCCTGTTCCTGGGGAAATTCTCATATTTTGAAGAGGAAAAATTGACCTTTGTATATTTACTCATCTATGATGTCTTAGATCAGAACCTTATGTTTGAACGCAGGTGACTGTATAAATTTCCAAATCTGAAGGCTTTCATGTGCTTTTGAAACTTTGGAGAAAATAGTTGTCTATATGCAGTCTGACTGCTTTTTCAAGAGGACTATCATCAAGAAGATGGCTCAAGGGGCAACAAGATATGCTGAGCAGAGGGCAGATGTGATTGCTTGTTTTGTTCTGTCCTGTCTTCTGGGGGGATGAGCTCTAACTTCTCTTTCCTTTTGAATAAATAGCACTTAGGCTAAAAAAGTAACAAATAAAAACTATTATATACTATATATAATTTTATAACTATATATATAATTTTGTAAGTTAATTTACATACAAGCATAATATACATATATAACTGATCCAATTATAAGCCTACAACATCCTATTTCTCTGACGGCCTCCCAGAAGTATCCATGATCCTCAGGTAGGTATAAATATTTCCTGCTATACTTTCACATTTTAAGAAGATAACAATGTGATTTAAAATATATGTAATTGCTTTGGAAATTCAAGCTATTACACTAAATATATAATTTTGTAACAACTTTTAGACTTAACATTATACTTTTCAGATTTTTCATTTGGACTTATGTAAATATAGCTCATTTTTTTACTGCTTTTCAATATTCAGTTTATGAAAAACTCAAAGCTTATTTGTTTATTTCTCTACTAAGATAGAATTGGGTTTTTTACCCCTATATTTTTCACTTCATCTTGATATAGTCTTATTTTGCACATTTAATAGAGATACTCTAGGTTTATGCCTATTAATGGAATTAATTGAACTGAAGGAAATATGCATTAACCTCTATTAGGCAGTAAAAAATATCACCCAAAGTAGATCTAAAGTGTATGAAAGTTCCTGTTTATACTGTCATGATAAAAATAACTACCCAAATTGAACATGTTTGCCACTGTAGATATGAAATGGTAGATCAGAGTTATTCTCTGGCCATTCAAGTGAGAAAACTGTGAAAATCATTCCATTATTCCATTTCAGCTTCTTATTTCTTAAATTAACTGTTTTCAGCAGGGTTGTTTCTCTTTCATTTATTTTGCTTTGGGAAAATTTATTATGTATTACGATTTATCAAAAATATTACGGAAAATATAATGTAAGATTTGTACTTTACTTTTGGCAGGTGTGTCAGGACTAATTACATCAAATATATTTGTAATGTAAAGTACAGTGGAAAGAAAAATGTTAATTTATTGCAAAAAATTTTAAAGGCCAGACATCCACATTGTATCTACATTTTTTAAAAATTGAAGTATAGTTGACATGCAATATTATATTAATTTCAGGTGTACAACTGGTGACTTAACATTTATATACATTACAAATTGATTACAACAATAAACTTAGTAACCACCTGTCACCATACAAAGTTATTATAGTATCATTGACCATATTCCCTAAGTTCTGCATTACATCCTGTGACATTTATACTATAACTGGAAATTTGTACTCTTAATCCCCTTCACCCTCTCCTCTGGTGACCACCAGTTTGTTCTCTGTATTTATAAGTCTGTTTCTGTCTTTTTCTTTCATTGTTTGTTTTGTTTTCTAGATTCCACATATAAGTGACACCACACAGTATTTGTCTTTCTATGGCTTATTTCACTTAGTGTAATACTCTCTAGGTCCATCCATGTTGCAACAAATGGCAAGACATCATTCTTTTTAAGGCAGAGTAATATTCCATGGTGTCTATAAACTACATCTTCTTTATTCATTCATCTATTGATGGACACTTAGGTCCATGGACACTTAGCCATATCTTGGCTATTGTAAATAATGCTGCAATGAGCAAAAGAATGCATATATCTTTTCAAATTAGTATTTTAATTTTCTTTGGATTAATATGCAGGAGTGGAATTGCTGAATGACATGGTAGTTTTATTTTTAATTTTTTAAGAAACCTCCATACAATTTTCCACAGTGACTGCACCAATTTACATTCCCACTAACAGAGTATGAGGGTTCCCTGTCTTCCACATTATCTCAAACGCTTGTTATTTCTTGGCTTTTTGATAATAGTCACTCTGACAGATGTGAGGTGATATCACATTTTAAAAAATTCAATATGATGCTTTATTCATAATTCTCATATGTAAATTTGGAAAGAATGCCTAAGTTGTTACTGTTAGTTTCTTTTTTCAAAACAAATTGTTTCTAATTTTTGAGCAAACATTACTAGGTATTTTATTCTTTTTGATGCAATTAAAAATGGAATTGTTTTCTTAATTTATCCTTCTTATAGTTCTTCATCAGTGTGTATGAATGCAACAGACTTCTGTATATTAATCTTGTATCTGGTAGCTTTATTAAATTTGTTTATTAATCCTAGTAAATTATTTTTGTGGAGTCTTTAGAATTTTCTATATACAGGCTTACTTCATTTTATTGCACTTCACCTTATTATACTTTGCTGGTATGACATTTTTAACCAGTTGAAAGTTTGTGTAAGCATAACTTTTGTATGCCCAGGGAAAACAAAAAAAATTGTGTGACTCACTTTATTGTGTTAGTTGCTTCACTGCAGTGGCCTGGAACCAAACCTGCAATATCTCCAAGGTATATCTGGAATACTTTTTCCATTCCCTCAATCTGTGTGTGTCTTTAGATCTGAAGTGAGTCTATTATAGGTAGCAATTACATGGGTCTTGTTTTTGTATCCATTTAGTCACCCTATGTCTTTTGATTGGAGTATTTAATCCATTTACATTTAAACTAATTATTGATAGGTCTTTTTTTATTGTCATTTTAATTGTTTTCTGGTTGTTTTTGTATTCCCTCTATGTGCTTTTCTTATTCTCATTCTCCTCCCTTGTGATTTGACGACTTTCTTCAATATTATGTTTGTATTCCTTTCTCTTTATTTTTTGTGTATCCATTGTAGATTTTTGGTTTGTGGTTACCATGAGATTCATATATGTCAAGTGCATATGTAGCAGTCTATGTTAAGCTGATTGGCACTTAAATTGGAACACATTCTAAAAACACTACATTTTTTACCTCCATATTTTATGTTTTCCATGTTATATTTACATCCTTTAATATTGTGTTTCACTTAGCTAATTATTTGAGATATAGACAATTTTATTATTTTTATCTTTAACTTTCATGCTAGCTTTATAAGTGCAACCACTTACCTTTACTATATGTTTGTCTTTACAAGTGAAATTTTTCTTTCATAATTTTTTTTTGTTTCTAGTTATAGACTTTATTTTTCCATTTAAAGTAGTTCCTTTAACATTTCTTGTTAGACCAGTTTGGTGGTGATGAACTCCTTTAGCTTTTCCTTGTCTGGGAAACACTTTATCTCTCCTATAATTCTGAATGATCATTACCAGGTAGAGAATTCTTGTTTGGAAGGTTTTTCCTTTTAGCACTTTCTTCTGGCCTACAATGTTTCTGCTGGAAATCAACTGATAGTCTTATGGGGGTCCCCTTTATGTGACTTGTTTTCCTTGTTGTTTTTATCTACCTTTAACTTTTGTCCTTTTAATTATGATATGGTTTGGTGTGGATCTCTCTAGTTTCATCTTGTTTGGTACTCTGTGCTTTTTCTGACCTGAGTATCTCTTTTCTTCTCCAGGTTAGGAAACTTCAGCCATTATTTCTTCAAATAAGTTTTCTGCCACTTTCTCTCCTCTTTATCTAGGACCTCTATAATGTGAATTTTAATACACTTGATGTTGTCTCAGAGGTTCCTTAAACTATCCTCAGTTTTTAAATTCTTTTTTCTTTCTGCTGTTCTGATAGGATGATTTTCACTACCCTGTTTTTTAGACTACTGATCTGTTTTGCTCTGCATCCTTTAATCTGATGTTAATTCCCTCTAGTATATTTTTCATTTCAGTTATAATGTTCTTTAGTTCTGATTGGTTCTTTTTATTTTTTATTTATTTATTTTTTTGTTGTTGAAGTTCTCAGAGTTCTTCCATTTTTTCTCCCAAGTTCAGTGAGCATCTTTATGACTATTATTTTGAAATTTTTATCTGGTAAATTGCTTATCTCAGCTTTGCTTATTTTTCTGAGGGTTTGTCTTGCTTTTTTGTTTGAATGGCAATCCTTTGTCTCCACATTTTGCCTAACTCTCTGTGTTCATTTCTATGTAATAGGTATATCAGCTCCATCTCCCAGCTGTAAAATAGTAAGTTTATGTAGAAGGTGTCCTTTTGGGCCCAGTGGTGCAATCCCCTCTGGTCAACAGAGCCAGATGCTCCAGTGATGTCCCCTGTGTGGACTGCATATTCCCTCTTGTTGTGGTTGGGCTACAATTGCTGTGGATGCACTGGTGGGTGTGGTAGGGACCTCAGGGCAGCTAGCCCATTTGTGAGTTCTATAAACAGGCTAGTCAGAGAACTGGTTCCTGACCCGGTTGGCTGAGTGGTCTGGCCAAGACTGGTATGGACACCCTGTTGTGTGGCATTGGACCCCCAGAATAGGAGATGCTGTGAAGGTGCACAAGCAGTGGCGGGGGCTGCCCACCAGGTGGGGTGGGTTGGAAACTTCTTTGGGGGACCAGGTGCCACATGCAGGTTGAGAAAGGAAGGTCCTCAAAAGAAACAGGAACAGAGCACATGTTGCTAGCTAGGTTGATGGATAATGACAAAGAGACAACTGCCAGTGACAGGCCAGCTAGGTGGAGAAGAGTAAAAAGAAATGGTGCCCACTAGTGCTTCTGTCTCTGGAGAAAGTTCCACCAGATCCCTGCCCTTTCAGAACCTGCCCTAAAATTAGTTGACTGTATTTTTCTTATGATCCAGGCACTTTTTAAACTGCTGCCTCTGAGCTTGGACTTGGAACAAGTGAGTTTGTGTGTGAGACCTTCAAGAGCAGAGTCTGTTTCCTACATCCTTCCAACTCTCCTGGACGTAAACTCCATTGATTTTCAAAGCCAGATGATATGGCTCTCATTTTCCTGGTATAGGTCTCCCAAACTAGAGACCCCAACATGTGGCTCAGACCCCTTGCTCCTCAGGGGATACCTCCTCAGTTGTGATATCCCTTTCACTTGTGGTTTGCTACTCTGGAGATGTGAGTTCTGACTAGACTGCTTCTCTGCACCTCCTACCTATCTTGATGTGGCCTTCTCTTTATACCCTTAGTTGCAGAAAATTGTTCTGCTAATCTTCAGGTTGTTCTCAGAGACACTTGTTTTATATGTTTTGGTGTGTCCATGGGAGGAGGTGAGCTTAGAAACTTCCTACTCCACCATCTTTATGCAGACTACCATGGTAGTTACTTTGGATGTTATTTCAATTTAATTTTGTATTAAATCTCTAGGCTATGCATTACTACTGACGTTTTGCTGATGATGGCACTAAGGTTCAGAGATGCTAAGTAACTTGTCAAGGGCTTTGTATCTATGAAGTAGAGGAGAAATATCTCATACACATTTAATTTGACTCTATAGTCCATATATTTTATAAAAAAACAATAATCACACTTTTAACTCTTTAAAAATTATTTAAATAGATTAGTCAACTTGAACCCCATTTAATTATAGGAATAACTAGGGCATGTTTATTAACTCTAATGCATGGTATTACATATAAGTGGAATCTTTTCTTAAAAGTTGAACTCGTAAAAACAATAAAAAAATGATTTCCAAGGTCTCAAGGAGGGAAAATAGGGAGAAGTTAGTAAAATGATATAGACTTTCATTTATAAGATGAATAAGGTCTGAGGATCTAATGTGTAACATGGTGAGTATAGTTGATAACACTGTATTATATAATCGAAATTTACTAAGAAAGTAGAACTTAGGTATTCTCATTATATAAAAAAAGAGAGGTGTAAATATATGAGGTGATAGATGTATCAACTCAATGGGAGGAATCCTTTCACAATGTATATGTATATCAAATCATCATGTTGCATATTTTACATATCTTATGACATTATTTGTCAATTATACCTCAAAAAAACTTGCAAAAATTGGAAAACAGGAGTTAGAAATAATTTTTCAAAGTCACTGGTAAAAGTGAAATTAGAATTTATATATTCTAACCCTTGTCCAATATTTCTTCCATTGAACTTGTGCAATATTTCTTCCATTGAACTTACCTGAAGCTTAAAATAGACTAATAGATTGATATAAATTGGCATTAGTGATGCACATACTAAAATATTGCTGACAACATACTTTTCACTAAACCTTGAATGTATAATATGTTCTATGTGGGTGAATTATATTATTTAGCCTTGATACTAATATATTTGAACCTACATTATTAATGGTTTTCCTTAATGGACATTATATGAATTATATGTATATATATATATGTATTAACATTTACTTTAATTTCAAAGAGGTATAGAAATTTTGACAAATACTAATTTTTAAATTAAAAGTACTCTTTTAACAAGAGAGTTTTACATTAAAAGGGAAAGATTTACAAATCTGGAGAGTAATGGTAAAAAATAAAAAGAATCAAATAAAGTAAATGAAAATTATATATGCCAGAAAAAAGAGTGTAAATTACTCAACTAAACCATTCTCATAGTTCAGATAAAATTCTGAGGCTCAAATAAGTTGTGTGCTTTCCCTTTTATATAATGAGTTGATGGAGGATTGAGAACTTAGCCTTCTGCATTTTAAGTAAAAGGATCTTTTAACACATATTGGTTTTACTTTGTTTCCCATTCAGCTTTCCCATACTGAGACTTGTATGTCTCTTAAATACTGTAGTATTATAACTAATACAATCAGTTAGTACATTTTCCCCTGGTTAAGTAAGTTGGTTAAAATAATTTTCAGTGACATGTTACCCACTCACCAGATCAGCCACTCCATTTTCCAAGATGTCCTAGGAACGTTGGAAATTCAGGACATGTTAAGCCTTTAAGTAACTTTCAAACAAATAATAGAGTCATGGGAAATGATGAAATGCTGCATATGGAAATGAGAGCAACCTATTTTCATTCTTGATAAAGAAAAATATTCCAATTATTGGGTGTGAGGTGGAGTTTGCCAACTGAGTCAAATCCAACAGACTTGGATTTGAATCCTGACTCATCTTAATTTTTCTACATCAGTCTATTGCTTGATTTTTATGTTGTTTCCTATGTTTATCTGTAAAACTGGGTTATTAATGCCTCCTTGCAAGGTGGCTGTAAAGAGATTAAATGAGGTAACTTATCTCATTAGTATAGAAATATAGTAGGTGCAGAACAAAGTAAGAGTGAGTTGTTTTCGTGAGAGTCTTGGAGCAGTTCAGCTATTTCTTTCAACCTCTCCCACAGTTGAAACATCATCTCTCTCTCTCTCTCTCTCTCCATTCCCTCTTGGCTCCAATTCCTTGATCATGCAAAGTTGTGATTACATTGTTTCTTACATTTGAGAAAATCACCCTGGCTATGATAGCTATTTAGCCTGTTTCACATGCAGAGCAAAAGAAACCTACCATGGTATTGATATATGTGCTGCCAGGAGAAGAGAAGTTGGGTTTAGTTCCTTCTCATAACCTCTGGGTTATTCAAACACATCTGGTCCCTCAATATTCTAATAGTCTTTGATTTGCTAAAATCAGCATATTTCAGTGCAATAATTTCAAATACTCAAAGGTATTTTTCCATTTTTTTCATGATACATTTTTTTCAAAATACCTTTCAAAAGGTGAGGACATATTGAAAGAGCATTCACAGATGACTGTTAGTTACATTTTCAATTTTCTTATTGCAGTTTACTAATACAAAAAACAAAAAACAAAAAACAACTCTGGATTCTACTTTAAAAGTTGAGAAATGTATTGTTTGGGAGAGGAGTTTCATGTGTATTTTCCAATTTTTCACTTCATGTGTTTCTGCCATTCAGCATGTCTTGAGATTATATTTATTTTATTTTGATGCTCTTGAAATACACATGTAATTTAATAAATATAACAGGTGTCTCTAATTGTAAATCCTACAGTTACATATTTTTTTCAGTTACATTTTTAAAATAATGCTTAGTTTAAAAAGTATTTAATTTCACTAATGTCTTTTACTATTTAAAAGATGCATATGTATGAGGTGACACAAAATATAAGTTAAAACTTTGGTGAAAATATATCCTTGTCCTTCAATTATTTTCCACATGATATTATGTTTATAAACTAAGACATTGCTGATCAAGAATTTTAATTGGCAAGGCAATTCTCTATCTGAGAATACTATTTTTTCCCCAACCTTTGGTGTGAAAATCACTAAACATTTTTAGTTCACATTCACCACATCCTGAAACTCCATGATTATTTTGAAGGTGTGGGAGAAGCAATTTGTGGAAGTGTTACTCTGACCAAACTTCATCCTCATTTAATTTTGATACGTTTGAAGGCCTGCTTCATCTCTACTCATTTAAACCTATTGGATTTGATTTGTATTTTCAAGCATGGCTCTGGAGAATTTTGTTTTCAAACTCTGAAGAAAAATCGAACCCACCAGGCTTTGAAAATCAAGAGTAGACATAATAAAATCCTTCAGTGTCTCTCCACAGTCTTCAAGATAAAATCCCAGCTCCTTAGTATGGCAAGAAAGATCTCCCTTTATGATTCAGAAACAACTCAATTTCTCCCACCCCTGAACAAGCCATTGTCCCAGCAGCACACGATGACTTATGGTTCCCAAACACACAAATAGGTCTTTTCTCCTATTAACAGTGCATTCTTTTTCCAACCAGTTTTATCCTATAAAATCCTCCTCATCAGTGGGGAAATTAATTAAAATTAATAAAGTCCTTTATGCTTGAATGCTGTAGCAAGACGGAATCCAAAGATGGTCACATAAAAATCAAGCTATGGAAACAAAGAGATCCCCTTCTCAATATTAAAATGGAACTTCATTCCAGAAATCTATGGGATTTCTGGGCACTTTCTCACCTAGAGTTCATACTGACCAGAGCTGTTTTTACTTTGAATCTTAAATGGATATCATGTGGTATAGTTGGTACTCAATACGCTTGAGACTGAGTACTTCAGAAAGTTCTATATTAAGAGCACTGGCGAAAATGCTCTAAATAAAAAGTTTAAAAAAAAAATGGCCTCAAGTGGGAATGTACAAAACTGTGTTAACCAGTTGAGAACTATTATAGTATTTGGATTAACCCACCTGCTCCAATGCTGATATGTAGAGAAAATATTCTTTTGTGAGGTTTTTGTTGTTGTTGTTCTTTTGTTTTGTTTAAGGGGTGCATGGAGGAAGAAGAAAAAACAATTAGACTGTAACAGTTAACATTTCCAGCTCAGAGAGGGCAAAATTCAGGAAAGGATGATAGTGTTGAAAATAGAAAAAAATGGACAGATTTACAATATAAAATTTGAACTCTTTATTGATGGATTGATTTGAGGGAGATGAAGTCGGTAGAGGAAATAAAGACGACTTCCACATTTGCTTGAGCAGTGGGGTGAAGGCAGTGCTACTTTCTGAGATGTAAAAGACTGAGGTGGAAATTAGGATTTGGAGAAGAAAAGAGATTACAAAAATTGGAAGTGAGTTTAACCACTGTGAACAATGAGTACATCAATAAGAATAAGGAAAAAAATAGTTCATAAAATGAATCACCTTTCTATAGTGCTTTATGAGGGCAATGCAGATATCAAAAATATTGCTATTATGGAAATTTATCTCAGTGGAAATCAAGAATTCATTTTCTTCAAAAGAGTTGCAACACCCCACCCCTTATTATGCCAGCAAATCATTTCAATAATTTTTGGTAAACTGAATTTTAACATAATCCCAGAACTTACTATATGAATATCCATGTGACATGGGGAAAAATAAAATCAATTTGGATCTAGTAATTATAAAATATAGCTCCAGAAAATACCTATTAGTAAAACCCATTATGCCCCTAAGGGTTTTGGAAAATTTCTCCCATAGTTCTTTTAATAATGCTTAAATGTCTTTGCAAAGCAACATGTTAGATATAGGTTGTAGTCACTAGTAAAAGTCATTGAGAAATTGTCAAAAATACAGAGCAGCTCATAAAAGGGAATCTTCAAATCAAAGTGACATGTGAAATTTGGAATTAAAATTAACTGAAATGGAAATTATGTACAAAGATTTTGCATATGACTTTTATCAATAAAATATTATTTTAATAATGCAAACAAGGACATAGCAAAGACAGAATAACTGAAACAGCATAATCTTAATGTCTTTAAACAGTGGTCTCCAACATTTTTGGCACCAGAGCTGGGTTTCATGGAAGACTATTTTTCAATGGAAGGGGTTGGTGACGGGATGGTTCAGGTGGTAATGAGAGTGATGGAAAGTGATGTGGAGTGGCAGATAAAGCTTTGCTCGCTAGCCCACAGCTCACCTCCTATTGTGTGGCCAGAGTCCTAACAGGCCGCGGACAACTATGGGTCCGTGGCCTGGGGTTGGGGACACCTGCTTTAATTGATAGATGAAACACTGTACTGAACAGAAATGAGTCTATAAAACGGAGAATAACTATATTCTCTTCTACCTCATAAAGTACATAAATAACAAAATTTTCATTAATGATAAACTTTGAAAGTCATCTGAATATCCTTGAAGTAATTTCTGATAACCTGCCTAGTGAACCCATTTGTTATTCCCTGAAGAAAGTCATTGCCTTTTCTTCTGGGTTGGGTTTTGTAGCACTACTAGCTATATTTCCAAAATACTAAGAAATCTTATATAAATAACATGTCAGTGTTATTGTAAGTATATTTATAAAAATGCAATATGTGATGAAGAATTCTAGTGTTTCTCCTTGTCATAAAGAATCTCTTCTAAAAAAAACACCAATGAAGCAGAGTTGTTTGGGCTTTTTTGTTAGCTTTGTTTTCTTCAGATCAGTCAATCTGACTTAACAGAACCAAATGTGTTACACTTAACAAGAACAGGGAAGAGGAACAAAGATGGTGGAGTAGAAGGAAGTGCTCTCACTCCCTCTTGCAAGAACAACAGGATCACAACTAGCTGCTTACAATCATCAACAGGAAGACACTGGAACTCACCAAAAAAGATACCCCACATCCAAAGACAAAGGAGAAACCACAGTGAGATGGTAGGAGGGACACAATCACAGTAATATCAAATCCCATAATTGCTGGGTGGGTGACTCACAGACTGGAGAACACTTATACCACAGAAGTCCACCCACTGGAGTTAAGGTTCTGAGCCCCACATCAGGCTTCCTAACCTGGGGGTCTGGCAATGGGAGGAGGAATTCCTAGAGAATCAGACTTTGAAGCTTAGTGGGAATTGATTGCAGGGCCTCAACATAACTGGGGGAAGCAGAGACTCCACACTTGGAGGGCACACACACAGTAGTGTGCACATCGGGACCGAGCTGAAGGAGCAGTGACCCCAGGGGAGAATGAACCAGACCTACCTTCTAGTGTTGAAGGGTCTCCTGCAGAGGTGGAGAGTGGCTGTGGCTCACCATGGGGAAAAGGACACTGGCAGCAGAAGTTCTGGGAAGTACTCCTTGGCATGAGCCCTCCTAGACTCTGTCATTAGTCCCAACAAAGAGCCCAGGTAGACTACAGTGTTGGGTTGCCTCAGGCCAAACAACCAATGGGGATGGAACCCAGGCCCACCCATCAACAGTCAAGTGGGTTAAAGTTTTACTGAGCTCTGCACACCAGAGCAACAGTCAGCTCTACCCACCACCAGTCCCTCCCATCAAGCCTCATAGATAGCTGCATCCACCAGAGGGCAGAGAGCAGAAGCAAGAAGAACTACAATCATGCAGCCTGTGGAACAAAAACCACATTCACAGAAAGATAGACAAGATGAAAAAGCAGAGAGCTATGTAACAGATGAATGAACAAGAGATAAAACCCCAGAAAAAACAAATAAATGAAGTACAGATAGGCAACCTTCCACAAAAAGAATTCAGAATAATGATAGTGAAGATGATGCAGGACCTCAGAAAAACAATGAAGGCAAAGATCGAGAAGATGCAAGAAATGTTTAACAAAGACCTAGAAGAACTAAGAACAAACAAACAGAGATGAACAATACAATAAATGAAATGAAAACTACAATAGAAGGAATCAATAGCAGAATAACTGAGGCAGAAGAATGGATAAGTGACCTGGAAGACAGAATAGTGGAATTCACTACTGCGGAACAGAATAAACAAAAAAGAATGAAAAGAAATGAAGACAGCCTAAGAGACCTCTGGGACATTAAACACAACAATGTTCACATTATAGGGGTCTCAGAAGGAGAAGAGAGAGAGAAAGGATCAGAAAAAATATTTGAAGAGATTATAGTTGAAAACTTCCCTAACATGGGAAAGGAAATAGCCACCCAAGTCCAGGACGCGCAGGAAGTCAGATACAGGATAAACCCAAGAAGAAACAGGCCAAGACACATAGTAATCAAATTGGCAAAAACTAAAGACAAAGAAAAATTATTGAAAGCAACAATGGAAAAAAGACAACATACAAGGGAACTCCCATAAAGTTAACAGCTGATTTCTTAGCAAAAACTCTACCAGACAGAAGGGAGTGGCATGATATACTTAGAGTGATGAAAGGGAAGAAACTACACAAAGATTACTCTACCCAGCAAGGATCTCATTCAGATTCGATGGAAAAATCAAAAGCTTTATAGACAAGCAAAAGCTAAGAGAATTCAGCACCACCAAACCAGCTCTACAACATAATGCTAAAGGAACTTCTCTAAGTGGGAAACAAAAGAGAAGAAAAGAATCTACAAAAACAAACCCAAAACAATTAAGAAAACAGTCATAGGAACATACATATCGATAATTACATTAAACGTAAATGGATTAAATGTTCCAACCAAAAAGCACAGGCTAGCTGAATGGATACAAAAACAATACCCATATATATGCTGTCTACAAGAGACCCACTTCTGACTTAGGGACACATATAGACTGAAAGTAAGGGGATGGAAAAAGATATTCCATGCAAATGGAAATCAAAAGAAAGCTGGAGTAGCTATACTCATATCAGATAAAATAGACTTTAAAATAAAGAATGTTACAAGTGACAAGGAAGGACACTACATAATAATCAAGGGATCAATCCAAGAACAAGACATAACAATTATAAATATATATGCATCCAATATAGGAGCACCTCAATACATAAGGCAACTGCTAACAGCTTAAAAGAGGAAATTGACAGCAACACAATAATAGTGGGGGATGTATCACTTCACTTACACCAATGGACAGATCATCCAAAATGAAAATAAATATGGGAACAGAAGCTTTAAATGACACAATAGACCAGATAGATTTAATTGATATTTATAGGACATTCCATCCAAAAACAACAGATTACACTTTCTTCTCAAGTGCACATGGAACATTCTCCAGGATAGATCACATCTTGGGTCACAAATCAAGCCTCAGTAAATTTAAGAAAATTGAAATGATATCAAGTATCTTTTCTGACCAAAACATTATGAGATTAGAAATGAATTACTGGGAAAAAAACGTAAAAACCCCAAACACATGGGGGCTAAACAATACATTACTAAATAACCAAGATATCACTGAAGAAATCAAAGAGGAAATCAAAAAATACCTAGAGACAAACGACAATGAAAACACGATGATCCAAAACCTATGTGATGCAGCGAAAGCATTTCTAAGAGGAAGTTTAGAGCTATACAAGCCTACCTCAAGAAACAAGAAAAATCTCAAGTAAACAATCTAACCTTGCACCTAAAGGAACTAGAGAAAGAAGAACAAATAAAACCCAAAGTTAGCAGATGAAAGAAATCATAAAGATGAAAGCAGAAATAAATGAAGTAGAAACAAAGAAAACAACAGCAAAGATCAAAAAACCTAAAGCCTGGTTCTTTGAGAAGATAAACAAAATTGATAAACAATTAGCCAGATTCATCAAGAAAAAGAGGGAGAGGACTCAAATCAATAGAATAAGAAATGAAAAAGGAGAAGTTACAACAGACACCGCAGTATTACAAAGCATCCTAAGAGACTACTACAAGCAACTCTATGCCAGTACAATGGACAATCTGGAAGAAATGGAAAAATTCTTAGAAAGGTATAACCTTCTAAGACTGAACCAGGAAGAAACAGAAAATATGAACAGACCAATCACAAGGAATGAAATTGAAACTGTGATTTAAAAGCTTCCAACAAAGAAAATTCCAGGACCAGATGGCTTCACATGTGAATTCTATGAAACATTTAGAGAAGAGCTAACACCCATCCTTCTCAAACTCTTCCAAAAAATTGCACAGGAAGGAACACTCCCATACACATTCTATGAGGCCACCATTACCCTGATACCAAAGCCAGACAAAGGTATTATAAAAAAAGAAAATTACAGACCAAAATCACTGATGAATATAGATGCAAAAATCCTCAACAGAATATTAGCAAACAGAATCCAACAACACATTAAAAGGATCATACACCATGATCAAGTGGCATTTATCCAAGGGATGCAAGGAGTTTTCAATATACGCAAATCAATCAATGTGATGCACCATGTTAACAAATTGAAGAATAAAAACCATATGATCATCTCAATAGATGCAGAAAAAGCTTTTGACAGAATTCAACACCCATTTATGATAAAAATTCTCCAGAAGTGGGCATAGAGGGAACTTACATTAAAATAATAAAGGCCATATATGACAAACCCACAGCAAACATCATTGTCAATGGTGAAAAACTGAAAACATATCCTGTAAGATCAGGAATGAGACAAGGATGTCCACTCTCACCACTATTACTCAACACAGTTTTGGAAGTCCTAGCCATGGCAGTCAGAGAAGAAAAAGAAATAAAAGGAATACAAATTGGAAAAGGAGAAGTAAAACTGTCACTGTTTGCAGGTGACATGATACTATACATAGAGAATCCTAAAAATGCCACCAGAAAACTACTAGAGCTAATCAATGAATTTGGTAAGGTTGCAGGATACAAAATTAATGCACAGAAATCTATTGCATTCCTATATACTAATGATGAAATTCTGATAGAGAAATTAAGGAAACACTTCCATTTACCACTGCAACAAAAAGAATAAAATACCTAGGAATAAACCTACCTAGGGGGACAAAAGACCTGTATGCAGAAAACTATAAGACACTGTTGACAGATGGAGAGATATACAATGTACTTGGATTGGTAGAATCAATATTGTGAAAATGACTATAATACTCAAAGCAATCTACAGATTCAATGCAATCCCTATCAAATTACCAATGGCCTTTTTTATGGAACTAGAACTAATCATCTTAAAATTTGTATGGAGACGCAAAAGACCCCGAATAGCCAAAGCAGTCTTGAGGGAAAAAAATGGAGCTGGAGGAATCAGACTCCCTGTCTTCAGACTATACTACAAAGCTACAGTAATCAAGAAAAAATGGTACTGGCACAAAAATAGAAACATAGATCAATGGAACAAGATAGAAAGCCCAGAGATAAACCCACACACCTATGGTCAACTAATCTATGAAAAAGGAGGCAAAGTTATACAATGGAGAAAAGACAGTCTCTTCAATAAGTGGTGCTGGGCAAACTGGACAGCTACATGTAAAAGAATGAAATTAGAACATTCCCTAACACCATACACAAAAGTAAACTCAAAATGGATTCAAGACCTAAATGTAAGACCATGCACTATAAAACTCTTAGAGGAAAACATAGGAAGAACACTCTTTGACATAAATCACAGCAAGATCTTTTTTGATCCACCTCCTAGAGTAATGAAAATAAAAACAAACATAACAAATGGGACTTAACGAAACTTAAAAGCTTTTGCACAGAAAAGGAAATCATAAACAAGACGAAATGCAACCCTCAGAATGGGAGAAAATTTTTGCAAACAAATCAAAGGACAAAGGATTAATCTCCAAAATATATAAAGAGCTCCGTGCAGCTCAATATTAAAGAAACAAACAACCCAATCCAAAAATGGCCAGAAGACCTAAATAGACATTTCTCCAAAGAAGACATACAGATGGCCAAGGATCACATGAAAAGCTGCTCAACATCACTAAGTATTAGAGAAATACAAATCAAAACTACAACGAGGTATCACTTCACACCAGTTAGAATGGGCATCATCAGAAAATCTACAAACAACAAATGCTGGGGAGGGTGTGGAGAAAAGGGAACCCTCTTGCACTGCTGGTGGGAATGTAAATTGATACAGCCACTATGGAGAACAGTATGGAGGTTCCTTAAAGAATGAAAAATAGAATTAACATATGACCCAGCAATCCCACTACTGGGCATATACCCATAGAAAACCATAATTCAAAAAGACACAAGCACCCCAATACTCATTGCAGCACTGTTTACAATAGCCAGGTCATGGAAACAACCTGAATGCCCATCGACAAATGAATGGTTAAAGAAGATGTGGTACATATATACAATGGAATATTACTCAGCCATAAAAAGGAACAATATTGAGTCATTTGTTGAGACATGGATGGATCTAGAGACTGTCATACAAAGTGAAGTAAGTCAGAAAGAGAAAAACAAATATCATATATTAACACATGTATGTGGAACCTAGAAAAATGGTACTGATTAACTGGTTTGCAGGCCAGAATTTGAGACACAGATGTAGAGAACAAACCTATGGACACCAAGGGTGGAAAACCGCAGTGGGGTGGGTATGGTGGTGTACTGAATTGGGCAATTGGGATTGACATGTATACACTGATGTGTATAAAATTGATGACTAATAAGAACCTGCAGTATAAACAAACAAACAAACAAACAAAAGAAAACAACTAATACTAAACTTTCTTTTGGTTATTTGTATGGAAATATGTTAATATAAATGTTTCAGACATTACATGAAATATCTATAAATCTTATATGTTCTGGTATAATGTTATAAGTCATAATTCTAGTTATTACTTTAAATTGTATATCTCAGAAATAACTAAATTTCCTTGTCAAATGCATTATTATGAACTTTCATCCAATCTTTAACCGTGGTCATTTTTAAGTCTTTCGTCATTTACAGACAGTTCTGGGTGTACTCTGATGCTTTTGCCAAAATGTTCCTATAAAAGGGTTTAATCTTCAAGGAATTCATGGAAAAGACTCTGACAAGTACAGGTTTCTGGTAACTGACTATACTGCTGAACTGAATGAATAAGCACTTTCAGAACTCTAATGGAAAACTGACAAATTCATAAAAGTGCTAACAAAAGATCAGGATGAAAAAAAATTAATTACATGGGACTGAGTGAACTGATGAGGATGATTATAATTTTTGTGACTTTCTGTCCGAATAATAATAAAAAAATCCCACAAGGACTGAGAGGCAAATAATATATAAATCAATTTTCACTTCAAAGCAAAGGAGCTGTTACAGTGGAGGATTACTGGACTAAATGTCAATATTATGACATAGTATGAGTGTGTTTCGTGTTTGGTAATTGCAATCATTGTTGCGGTCATCAATTTACAGTGCTTGGTATCAGTTTATTTATCTCTTGTAAAAATAAAATAGAATGTGTGTGTGTGTGTGAGTTTTGGGGAAAAAAAAGGAAACTTAAATTCCTGAAAAAAAATAATAAAGTTAATTAGTAAGTAAAAAAAAAAAAAAAAGGACTGGGAATTATCCATTTATTAGAAAGAAAGACATCTTTTCTGGGACTCAGTTCACTCATAGAATTCAAATTATTTTTGTAAAACCATAGAAAATTCCTCTTTTTTCTTGATAGAACCATTGTAGATATTGAATATATATTTGCTGTATGAATAAGCAAGTACAAAAATGGATGGAAGGCAGGCCTTCCTGTTTCTGCTTCTCCCCCAACTACATCTATGTCCAACAGATCATCTGCTATCCTGTTAATGTGAGTCATGTGTTACGCATCTTGCTCAAACCCCCCAGTGTAGCTTCCAATCTTACCCTGAGTAAATTCCAGTCATTATGTTGATCTACAAGGTTTAATAAGATTGAATCTTCATTTCTCCTTCAACTTCACCTCCTTCTATATTATCTTTGCTCACTTTGCTCTACCCCTCCAGCCTCCTTACTCATATCCAGCCTACCATACATATCCCAGATGAGAGCCTTTGCACTCTGATTGCTGTACTCTTTACCCAAATGTCGCTTAGTTGCCAACTGCAAGGTATTTACTTAAATGTAAACGTCTCAATGAAACATTCCCTGACCACTTTATTAAAAAAGCATATCCTCCGTCAATCTCTGTCTCCATCCTCTGCTTGATTTTTCTCCATAGTACTTAACCCGATCTAGTACTTCACAAATTTACTTACTTCGTTTCACTGATTTTCTGTATTTACAGATTACAATGTATACATACTCCAAGAGGGTAGGTGTTTTTGGTCTTCTATAGCCCTCAGAATATTAACACATAATAGGCATGCAATAAATATTTTTGTATGAGTGAATGAATCAAGCCAACTCTCCTGATAGCTTTGAATGCTCATGCAATTATTTTTGTAAATGAACACAGGATATATACAGTTACTTTAATTAAAGCAATGAATATTTTACAAAAACGTCATTACCCAGGGAGATTCTTTCAGGGCACACCTCATTTTCAGCCAAATAATCAAGCAAAGTGAATCATGACTGGAATTCAGTGGTCAAATATATCTCACATCTGCTAATGAAATTTACTAAAGTTTTGTGCATAAACTCTAAAATTATTGAGTCTTTGGTTAAGGAAAACTTTCATTATCTTCAAACTAGTAAATATCCATCATAAAGCTGTCCACAACTTCTGCACTTGGCTTTCCCCTGTATAATAAACTCTGTCTCATTTCTAGTCTCATCACAGTAGTTATCTACATTCCATTCCTTTGAAATGATAAAAGGGAAATCCACATGAAACTGAGGGTGTTGTTTACTTCAACTGCTATTGACTAAAATTAATGTTTTGATTGCCATTGACTTTTACATGGAATGGCAAAATGTTAGTACTGAAGGACACATAATAATCTGTCAGCAAGGCATGACTAAGAAGAGATGAATAAGTATATCTTGAAATGAGAGGCTCTTCTCTAGTTTGAATATCTCATTTGTGGTGAGCCATCTTTACAATTAGTGCTAAATATGACCCACAGGTGACCCGATGATGAAATGTCTCTACATTCTTTTCAAAGCCTATCAGTGGAATGGATTAACAAAATGATGACTGACACACAAATTAGTTTGGTTAACTTCCAAGCATACCAAATTAAATAAGCTTTTGCCTAGTTTAATTTATAGAGAATTTCTTGGTCTTTAATAATAAACAAAGGAGAATCTTTTACTGTAAAATATATTTTACAAAATTTCCATAGAAAATGAGGTTTCTCTTATTTCCCAAGCCTTCTAGTTTTCTTGAAATTATTAGCTAAACCAACCTTAAATGGTCATTATATATCTATTGGACTCAGATTCAGCAAAAATCAACCAATGTGCCAAAGGGGTTTGGGGCTTCAGTTGAGAGAAAATTAGTGGGTCTTTGATTCTTTGCCATTATCTTATCCTAATTAAAAGCTGTTGCTTATTTAATAGCTTGATTGATTTAAGGAATAATTATTAAGTACCATTAGCTAGATATTGATCCATGTTTCCTGCCATTCAGGAGCTTATTCTCTGGATGCCAAACCAGCCAAAACAATACAGACAATTGAAAAGTCCATATAGCATTAACCGATTGCAGTGAAAGCTCAGAAGATGCTGTGATTCTCATGGGCCAGGAAGAGCTTTTCTGACAAGATGATTGTGACAATCAGTTCTGCTAAGGAATAACCAGTCTGACTCAAACTCATGAAGAGAGAACAGTCCTGATGGCCACCTCACCCCTAAAAGCAGAATATTTTTTTGTCATTTGAATGATATGGGACGGAAAATAAAACAATATTTCAAGAACATCCAGTGTAAGGAGATGCCAGGGAAAAAACAAATGGCACATGTGGGAGGACATAAGTAGTTATATATGTGTGTGTGTGTGAATCTGCAAGCTTTTTGTGTGTCGGTATGCCCCTGTATGTGAATGTACAGATGCAAGGGACCACTGAACTGTGAGAGGGTGACTATTCCACTACTGATAGCATACTGTGGTGGTCATAGTCAGGTCTTCCAGGCATGGTGCCCACTTGGTCTTGTAGACAACCAAGAATGCATGTCTACAGATTGGTCATTGCTGTAGAGTTACAATGTGACAGAGTATCATACATTAATAAAATACCATGTGAACAGTGGTACTGAGTGGCATAGGTGGAGTAATATAAAACTGTAGCAAGGCAGTAGGCAGTATTGGATATAGATGTGGCTGACTAAATGCAGTTTTCCAGTTTTCTGATAGGTTCAGAATGACATAGCTGTGAGTAAGACTTCATTCACAACTTACTCCAACCAGAGCAGCATTGACACCAACACAAGAACTTCTATGAGTTGATCAGTAAGACTTGAGATGCCATCCTTACTAAATATTTCTGAGGCTGATGTTTTGCCAAGAATATCATTTGATCTCATCTCACTAACTCTGTTTCTTGGGGGTGTATCTGCAAACTGGCCTTATGTATACTTTTCTTTCTTTTTTTATTTTCTTTTTAAATATTTTATTTTACATTTTTATACAGCAAGTTCTTATTAGTTATCTATTTTATACCTATTAATGTATATATGTCGATCCAAATCTCCCAATTCATCCCACCACCACCATGCCCCCCCACCCCTCATTCCTCCCTTGGTGTCCATATGTTTGTTTTCTACATCTGTTGTCTCGATTTCTACCATGCAAATCTGTTGATCTGTACCATTTTTCTGGATTCCACATATATGCATTAATATATGATATTTGAGTTTCTCTTTGACTTACTTCACTCTGTATGACAGTCTCTAGGTACATGTACATCTCTGCAGATAACCCAATTTCATTCCTTTTTATGGCTGAGTAATATTCCATTGTATGTATGTACCACATCTTCTTTATCCATTACTCTGTCGTTGGGCATTCAGGTTGCTTCCATGACCTGGCTATTGTAAATAGTGCTGCAATGAATATTAGGGTGCATGTGTCTTTTTGAATTATGGTTTTCTCTGGGTATATGCACAGTAGTGGGATTGCTGGGTCATACGTTAATTCTATTTTTCATTTTTTAAGGAACCTCCATACTGTTCTCCATAGTGGCTGTATCAATTTACATTCCCACCAGCAGTGCAAGAGGGTTCCCTTTTCTCCACACCCTCCCCAGCATTTGTTGTTTGTAGATTTTCTGTTGATGCCCATTCTAACAGGTGTGAGGTGATAACTCATTGTAGTTTTGATTGGCATTTCTCTAATAATTAGTTATGTTGACCATCTTTTCATGTGCCTCTTGGCCATCTGTATGTCTTCTTTGGAGAAATGTCTATTTAACACTTCTGCCCATTTTTTGATTGGGTTGTTTGCTTTTTTAATATTGGGCTGCATGAGCTGTTTATATATTTTGGAGATTAATCCTTTGTCCATTTGCAAATATTTTCTCCCATTCTGAGACCTGTCTTTTCATATTGTTTATACTTTCCTTTGCTGTGCAAAAGATTTGAAGTTTCATTATGTTCCATTTGTTTATTTTTCTTTTTATTTCCATTACTCTAGGAGGTGGGTCAAAAAAGATCTTTCTGTGATTTATGTCAAAGAGTGTTCTTCCTATGTTTTCCTCTAAAAATTTTACAGTGTATGGTCTTAAATTTAGGTCTTTTTTCCATTTTGAATTTATTTTTGTATATGGTCTTTGGGAGTGTTCTAATTTCATTCTTTTACATGTAGCTGTCCAGTTTTCCCAGCACCACACATTGAACAGACTGTTTTTTCTCCATTGTATATCCTTACCTCCTTTGCCATAAATTAGTTGACCATATGTGCGTGGGTTTATCTCGAGGCTTTCTATCCTGTTCCATTGATCTATATTTCTCTCTTTGTGCCAGCACCATATTGTCTTGATTACTGTAGCTTTGTAGTATAGTCTGAAGTCGGGGAGTCTGATTCCTCCAGTGCCGTTTTTTTCTCTAAAGATTGCTTTGGCTATTCGGGGTCTTTTGTGTCTCCATACAAATTTTAAGACATTTTGTTCTAGTTCTGTACAAAATGCCATTGGTAATTTGATAGGGATTGCATTGAATCTGTAGATTGCTTTGGGTAGTATAGTCATTTTCACAATATTGATACTTCCAATCCATGAACATGATGTATCTCTCCATCTGTTTGTGTCATCTTTGATTTCTTTCATCAGTGTCTTATAGTATTCTGAGTACAGGGCTTTTGCCTCCTTAGGTAGGTTTATTCCTAGGTATTTTATTCATTTTGTTTTGACGGTGAATGGGAATGTTTCCTTAATTTGTCTTTCTGATTTGCATTGTTAATATATAGGAATGCAAGAGATTTCTGTGTATTAATTTTGTATCCTGCAACTTTACCAAATTCATTGATTAGCTCTAGTAGTTTTCTGGCAGCATCTTTAGGATTATCTAGGTATAGTATCATGTCATTTGCAAACAGTTACAGTTTTACTTCTTCTTTTCCAATTTGTATTCCTTTTATTTCTTTTTCTTCTATGATTGCCATGGTTAGGACTTCCAATCATATGTTGAATAATAGTGATGAGAGTGGACATCCTTGTCTTGTTCCTGATCTTAGAGGACATGCTTTCAGTTTTCCACCAAAGAGAATGATGTTTGCTGTGGGTTTGCTGTATATGACCTGTATTATGTTGAGGTAGGTTCCCTCTATGCCCATTTCTGGAGAATTTGTATGATAAATGGGTTTTGAATTTTGTCAAAAACCTTTTCTGCATCTTGGGCTTCCCTGGTGGCGCAGTGGTTGGGAGTCTGTCTGCCGATGCAGGGGACACGGGTTCATGCCCCGGTCCAGGAAGATCCCACATGCCACGGAGCAGCTAGGCCTGTGAGCCATTGCCACTGAGCCTGCACGTCCAGAGCCTGTGCTCCACAACAGGAGAGGCCACAACAGTGAGAGGCCCAAGTACTGCAAAAAAAGAAACAAAAAACCTTTTCTGCATCTACTGATATCATCATAAGGTTTTTATTCTTCAGTTTGTTAATATGGTGTATCAAATTGATTGATTTGCATATATTGAAGAATCCTTGTATCCCTGAGATAAATCCCACTTGATCATGGTGTGTGACCCTTTTAATGTGTTGTTGGATTCTGTTTGCTAGTATTTTGTTGAGTATTTATTCATGTATATTCATCAGTGACATTGGTCTCTAATTTTCTTTTTTATGTAGTATCTTTTTATGGTTTTGGTATCTGGGTGATGGTGGCCTCATAAAATGAGTTAAGGAGTGTTCCTTCCTCTGTAACTTTTTGGAACACTTTGAGAAGGATGGGTGTTAGCTCTTCTGTAAATGTTTGATAGAATTCACCTGTGAAGCCATCTGGTCTTGAACTTTTGTTTGTTGGAAGACTTTTAATCACAGTTTCAATTTCATTACTTGTGATTGGTCTGTTCATGTTTTCTATTTCTTCCTGGTTCTGTCATGGAAGGTTATAACTGTCTAAGAATTTATCCATTTCTTCCAGGTTGTCCATTGTATTGGAATAGATTTTCTTGTAGTAGTCTCTCATGATGCTTTGTATTTCTGCGATGCCCATTGTAACTGCTCCATTTTCTTTTATAATTTTATTGATTTGAGTCCTCTCCCTCTTTATCTTGATGAGTCTGGCTAAAGGTTTATCAATTTTGTTTATCTTCTCAAACAACCAGCTTTTAGTTTCCTTGATTTTAGCTACTGTTTTCTTTGTTTGTATTTCATTTATATCTGCTCTGATCATTATGATTTCGTTCCTTCTACTGACTTTGGGTTTTGTTTGTTCTTCTGTCTCTAGTTCCTTTAGGTGTAAGGTTAGAATTTTTTTTTAATTAATGACAAAGATTTTTTTTAATTAATTAATTTATTTATTTATTTTTGGCTGTGTTGGGTCTTCATTTCTGTGGGAGGGCTTTCTCTAGTTGCTGCAAGCAGGGACCACTCTTCATCATGGTGTGTGGGCCTCTCACTATCGTGGCCTCTCTTGTTGCAGAGCACAGGCTCCAGATGCACAGGCTCAGTAGTTGTGGCTCATGGGCTTAGTTGCTCCACAACATGTGAGATCTTCCCAGACCATGGCTCGAACCCATGTCCCCTGCATTGACAGGCAGATTCTCAACCACTGTTCCACCAGGGAAGCCCAGGTTAGATTTCTATTTGAGATTTTTCTTATTTCCTGAGGTAAGATTGTATTGCTATATACTTCACTCTTGGAAATGCATTTCCTGCATCCCATAGGTTTTGGATCATCGTGTATTCATTATCATTTGTCTCTAGGTAGTTTTGATTTCCCCTTTGATTTCTTCAGTAATCTCTTGGTTACTTAGAAATGTATTGTTTAGCCTCCATGTCTTTGTGTTTTTTACATTATTTTCCCTGTCATTGATATCTAATCTCATAGTGTTGTGGTCAGAAAAGATGCTTGATATGATTTCAATTTTCTTAAATTTACTGAGTATTGATTTGACCCAAGATGTGATCTATCCTGGAGAATGTTCCATGCACACTTGTAATGAAAGTGTAATCTGCTGTTTTTGGGTGGAATATCCTATAAATATCAATTGAATCTATGAGTTCTATTATGTCATTTAAAGCTTAGGTTTCCTTATAAATTTTTTGTCTGGATGATCTGTCCATTGGTGTAAGTGAGGTGTTAAAGTCCCCCACTCTTACTGTGTTACTGTTGACTTCCTCTTCTATAGCTGTTAGCATTTGCCTTATGTATTGAGGTGCTCCTATGTTGGGTGCATATATATTTTTAATTGTTATATCTTCTTCTTGGATTGATACTTTGATCATTATGTAGTGTCCTTCCTTGTCTTTTGTAACATTCTTTATTTTAAGTTCTATTTTATCTGATCTGAGTATTGCCACTCCATCTTTCTTTTGGTGTCCATTTGCATGGAATATTTTTTTTCTATCCCCTCACTGTCAGTCCATGTGTGTCCCTAGGTCTGAAGTGAGTCTCTTTTAGACAGCATATATATGGGTCTTGTTTTTGTATCCATTCAGCAAGCCTGTGTATTTTGGTTGGAGCATTTAATCCATTCACATTTAAGGTTATTATTGATATGTATGTTCTTATGACCATTTCCTTAATTGTTTTGGGTTTGTTTTTGTAGTTTATTTTCTTCTCTTGTGTTTCCCATTTAGAGAAGTTCCTTTAGCATTTGTTATAGAACTGGTTTAGTGGTGCTGAATTCTCTTAGCTTTTGCTTCTCTGTAAAGCTTTTGATTTCTCCATCAAATCTGAATGAGATCCTGGCTGGGTAGAGTAGTCTTGGTTCTGGGTTCTTCCCTTTCATCACTTTAAATATATTGTGTCACTCCCTTCTGGCTTGTAGAATTTCTGCTGAGTAATCAGCTCTTAACCTTATGGGAGTTCCCATATATGTTTTTTGTTGTTTTCCTTTGTTGCTTTTAATGTTTTTTTTTGTTTTTTATTTTTGTCACCTTGATTACTGTGTGTTTCAGCATTTTTCTCCTTGGTTTTATCTTGCCTGGGACTCTCTGCACTTCCTGGACCTGAGTGGCTATTCCCTTTCCCATTTTAGGGAAGTTTTCAACTATAATCTCTCAAATATTTTCTCGATCCTTTCTCTCTCTCTTCTCCTTTTGGGACCCCTATAATATGATGCTGGTGCATTTAATGTTGTCCCAGAGGTCTCTTACGCTGTCTTTATTTCTTTTCATTCCTTTATCCTTATTCTGTTCCGTAGCAGTGAATTCCACCATTCTGTCTTCCAGGTCACTAATCCTTTCTTCTGCCTCAGTTATTCTGCTATTGCTTCCTTGTAGTGTATTTTTCATTTCAGTTATTTTACTGTTCATTTCTGGTTTTATTTCTGTTGTTCTTTAATTCTTCTATGTCTTTGTTAAATATTTCTTGCATCTTCTTGATCTTTGCCTCTATTCCTTTTCTGAGGTCCTGGATCATCTTCACTATCATTATTCTGAATTCTTTTTTTGGAAGGTTGCCTGTCTCTACTTCATTTAATTATTTTTCTAGGGTTTTATCTTGTTCCTTCATCTGATATATAGCCCTCTCCATTTTCATTTTGTCTATCTTTATTTGAATGTGGTTTTCTTTCCACAGGCTGCAGGACTGTAGTTTTCTTGCTTCTGCTGTCTGTCGTCTGATGGATGAGGTTAACTAAGAGGCCTGTGCTAGCTTCCTGATGGGAAGGACTTGTGGTGGGTAGAGCTGGGTGTTGCTCTGTTGGGAAAATCTCAGTAAAACTTTAATCTGCTTATCTGCTCATGCATAGGGCTGAGTTCCCTCCCTGTTGGTTGTTTGGCCTGAGGTGATCCAGCACTGGCATCTACAGGCTCTTTGGTGGGGCTAATGATGGACTGCAGGAGAGTTCATGTCAAGGAATAACTCCCAGAACTTCTGCTGCCAGTGTCCTTGTCACTGCAGTGAGCCACCGTCACCCCCTGCCTCTGCAGGAGACCCTCCAACACTAGTAAGTAGGTCTGGCTCTGTCTCCTATGGGGTCACTGCTCCTTCCCCCTGGGTCCTGATGTGCACACTACTTTGTGTGGGCCCTCCAAGAGTGAGTCTCTGTTTCCCCCAGTCCTGTTGAATTCCTGCAATCAAAACCTGGTAGCCATCAAAGAATGGTTCTCTGGGAATTCCTCCTCCCATTGTTGGACCCCCAGGTTGGGAAGCCTGACGTGGGGCTCAGAACCTTCACTCCAGTGGGTGGACTTCTGTGGTATAATTGTTCTCCAGTTTGTGAGTCACCCATCCAGTGGTTATGGGATTTAATTTTATTGTGATTGCGCCCCTACTACCATCTCATTGCAGCTTCTCCTTTGTCTTTGGATGTGGGGTATATTTTTTGGTGAGTTCCAGTGTCTTCCAGTCAATGATTTTTCAGCAGTTAGTTATGATTCTGGTCCTCTCACAAGAGGGAGTGAGCACACATCTTCTACTCCACCATCTTGACTCAATCTCCTCGCTAACTCTAAATTGCATCTTTTTTTTAGGAATAAACACATGAGTATTTATCTCCATGAAGTCTCAAGCCCAGTACTCTTCATGATCACAAAATAAACAAAGATAAAGATATATGTCTGTATGACTATTTAAAGGGTGAGTTAATAATGCTTCCTAAAAGTATACATAATGTCTCTTAAGGTAATTTTTAACCAAGAGGAAATGAAATGTATTTTGACTAGTAGAGTGTGGGAAGAGATGAAGTATGTGACATTGAAATATGTTGTTCATAATCACTGAAGACCTCTACCATTTAGAGATGTACATTTTTATGCCAAATTATTGGGCAATACATGGAGAAGAAGTAATTATGTTTTATACCCTTGGTGTGTTATTCAAGAGACACTAGAACAAGGATGGTAAATGGTTTAATTTTGAGTCATCATACCTCTCCTTTGATAGTGCTGCCTTGAAGGCTAAGCTAAGATGGATTCTGATGTAATGTCCTTAATCAACTGAAAAGTGTGAAATGATCCACAAACAATGACAGTGGAAAAGTTTGAGGATGTACATGTGTCAGATACATGCTGTCCCTGATGCTGAACAGTTTAAAATAAAACATTGTACTTAACTAAGAAAAACAATAGTCACTCTTAACCTGGTAAGGATAGCTAACAGAAATAGGCAGGAAGAGAATGACTTAACCCCCTTTTGTTGAGAGAAAAGCCTAGCATTTGTCACAAATCTTAAGGTTTCCTTTACTAATATCTAGTAAATTTGCTCTGATTTGGCAGGATATCAGGATTTCACATTAATGGAGACAAACCAGGACTTAACATCTTGGGTTATTGAAAGAAAAAAATAATAATTAGGTAATTTTTTGAAGCTCATTAAACTATGAAACTTAAAATCATTTTTCATTGGCCTAAGCAATATTTCAAAAGCTCACAAGTTCAAATGACTAGAGATGAGAAAAACATAAAGTGAATTTTCCTCAAGTAAAAAAAATAAACTTTTGTGCTTCATATTTCTTCTTTAGGATAAATGACTCTCAACAAGTATTACTGTATGTATCTCTACTTGTTTCAAATCTATATATATACATCTTCAGATAAATATTTTAAATTATTTAAAAATGGTTTTTAAACTGTCACAACACTGTTTTCATTAGACTTACTCTCTTGCTTTTTATTTTCTCTCAGCACAGTGGTGACTTCTACTTCCTCTTCATCTCTATGACCTCTAAATGTTGGAGAGTCCCAAAGCTCACTCCTTAGACCTCTCCTTTTGGCTATACTCACTTCCTTGGTTAACTCATGGCTTTATATATCATCTATATACTGACAATAACATCTTTTCAGTCAAGAATTACCTCCTGAACTTGAGATTTCAACCGCCTGCACAATATCTCCAACTAGATGACTAACCTGAGTCATAAACTCAACACATTCTAAACCAATTTCCTAATTTTCCCTCAATCTGCTCAGATGCATCCAATTTAGTTCAGGGCAACTTCATCCATCCAGTTGGGGATGGATAACACCTTTGTATTGCCCTCGTATTTTCTATTTCCCCTCATACCAACTATCCAATCCATTAGAAAATCCTATTGACTCTATCTTCAAGACATATCCAGAATCCATCCACTATTCATTGTTTCCACCCCTCTCACCTTATTCCAGACTACCGTCATCTCATGTCAGGTTATTGTCAGACGTTTCCATTTCTACCCTTGTTTTTCTACAGTCTGCAATTCTCACCACAGCAATAATTTACTATTGTAGCTGAAACAAATTATCACAAAATTAATGACTTAAACCAGCAAACATTTATTATCTTAGAGTTTCTATAGGTCTGAACTCCAGTGCAGTATGGCTCATCTGGTCCTCTGTTTAGACCAAATCAAGGTGACAGCAGGACTGTGTTCTTTTTAGAGGCTTTAGGGAAACATATGCTTCCAAGGTGGTTCAATTTGTTGGCAGAATTCAGTTCCATGCAGTAGGTCTAACATTCCAGTTTTCTTGCTGGCATTTGGTTAAGTTTGGTTCTTTGGTTCTAGAAGCTGCTCACATTCTTTGGCATGTGACCTCCTTGTTCCATCTTCAAAGCTAGCAATGGTGGGTGGCACCTTTCTCACACTTTGAATTCATCTCTCCCCCGCCATCTGCCACATCCCTCTGACTAACCAGATGGAGAAATGTCTCTGCTTTAAGGTCTCAAGTGATTAGACTGGACCTGTCCAGATAAGGCCTGTGATCTTAATTACATCTGCAAAGTCCCTGCACAGCAGAACCTAGATTAGTGTTTAATTGAATAACTAGGGGAAGGGAAACTTGGAGAGTATCTTTAGAATTCTACCATAGTAACCAAACAATCCTGTTAAAACACAAAGTAGATTATGCTTCTCCTCTGCTCTGTATTATATAGTGGTTCTTATTTCATGCAAAGTAAAAACCAAATTTCATAGAATGGCTTACAAAAGCCTACACAACCTCTTCTCCCATTACCTATGACTTCATTTTTTATTTTCCTTACTATTCATATTTTCCTCACTATTCATATTTTCCTCTAAGGCGAAGACATTTTTGAATACTTTAGTCTCTTTGAAGAACTTTAAATATATTAAGTAAGCATACCTTTTATCTATGGTTTTAAAAGTAAGCTTTTAAAGTTTACTTTTAAGTCAATTTTCAAAATTTTATTTGTATAAACTACTTTTTCTCAATCCAGCACTATTTCCACTTTGGACCACATTGTTCTTTGTTTCAGAGGCTGTTCTGTACATTATAGGATGTTTAGTACTTCCCTGGTTTATACTCACTAGATAACATTAGTACATCCCAGTTGTGACAAACAAAATTTCTCCAGACATTGCCAAATGTCTCCTGGGTGGCAAAATTCCCACTGGTTCAGAACCACAAAATGTCAAAATAAATTTCTTGTTATGCAGCAATGCCAAAAGGCAGGCAGGTACTAGTTCCTTAAATTTCTAATTTTAGAAGTTTCATGATTTCTTTTTTTAACACATTTATATAAATATATTATATTAGAAATATAAAACAAAGGCCAGCACTTTCTATATTAATGAACAACCTTCATTCAGTAAAGAAACATGAATCAAAGATAAGTTAAAGAAGATGTGGCACATATATACAATGGAATATTACTCAGCCATAAAAAGAAATGAAATTGAGGTATTTGTAGTGAGGTGGATAGACCTAGAGTCTGTCATACAGAGTGAAGTAAGTCAGAAAGAGAAAAACAAATACCGTATGCTAACACATATATATGGAATCTAAGAAAAAAAAAAAGAAATGGTCATGAAGAACCTAGGAGCAAATACAGGAATAAAGACGCAAATCTACTAGAGAATGGACTTGAGGATAAGGGGAGGGGGAAGGGTAAGCTGTGACAAAGTGAGAGAGTGGTATGGACATATATACACTACCAAATGTAAAAGAGATAGCTAGTGGGAAGCAGCTGCATAGCACAGGAAGATCAGCTCGGTGCTTTGTGACCACCTAGAGGGGTGGGATAGGGAGGGTGGGAGGGAGGGAGATGCAAGAGGGAAGAGATATGGGAACATATGTATATGTATAACTGATTCACTTTGTTATAAAGCAGAAACTAACACACCATTGTAAAACAATTATACCCCAATGAAGATGTTAAAAAAAAAAAAGATAAGTTATAAAATGAAAACAAAGTAATAAAAATGAAGAGGTGGGCTGTAGAAATTACCAGTACAGAAAGAAGCTGGGTTAGTTAAACAAATATATATGATCACCATCATTAGTCTTCTTTAGATTAGGTTAACAAAACATGTCTTTATATGAATGCCTGATATTAATATCCAATATCCATTTTTAGAAAATCCATTTTCAGTAAACTAAGGATGCACGTTTAAGATGTCTCTACTAAATATTTAAACTGCACCGTGAGTAGATTTTAAATAGGAGCTTAGTGCATGTCCTCTGGCATTTGGCTTAAGGTTAGTTATGTAAACTCTAGGATACTGCAAGATTTGGGAAAATAACATTCTAATAAATAAATCCAAGTTATTCTCAAGTGTTTTGGTGGAAAAATTATGTATGATGTAATAGTCACATGCTATTTCTGATTTCTGGACAATAACAAAAGTATTAGTTCAGAAAGAGTGCAAAGTTAAGGGCACTCTTGTAGCAGCAGGAGAAAAAGAAATAAAACCTTTGGACACAATGACTAGCCATGATGATTGAAAAAGTTATCTCCAAGTTCATCAAGAATGTATGTACCTTTAAATTAAATATCATTAAAAGCACAAAGAAATGTTTTCATTTTTACCAGCTTGTAGGCATACTAATGATGCTCAGAAATAAAAATTCAAAATCAACTACACAATTATTAATAATATTTTTGAACAAATTAGCTACATTTAGAAAATTATTAGAGTTGAATTTTTACTATTTAACATCTTTTCTAAAACGATTTGAAGTATATGTAATTCCATGTTTTCAGTTAAACAAAATTAATATAATATTGAATTTTAATTGTTATTGATTTACATTTAGAGATGTGCAACATCAGTAGTTTTAAAGAGACCTTCAGTTATCAATATACAGTCTGCTATTCAACCAACATTTCCTGAGGGTCTTCTTTATGCCAGCAACTGTTCCTTTGCAGGAGTGCACACAGAGACCTGGTTCCTCAGTCATGGATCTTGTGTTCTAGTGGAGGAAGAAAGCAAATAAACAAATTAACAAACAATGAGCAATAAAACATGAGGCAGTGATAGCAATAAAGATGGAAAAATAGAAAGGACCTGAGTGTTAATTAGACCATGAGGTTGGGGAGGGCTCCCACAAGAAGTGATTCTAAACCAAGCCATGAATGACAAAAAATCTTTTGAGATTCCAGGGAAAAGAAATAACTACTATGCTTTGTAAAATCAAGCACTTCTTAGGTGTACAGTGGAGTGTTGAGACTCAGTGTTGGAGTCCAAAGCATAATGTTTCTCCTTAGAATAGTGGAAGAGAGAAAAGTAAAACTGAACCAGAATAGGCCACAGGATCTTCTTATTAGTGTGTCAACAGCTGCCATTATTTTTGCATATATCCTAGGAAAATGATACTTTCATGACCTTCTTGCTGATTCTTCAGGAAGAAATGAATCATGTGATTTACAAATAAAAAGTTCAGAGCTCCCAACCAAATACAGGAAGCACTTTGGAAAAGTTCCAGTTTCTGTGGAAGGAAAATCAAAATTTCAAAGTACAAAACCCAGTAATCAAATACCCAATAAAAGTTCAAAAGGGCTCTAAGATCAAAGAGAATGATGTGGTTGAAATCAAAGAAATAATTGTAACATTTGTAGATCCTGGAATCATGGAGAGAGGGGTGAAAGAGAGTTCCAAATCCAGGGGGTTGTAATTGTCCTGTAATTTTGAAGAACATACCCATTTTAAATATGCTGTCCTATTTTCTCCAGAGACAAACTGGTGTCTGTCAAAACATTTGTCATGAGTTTGAGCTGGTAAAACATTTTCTATATAAAAAGATTCTAATATTCTTGAGTCGGAACTCACTTTAAATTTGGAGGAAGGAAGTTATAATCAGCTCCTTCTCCTGAAGACCACATGACTCTCTAAATATGCCTGATCTTTCTATACTGATTTGGGAATATGAGCCACAAAGTGAAGTGCCAGGGAAAGTTGAGGCTGGAAATTAGGTAGAAATAAAAGTCAGGAATCAAGTAAGGAAAATGAATTTCTGTTGACATCTTCAAAGGCAAGTAAAGCATCTCTGAATTAAAACCTCTTCTCTCTGCTCTATTATAATTCATTTGCAGTATATACCACTCACCTACTCCAAACCTCATTCCTAGACACCTATAACCCCTGGTAATTTCTTTATGAAATTAACTATAGACTTTAACTTTTTACAATGGTCAATCATTAAATTTGAACATTTTAAAATCATTGATATGATCAGATTATTTTTCAAGTTTCTTATCTAAATGAATAACTTTCCATTTGAATTCTTGAGAATTTCTGTGCACTCTAAAGGACCTGAATAATTATGATTAAAAGAAAAATTAGGAAGATAAAAAAACACACTTTTGGTTTTAAAATAAAACTTCAAAAGTAGAATGAACAGAAAAGTATGGATCTTGGAGGAGTCAAGATGGCAGAATATGAGGATGTGGAATTCATCTCTCCTTACAAGTACATCAAGAATACATCTACAAATAGAACAATTCTGACAGAGCCCCTGATGAATATTAGCAAAAGACTTTGGACACCTAAAAGGACAAGAAAATCCTCTTGCAACAGGGTAGGATGAAAGAAAGAAAGAAAAGAGGAATCAAAAAAGGGACCAGGAACACTGGTGGGAAGCTGAAGGGGAGGAGAGGTCCCCACACTCAGAAAAACTTCCTAACAGTGAGGAAATCAGCTGGGACAGAAAGGGACCTTCAGGGGATCAAAGGAGAATGCAGCAGATGGTCTGTGGAAGGCAGGACAAAGTAAGAATTCCATGCAAGTTCTCTGCTACTGCTCTGTGCACCCCGGGCTGAGTCATGAGTCTCCTGTTGCACAGGGGGGCTGGGTGCTGGCAAGTGGAGTTTGGAGCATGGACCCAGGGAGGGGACAGCTACTGGCTGTGAAAAGACAGCCTGAAGGGACAGGAGTAAGGAGCTCCACAACCAGGAAAAAGAAGTGAGGCATCATTGTTGAGTGGCTTACAAGGGGAAGGGCTGCCATTGCAACCCCTTTCCCCACCTGCCAGCTTCTTCAGCCTCCATGAGCACTGGGAGAGGCACCCATCTGAGCAGTCTCACATGTCCTTCAAGCCAAGGCCTCCTCTGCCCACATAGGCTCCAGGGTGGGATGCCGCCCATCCCAAAGCCTCCTCAGGAATCAGCCCTGGACGCCCCTGCCTGAGATGGGAATCTGCCAGTACTGGTGGGGGTTGAGTGCTAAAGCATGTGGTTAAGAGGGCAGGTCCAGGTAAATGACCTCTTTTGGCTGCTCGGATGTAGCAGAGGGGATGGGTGTGAGGGGATGTGAGACCAGGAATGCCCCTAGAGGAAGTGTGTTCTGCCTAGAAAACAAGGCACCTTTGTTGAGTGGCACACAAGGGGCTGGGCCACTGTCACCCCCACATACCAGGCCTTGCCTCTGCAGGCACTGGGAAGGACTCCCACCAGAGCGAACAAGCTCCAGTCTGTTGTAACTGCCTGCCAGTTCCCGCTACCACAGGCAATTCAAGCACACCCCAATTGTGGCCAACATACCACTCCCCAGCCTGAGGGAGTAAGTGTGCCCCAATGAGCCACTGTTTTCAATCCCCATCACCTGGGTGGGGAACAGACTCCTGAGGGAAAAGGAACAGAAATCTTTCCGTACAGATGCACAAGCCACAAATTAAATCCCCTCAATAGGCTTGGTAAATCCTGCATCTGTGGAATATCTGAATAAACAACAAGTGTTTCCACAATAAGACTGGTGTAGCTGTAGCACCAGTAGACATTTGTGGTAAGTACACGTGAGAGTTATAGCTCAGTGTCTGAGCTGGCCTCAGAGTGCCCACAACTGGTCCAGAGACCTACCTAGAGGTATCCACCTTGACACCAAGACCCATCTCCACCCAGCTGTCTGCAGGCTCCAGTGCTGGACACCTCACACCAAACAAACAGCAAGATAGGAACACAGACCCACCCACCAGCAGACAAGCTGCCTAAACTCCTACTAAGCTCACAGAGACCCCAAAACTCTCCACATGATGCAGCACTGCCCATCAGAGGGAAAAGACTCAGCTCCACCCAACAAATCACAGACACCAATCCCTCCCACCAGGAACCCTACACAAGCCCTTGGGCCAACCTCACCCACTAGGGGGCAAACAATAGAAGCAAGAGGAGGTACGACCCTGCAGCCTGCAGAAAGCAGACCATAAACACAGTAAATTAGACTAAATGAGATGACAGAGAAATACGTTGCAGAGGAAAGAGCAAGGTAAAAACTCAAAAGACCAAATAAATAAAGAGGAAATAGGCAATCTACCAGAAAAAGAATTCAGAGTAATCATAGTAAAGATGATCCAAGATCTCAGAAATGGAATGCAGGTATGGATCAAAAAGGTACAAGAACCTAGAAGAGCTAAAGAATAAACAATCAGTGATGAACAACACAATAACTGAAACGAAAGTACACCAGAATGAATCAATAGAGGAATAACTGAGACAGAAAAATGGTAAGTGAGGTGGAATATAGAATAGTGGAAATAACTGCCATGAAGCAGAATAAGGAAAAAAGAATGAAAAGAAATGAGGACAGTCTCAGAGACCTTGAACAAATGCACCAATATTCGAATTATAGGGGTCCCAGAAGAACAGGAGAAAGAGAAATGGTCTGAGAAAATGTTCAAATAGATTATAGTCAAAAACTTCCCCAACATGGGAAAGAAAATAATCACCCAAGACCAGGAAGCACAGCAGGTCCCAGGCAGGATAAACCAAAGGAGAAACATACCAAGACAACAATTAATCAAATAAAATAAATACAAAGAAAAAATATTAAAAGCAGCAAGGGAAGAACAACAAATAATATACAAGGGAATCTCCATAAGGTTATCAGCTGATCTTTCAGCAGAAACTCTGCAGGCCAAAAGGGAGTGGCAGGATATATTTAAAGTAATGAAAGGGAAAAACCTACAACCAAGATTACTCTACCCAGCAAGGATATCATTCAGATTAGAAGAAGTCCAAAGCTTTACAGACAAGCAAAAGCTAAGAAAATTCAGCACCACCAAAACAGATTTACAACAAATGCTAAAGGACTTATCTAGGCAGAAAACAGAAGAGAAGAAAAACAGCTACAAAAGCAAATCCAAAACAATTAAGAAAATGGAAATAGGAACATACACATTAATAATCACGTTAAATGTAAATGGATTAAATGCTCCAACCAAAAATGCTGGTTGGATACCAAAACAGGACGTGTATATATGCTGTCTACAAGAGATCCACTTCAGACCTAGGGACACATACAGACTGAAAGTGAAGGGATGGAAAAAGATATTCCATGCAAATGGAAATCAGAAGAAAGCTGGAGTAGCAATACTCATATAAGACAAAAGAGACTTTAAAATAAAGACTATTACAAGAGACATGGAGGGACACTACATACTGATCAAGTGATCAATCCAAGAAGAAAATGTAACAATTGTAAATATTTATGAACCCATCATAGGAGCACCTCAATAGATAAGGCAAATGCTAACAGCCATAAAAGGGGAAATTGACAGTAACAAATAATAGTGGGGAATTTTAACACTCCACTTACGCCAAAGGATAGAGCATCCAGACAGAAAAAGCAGTGAAGAAACACAAGCCTTAAATGACACACTAGACCAGACAGAATTAATTGTTATTTGTAGGACATTCCATCCAAAAGAGCAGAATACAATTTCTTCTCAAGGGCACATGAAACATAATGCAGGATAGATTACATCTTGGGTCAGAAATCAAGCCTCAGTAAATTTAAGAAAATTGAAGTCATATCAAGAATCTTTTCCGACAACAACGTTATGAGATTAAGAATCAGTTATAGGAAAAAAAACTGCAAAAAACACAAACACATGGAGACTAAACAATACACTACTTAATAACCAAGATATCCCTGAAGAAATCAAACAGGAAATTAAAGAATACATAGAAACAAATGAAAATGAAAACATGACAACCCAAAACCTATGGGATGCAGCAAAAGCAGTTCTAAGATGGAAGTTTATAGCAGTACGATCCTACCTCAAGAAACAAGAAAAAATTCAAATAAACAACCTAACCTTGCACCTAAAGCAACTAGAGAAAGAACAACAAACAAACCAAACGTTAGTAGAAGGAGATAAATCATAAAACTCAGAGCAGAAATAAATGAAATAGAAATGAACAGTAGTAAAGATCAAGGAAACTAAAACCTGGCTCTTTGAGAAGATAAATAAAATTGACAAACCATTAGCCCGATTCAACAAGAGAAAAAAGGAGAGGACTCAAATCAATAAAACTAGAAATGAAAAAGGAGAAGTTACAATTGACCCTTCAGAAATACAAAGGATCATAAGAGACTACTACAAGCAACAAAGAAAAGTCCAGGACCAGATGGCTTCACAGGTGAATTCTATCAAACATTTAGAGAAGAGCTAACACCCATCCTTTTCAAACTCTTCCAAAAAATTGCAGAGGGAAAACCACTCCTGACCTCATTGTACAAGGCCACCATCACCCTGATACCAAAACCAAAGATATCACATACAAAATAATTATAGGCCAATATCATTGATGAACATAGATGCAAAAATACTCAACAAAATACTAGCAAACTGAATCCAACAACACACCACAGGGATCATACAACATGATTAAGTGGGATTTATCCCAGGGATGCAAGGATTCTTCAATATAGGCAAATCAATCAATGTGATACACCCTATTAAAAAATTGAAGGAGAAAAACCATATGATCATCTCAATAGATGCCGAAAAGGCTTTTGACAAAATTCAACAACCATTTATCATAAAAACTCTCCAGAAAGTGGGCATAGAGGGAACCTACATCAACATAATAAAGGCTAATATGAAAAATCCACAGCAAACATCATTCTCAATGGTGAAGAACTGAAAGCATTTCCTCTAAGATCAGGAACAAGACAAGGATGTCCCCTCTCATCACTATTATTCAACATAGTATTGGAAGTCCCAACCATGACAGTCAGAGGAGAAAAAGAAATAAAAGGAATACAAATTGGAAAAGAAAAAGTAAAACTGTCACTTTTCAGCTGACATGATACTGTATCTAGAAAATCTTAAAGGTGCCACCAGAAAACTAATAGAGCTAATCAATAGATTTAGTAAAGTTGCAGGATACAAAATTAATTCACAGAAATATCTTGCATTCCTATACACTCACAACAAAATATCAGAAAGAGAATTTAAGGAAACAATTCCATTCACCATTGTAACAAAAAGAGTAAAATACCTAGGAATAAACCTACCTAAAGAGGCAAAAGACCTGTATGCAGAAAACTATAAGATACTGATGAAAGAAATCAAAGATGACACAAAGAGATGGAGAGACATACCATGTTCTTGGATTGGAAGAATCAATATTGTCAAAATGACTCAACTACCCAAGGCAATCTACAGATTCAGTGCAATCCCTATCAAATTACATTTTTGTAATGTAAATGTAATTTGGCAAATGGCATTTTTCATAGAATTAGAACAAAAATTTTCCAATTTGTATGGAAACACAGAAGACCCTGAATACCCAAAGCAATCTTGAGGAAGAAAAATGGAGCTGGAGGAACCAGGCTCCCTGACTTCAGACTATCCTACAAAGCTACAGTAATTAAGACAGTATGGTACTGACACAAAAACAGTAATATAGATCATTGGAACAGTATAGAAAGCCCAGAGATAAACCCAAACCCCTATGGTCACCTAATCTATGACAAAAGATGCAAGAATATACAATGGAGAAAAGACAGCCTCTTCAATATGTGATGCTGGGAAAACTGGACAGCTACATGTAAAAGAATGAAATTAGAACACTCCCTAACACCATACACAAAAATAAACTCAAAATGGATTAAAGACCTAAATGTAAGGCCAGACACTATCAAACTCTTAGAGGAAAACACAGGTAGAACACTCTGTGACATAAATCACAGTGAGATCCTTTTTGACCCACCTCCTAGAGAAATGGAAATAAACACAAAAATAAACAAATGGAACCTAATGAAACTTAAAAGCTTTTGCACAGCAAAGGAAACCATAATCAAGATGAAAAGACAGCCCTCAGAATGGGAGAAAATATTTGCAAATGAAGCAACTGACAAAGGATTAATCTCCAAAATTTATAACCAGCTCATGCAACTCAATATCAATAAAACAAACAACCCAATCCAAAAATGGGCAGAAGACCTAAATACACATTTCTCTGAAGAAGATATACAGATGGGCAAGAGACACATGAAAAGATGCTCAACATCACTAATTATTACAGAAATGCAAATTAAAAGTACAATGAGGTATCACCTCACACCAGTGAGAATGGCCATCATCAAAACATCTACAAACAATAAATGGTGGAGAGGGTGTGGAGAAAAGGGAACCCTCTTGAACTGTTGGTGGGAATGTAAATTGAAAGAGCCACTATGTAGAACAGCATGGAGGTTCCTTAAAAATCTAAAAATAGGACAACCATATGACCCAGCAACCCCACTACTGGGCATATACCCAGAGAAAACCATAATTCTGAAAGACACATGCATCCCAATGTTCAATGTAGCACAGTTTACAATAGCCAGGACATGGAAGCATCCTAAATCTGCATCAACAGAGGAATGGATAGAGAAGATATGGTACATATATACAATGGGCTATTACTCAGCCATAAAAAGGAATGAAATTGGGTCATTTGCAGCAATGTTGATGGACCTAGAAGCTGTCATACAGAGTGAAGTAAGTCAGAAAACAATTATTGTATATTAACACATATATGTGGAATGTAGAAAAATGGTATAGATGATCTCATTTGCAAAGCAGAAATAGAGACACAGATGTAGAGAACAAACATATGGGTACCAAGGGGGAAAAGGGGTGGGATTGAAATATATATACTTTTGATACTATGCATAAAATAGATAACTAATGAGAACCTACTGTATTGTACAGGGAACTCTACTCAATGCTCTGTGGTTACCTAAATGGGAAGGAAATCCAGAAAAGAGGGGATATATGTATACATTTAGCTGATTCACTTTGCTGTATAGCAGAAACTAACACAACATTGTAAAGCAACTATACTCCAATAAAAATTAAGTAAATAAATAAAGAGTTGAATGAACAAAATGATGGCATTTATTTCCCCCAAGTACATTACCAAATTATTTTAAAATTCCTGTGGATGCCTGTGAGTAATAGAAATTACTCTTTAAAGTTAAACTAACAAAAAATATCAGATGTAAGCAAAAATTCTTGGAATAAAATGTAATTTTTATAAGGTGACAATCTTGCCTAAGATCTGTGTTATTCTCCAACATACGTATATATTCCTTTGTCCTTTAAATTTAGGTGGTGTTGGGATAGAAAGAAGGATAGGTGTATAGATTTATGTGATAAAACAAATATAGCAAAATTAAATTAAAATAAATCTAGGTGGAGTGTACAATTTTTTCAACTTTTCTGCTTGAAATTTTTCATAATAAAATTTGGGAAATAAAAATCAGAATTCTAAAAGAAATCCCTTCCAAATAACTTTAATATAATATTAGAAGATAATTAAATATTGCATGAGTTGGTTTTCTCTGACCATATCAACTGCTTTCAAATATATGGAACTACTAGAACCTTTTTACATTGCTGGAGGGAATGTAAAATGATACAACCTCTTTAGGACGCAATTTGGCACTTTCTTAAAAATGTAAACATATAATTACCATGTAAACCAATCATTCCTCTTTTAGGTATTTACTCAAGAAAATTTAAAAAATCAAAAGAGCTTTGCACATAAGAGCCAAACACCGGAAAGAACTCAAAATTCTACCAACATGTGAAAAACAGTTTATCCAAAGGAATAGTTATCAGCAATAAAAAGGAATGGGATGTTGATACATGCAGCAATATGAATGAACTTCAAAATCATTAAGCTGAGTGAAAAAGGCTAAACAAACGTACATAATCTGTGCTTGCAGATAATTCAAACTACTCTATAGGCTGAGTGAAAAAGGCTAGACAAATATATATAATCTATGCTTACAGATAATTCAAACGACTTTATAGTGACAAAAAGTCCATCAGTGATTCCCAGGGTACAGAGTGGACAGAAGGAAGGATGAATTACAAAAGGGCACAAAGAAACTTTAGAGGATGATAGAAATATTTATTGTGGCCATGTTTTTTGGGTAGATGCATATGTTGAAAATGGCCAAGTTTTACACTTTAAATATGTGCAATTTAGTTTACTTCAACTATGCTTTAGTAAAATTGCCCCCAAAAATGGCATGAATTGGGCTTTTCAAGCATACTTCAACACACAAACAGAAATATTTCAGAAGCACTATAAAGTAATATGAAGAACATTATAATTTTTTAAATGATATATATAGGTATTTCTTTGTGCAAAATGGCTTTTAATGGGTATCATTTCCAACCATGGGCATGCATTTTGTTAGATACACCAGCTTTGTCAACATGCTTTGTAATCGTGCAACCTGTACAGTCACAGAGGATTCTTAGCTTGGTTTAATGCTCTGCTGTTGCCATTTTAAAATTCTTAATAATTTTTTTCACAAATGGGTCTTTTTAATATATGAATTTATTTATTTTTGGCTGTGTTGGGTCTTTGTTGCTGCGCGTGAGCTTTCTCTAATTGCAGCAAGCGAGGGTTACTCTTCGTTGCAGTGCACGGGCTTCTCATTGCGGTGGCTTCTCTTGTTGCAGAGCATAGACTCTAGGCTCGTGGGCTTCAGTAGTTGTGGCACGCAGACCCAGTAGTTGTGGCTCACGGGCTCTAGAGCACAGGCTGAGTAGTTGTGGCGCACGGGCTTGGTTGCTTTGTGGCATGTGGGATATTCCTGGACCAGGGCTCAAACCTGTGTCCCCTGCATTGGCAGGTGGATTCTTAATCACTGCGCCACCAGGGAAGTCCCATAAAATTCTTAATAATTTTTGAACAAGAGGCCTCTCATTGGCATTTGCTACTGAATCTGACAAATTATGTAACCAGTCCTGTGCCAGAGGCAATTTAATAGAACTAGGCCTCTTGGTAATAAAGAGTAGATCTGCACTCAAAGCACATCTATTCATGGTTTGGAAATTCTACAAGGGAAAAGGTAAGGAAAATTAGATTGCACAGAGTGGATTTTTGGTATCATTAGCAGGATAGAATGTTTATCGACTCAAAGCACATGCTAAATGAAGACTTTCCTGACCAAACCAGGCAATAACATTTGGAGCTCTAGATAGTTAATGAGTAACTCTCAGCAGGTCAAATTACCTTAACTTTTTTTCTTTCTATGTCAAGGTATAAATTATACATCATTCCCCAGATGTGTGATGGTAGTTAGGGGCCACCTCTAACAGTTATTAGAGAGCTGATGATATACGTGTTATTTGCTCTTGGGCTTTGCAGAGACAAACACATTAAACCATCCTCCACAAATGTTTCTTCTACCACAATTACTGAAACAGCCATGTACTGTAGTAAAATTTCCAAGCATGAAACAGAAACAAAATGATTATGAGTGCTGAAGTTATTCAATCTACCCCCCTGTTTTTGTTTTTTTGGTTTTTTGGCCAACAGACATGATGAATATCAACAAACTGATCCTGTACTATCAACAAGAGAAGCTGATTAATAATGTATCACTAGGAAACTTGCTGATATTTCTTTGTGAAACAAAATTTTACCTTCTCTGTTTCCTCTCCCACTTTAAAGGCTTTAGCTTTTTATATATCCAGAGTAGAGGCCAAGAAAGAGGACTTGCCTTAGCTATGCAGAAACTGACCACAACAATAAGCCCTGGGTCACTTGCTTGATGTCTTGCTTGTAGCTAGATACAGCTGCCTTTTAGAGACTGGTTATAAAAACTTTCTAAGTCTTTGCTGAGCTGTGAAACTTGTTCCTCACCACAAGAAAATATAGACATTAAAAATCCAGGAGCTGAAACAGAAAGAAAAAAGTAAGTTGTTCACATTAATAATCAGGAATTGGGCTGGCAATAAGGGTCAATTTATTATCATAATGGGTATTATACTTCACATTTCATCATATAGGCATATTGTTCATATTGTTGAGAAAACTAATGTAAACGCATTATTACAGATTAGAGTCAGAACACAGAGAACGTTGTGTGTACAAGCACACGTGATTATTATCTAAGAGCAATATCACATGATCTGGAGTATTTCACAAAAATGAATTGTATGTATTAAATATTGACAACTTGTTCTACCCAGTGTATAGGACTGACTTTGAGCTGATTATTGGCTGGTTAACTGGCTGAGGAAGAGGCTTAAGATTTGCACCTGCAAACAGTTCAAGAAGTTTGACTGTCCAAGGTCACACTATAAGGGAAACCAAAACATTATATTTTTAAATATTTATTTATTTATTTGGTTGCACCAGGTCTTTGTTGCTGCTTGTGGTCAACTTAGCTGTGGTAGCCAGGGTCCTTAGTTGTGGCAGGCGGGCTCCATACCTGCGGCATGCATGTGGGATCTAGTTCACTGACCGGGAATCGAACCTAGGCCCCCTGCATTGGGAGTGTGGAGCCTTAGCCACTGCACCATCAGGGAAGTCCCCCAAAACATTATTAAACTAATTTAGGGTCCTCAGGCTCCGAATAGGCTTCCTTGGCCAAATTGTGCCATGACCTCCAGGGTCACATGATTGCCAAATTTCTGTCATAAGTAATTTCAATTGCCCTAATCATTTTTTAAACTAATTTAATTGAATGAATCTATAAATTCAAAATAATATATCAGAAAGAATAACTGAAATCCCTAACTCAAATTAAATTTGGTCACATTGCTAAAGTGAATATTATTCTTGATTTCTACCTTTGTAATTTTGATTTGTTTGCCACTTTCTCTTTTTAAATTTCACTTCTGGTGTGTTAACTTTTATCTTGCAATCCTGGAGTAGATACACCCATTTAACAACAACAAAAATAAATAAATAAAAAGTAAAGCGGAGAAGAAAAATTGTTGTAGAAGTTAATTTAAATTTGCCTTCCCCAATAAAGAAGATGTGGTACAGGGCTTCCCTGGTGGCGCAGTGGTTGAGAGTCCGCCTGCCGATGCAGGGGACACGGGTTTGTGCCCCGGACCGGGAGGATCACACATGCCGTGGAGCAGCTGGGCCCATGAGCCATGGCCACTGAGCCTGCGCGTCCGGAGCCTGTGTTCCACAACGGGAGAGGCCACAACAGTGAGAGGTCCGCGTACCACAAAAAAAAAAAAAAAAAAAAAAAAGATGTGGCACATATATACAATGGAATAACTCTCAGCCGTTAAAAAGAATGAAATAATGCCATTTGCAGAAATATGGATGGACCTAGAGATTATCATACTAAATGAAGTAAGTCAGACAGAGAAAGACAAATATCATATGAGGTAGCTTATATGTGGAATCTAAAAAACATGATACAAATGACCTTATTTACAAAACAGAGACAGACTCACAGACTTAGAGAATGAATTTATGGTTAACAGAATCAGAGGAGGGATAGATTGGGAGTTTGGGACTGACATGTACACACTGCTATATTTAAAATAGATAACCAGCAAGGACCTACTGTATAGCACAGGGAACTCTGCTCAATACTCTATAGTAAACTAAAAGAATTTGTAAAAGAATAGATACATGTATATGTATAACTGAATCACTCTGCTGCACACCTGAAACTAACACAACATTGTTAATCAACAATACTCCAGTATAAAATAAAAGTTAAGCAAAAAAACAAAAAACATATACTTACAGTTACCATGCAATTCTCAGTTTGTAAGTTTGCAAAGTATTTTTCTTATTAATACAGGGTCAAGATATATTCCCAGTAGATTACTAAAGGTAAGATAACTATTAGGTTCATTCAAAATACAATAAATACAGTAAATAAATAAATAAATTTCCCTTCCCGAGAAGGCAGAAACTGTTAATCCTTCTTAGGTGTGAAGCTATATAAGGAGTCTGTACAGCAGTCTCTCTGGTAAGATCATAGAGAAAAGGAATAATGAATGTTTCCAGAATAAGAAAGTCCTTGAAAGAAGGATACTCCAGGTCCTGCTTCTACTCTAAAAGCAAACATTTTCATTTCTATTACAGTACTATTGCATGAAATAGGAGAATAAGTAAAAAAAAAAAAAAAAAAAAAAACTTAAAAAAGCAGGTAAATAATAAAAATTATTTTATATTTATCTGGAGGAGGGAAGAGTCTTAATGAAATCCCTTTCTGGTGTATCATACTGACCCCAGCTTGATATTGTCTATACCAATCTTTCTCAACCTTGTCACTATCGATACTTTGGGCCAGATAATTATGTCTTGTGTAGTCAAGACTTTTTAGCAGCATCCCTGGTCTCTACCCCTATATGCCAATAGCAGTGCCCTCTAACAAGTCATGACAATGTAGCAGAGCAGAATCTGCCCTCCCAAAATATTTCTTTGGCATGAAGATTATTTTAGGCTGATTATTTGTTTTTTACTTTTTATTGAATTATAGTTGATGTACAATATTTCAAGTGTACAGCAAAGTGATTCAGTTATACATATATATTATTTTTCAGATTCTTTTCCATTATAAGTTATTATAAGATATTGAATATAGTTCCCTATGTTATACAGTAGATCCTTACTGTTTATCTGTTTTATATATACTAGTGTGTACTTGTTAATCCCCATTTCCTAATTTATCCCTCTCTTCCTTCCCCTTTGGTAATCATAAGTTTGTTTTCTATGTCTGTGGGTCTATTTCTGTTTTGTTAATAAGTTCACTGGTATCATTGTTTTACATTCTACATATAACTGATATCACATATTTATCTTTCTCTGTCTGACTTCACTTAGTATGATAATGCCTGGGTCCATCCATGTTGCTGCAAGTAGTATTTCAATCTTTATATGTATGTATATATATATATATGCCACACTTTCTTTATCCATTCACCTGCTGATGGACATTTAGATTGCTTACATGGCTATTTACATGGCTATTTATAATAGTGTTGCTACGAATACTAGGGTGCATGTATCTTTTTAAATTAGAATTTTTGTCTTTTCTTGATATATGCCCAGGAGTGGGATTGCTGGATCATATGGTAGTTCTATTTTTAGTTTTTTAAGGAACCTCCATACTGTTCTCCATAGTGGTTGCACCAATTTACATTCCTACGAACAATATAGGAGGGTTCTCTTTTCTCCATACCCTCTCCAGCGTTTATTATTTGTAGACATTTTGATGATAGCAGTTCTGACTGGTGTGAGGTGATACCTCATTGTAGTTTTGATTTTCATTTCTCTAATAACAACAGATTGTTAATTTGCATTTCTCTAATTAACAATGTTGAGCATCTTTTCATGTGCCTGTTGAACATCTCTATGTCTTCTTTGAAGAATTGTCTATTTATATCTTCTGTCCATTTTTTATTGGGTTGTTTGCTTTATTGATATTGAGCTGAATAAGCTGCCTGTATATTTTGGAAATTAATCCCTTGTCAGTCGCATCATTTGTAAATATTTTTTCTTATTCCATAGGTTGTCTGTTTTTTTTTTTTTATGGTTTTGTTTACTGTGCAAAAGCTGGTAAGTTTAATTAGGTTCCATATGTTTATTTTTGCTTTTGTTTCCATTACTGTAGGAGAGGAATCCAAAACAATATTGCTGCAATCTATGTCAAAGAGTGTCCTGCCTATGTTTTTCTTTAGTTTTATAGTATCTGGTCTTACATTTAGGTCTTTAATCTATTTTGAGTTTATTTTTGTACATGGTGTTATAGAATGTTCAAATTTCATTCTTTTACATGTAGCTGTCCAGTTTTCCCAGCACCACTTATTGAAGAGGCTGCCTTTTCTACATTGTATACTCTTGCCTCCTTTGTCATAGCTTAGTTGGCCATAATTGTGTGGGTTTATTTCTGGGTTTTCTATCCTGTTCCGTTGATTTATGTGTCTGTTTTTGTACTGGTACCATACTGTTTTGATTACTATAGCTTTGTTGTATAATCTGAAGTCAGGGAACCTGATTTCTCCAGCTCCAGTCTTCTTTCTCAAGATCACTTTGGGTATTCAGGGTCTTTTGTGTTTCCAGTGAAATTTAAAAATTTTTTGTACCAGTTCTGTGAAAAAAAAGTATTTGGTAATTTGATAGGGGTTGCATTGAATCTGTAGAGGCTGATTATTTTTAAGAAACTACCAACACTGGAGAACCTCTAAAAACCAGGTAAAAAATACTTTTTGTAAGAGACATTTACATTTACAGATGGTCCCCAACTTATGATGATTCAACTTACATTTTTTTTCAATTTTATGATGGAGTGAAAGTGATTAATAGGCATTCAGTAGAAACTGCACTTTGAACTTAAAATTTTGATTTTTTCCTGGGCCACAGCTCCCAGTCAGCCACAAGATCACAAGGGTAAACAACTGATACATTTACAACCATTCTGTGTCCATACAACCATTCTGTTTTTTATTTTCAGTACAGTGTTCAATAAATTACATGAAATATTCAATAATTTATTATAAAATAAGTTTTATGTTGGATGATTTTGCCCAACTGCAGGCTAATGGAAGTATTCTGAACATGTTTAAGGTAGGCTAGGCTAAGCTATGATGTTTAGGAAGTTAGGTATAAAATGCATTTTTGACTTATGATATTTTAAACTTATGATGGGTTTATCAGGATGTAATGCCATTGTACATAAATGAAGATATGTATAAGGCAAATCTCCATTTGTGAGGGTGTCTCCCACCCTGTATCAGGAAGAGGGAGATAGCCTTATCCCTGAAAACTCTTATTAATGCAGCAGACAAAACTTAACTCCATATAATAACCTTACTCTTGTTTATTGTGCTTTTTCTGGTAATCTCCCAGGTTAACTGACTCCCTACATCCAACATGTTCTTTTGTCTTTAATTAGTTGAAGGTGGTATTTAAGGTGAGGGTTTCTTCTATTTCGGGAAGTTACTCAGTTTTTCTGGGTATCTCCCATGTACACAGGAGATATACATGTTATTAAACTTTTATTTGTTTTTCTCCTGTTAATCTGTTTTACACCAATTTAATTAGTAAACCAGCCAAAGAATCTAGGAAGGAAATTATGTCTGCTCTTACAACAACAAAAATATCCTCAGACATTGCCAAGTGGCCCCTTGGGGAGCAAAATCACCCCCAGCTGAGAACCACCACCCTACACAGTACTGCCTAGAATAGCACATGGCACATTCCCCTTACATAGCATTTGCATATACTGTCACCTCTTCCTGGCTTGGTCTTCTTCAGATACACAGATGCATGCACATACACACACACACACACACACACACACACACACACGTAGGTGTTTCAGATTTTAAGAACAATTTTTTAAATGGGAAATGTTAAAACTTGAAGGTTATATTTTTTTATTTTAATATAAAAAACATTTACTAAGTACTTATTACATGCAGAGCAATGTGAAATACATTAAATAAGTTCTAAAGATAAAAAAGGAACACTTCCTTCCAAAAAAAGTTTGTAATCTGTAAAGAGAGATCCAAATTATTAGAACACATTGCAGAGTAAATTAACACCATTAGAGAGGACAAATGGTGAGGAAATTAAAAGAAGATATGACACCTAGGCATATTGGTCAAATAACTTTCTTAAGGCTCTTTGCAAGAAACAACCTTGCCCTCTTTCTTGAAGACATGTTTTAAAGTCCCTGAATTTAAATTTGTCCCCTAAGACCTCCTTCTCCTTTCTAGGAATGTTAGGAGACTTTAGTTAGAAGAACCATGAATTTCTCTCAAGCGATGTTAAATTTCAAGACACTTAATCAGAGGTGTCTGTTTATTCATCACTATTCAGTGCTAATACTCTCTTACATTACATCCTGTGAAAATGACAATTTTTTTGATCTTCATAGAACTCTGGTAATTAACTGAGAGAATTATTAGCTTCATTTTGTAGGGAGGAATTAAAGGCCCAGAAAATCTCACTGAGTTTTCAAAACTACTGTGAGAAATAACTTTATATCCTTATTTTAAAATGTGCTATTGTTAGCTTTAATGTGGTTTAAAAGTTATATCCTACTGAGCTTGAATAACAGTTGACAGTAGCTTGAAGAAGAACCTGATTTGGCTATGAGCTAAAAAGCCATGTAACATTATTATTAAGAGAACTGGGACAGAAATGTTTCATGCATAAACCTTGTCTATAAATATCTTTAGTAACCGAAGCTTTAATTTCAAAAGCAAAGCTACGTATCAGAAAATTGATAATTAGAAAAAGAGCTTAATTATTTCTTCCATTTTTCTAATAGGAAGAGCAAAGAAGTTAGGTAGAACATATAAGAAATCTGCTAGCTGATCTTTGAAACTAGGAATGTCAATGAGGTAAACCACACATTTCTTTAGCTAATAGACTAAGCAAGAAGAACAGAAAAGCAAACAAATTGTCATATTTTGCAAGTATGCCACAAAAAATTTCTGAAACAGGATAAAGGTCCACAATTGGTTTATATACTGTACCTCACAGTTGCTGACATGGTAAATTCTAGACTAGTAATATTCATTATAGCTACTTAAGCCTAGATATAGACAATGGTAAGACTAATCAAAGGTGAATAATAAAGGATGGCTAATGTTTAAATAAATCTCTTAATCTGGTAGTCTGTTTAAACTAATGATGGCATTAATGTTTATTATTAGAGGTTTTAAATAAAAATTATTAATTTTTTACTAATTTTTTTTACTAATGTGAAGCCCCACCTGTTGGTTCAGATCACAAGACAGTAATCATCTTGTCACTGTACATGTTAATTTAAAGGTGGGGTAAATATGCAGGAGAAATGAAATAGTTCCCAACATGTTGACATTATACCAGGTCATAAAGTGTCAGTAAGTAAAGTATTCCAATAGAAAAATCGTCAAAAAGACAAGGCCCACATCTACATAATTACCATGGAAAATGAGATCTGGGGCAGTGGATAACCCTAGGTTGTTTTGGTACCATGATAGCAGCAATGAAGGTATTTAAAAGATTTTTTTTAACTTTTGAAATAATTTGAGACTTACAGAAAGTTCTAAAAACACTACAGAGAATTCTCACTTCACCCAGTATGCCCTAATGTTAACATTTCTTATAATTATGAATAATTTTATAAATAATTAATATTGATACAATACTATTAAGCTGCAGACATTGTAGCTCATTAACTTTCTCTCTATTGTTCTTTTTCTGGACCAGGATCCGACATTGCATTTGGCTGTTATGTCTTCTCAATATCCTCCAACCTGTGACAGTTCCTTCGTCTTTCTTTGTCTTTCATGACCTTCACACATTTGAGGAGCATTTGTCAGCTATTTTATCCCTTAAAAATCCCTTAATTTTGGGTTGTCTCTTGTTTGCTTATGATTATATTGAGGTCGCTTTTTTGGCAAGAATACTATAAAAATGATGTTATATCTTTCTCTGAGCATTGTATTAGGAAATAAATGAATAAATGATAATGTATCTCATTATTAGTGATGTTAACTTTGGTCACTTGGTCAACATTATGTTTGCCAGATTTGTCCACTATGAAGGTACAGGAATTTTCAGAAGGAACACTGCTCTACTGACATGTTAGTTTTAGCCCAATGAATGCCTTTTGAACTTCTGACATCCATAACCAGAAGGAAATAAACTTGGTGTTGTTAAGCCACTGAGTTTGTGGTAATTTCTTACAGCAGCAATAGGAAACTAACACAGCACCCATTTTATTATTTAAAATAAAAACATTCAATTTGTCAGATATTTCTGAAAGAAAAGTGTTTGCATTAATCAGGATTTATATCTTGCCAAAAATAATTTGACTTGCTACTCTTGAAAATGAGGAAGGCTTAATTTCATAGACCACAACTGGTTGGAAACAGGAGATTTTGATTAAAAAATACCAGCTTTATATTTGCTTTCAATTCCAGGTCTAGCGTCTAGTGTACTCTAGGATCAGCAGAGCCATTGTACTTCTTCAAAGAGGTAAAACTCAGGAAAATTCTTTCAACTAGTTTGGGTATGAGTGAAATGGAGAGTACATCAAGTAACACCCAGAGTTCAAAGCAACTATTTAATTTTAGTTAGATAAAAGATTATCTAACTAAATACTTTGACTTGGTATTTTACTAAATATAATCTTCTGTGTAGGTTTGGTTTTTCTGTAATCAAATATGTGTGGTTGCATGCGTGTATGTGCCTATGTATATGCATATGTCCCTCTTCATAGTGGATTAAACACAGAATTAATCACTTTATTTCATTGAAATTACAGGTATTCCACAAGTATTTTCTATTGTTCATGGGGAACATGATGTTGATAATGATGAGAAAAATATTTACATTATTTTTTTCTTAGACCACTGCAAGCATTTTTTAAAGTCAGTTTGATTTTCCCTGGGTTAATTCTTCAGAAAGATTGACTTATTTTCCCCAGCTTTACTGATGTATAATAGACTTGTAACATTGTGTATGTTTAAGTTATACAAAGGGATAATTTAGCATAAGTATATAAAGCAAATGATTATCACAAGGGTAGTTAACATATGTACACCTCACATAGTTATTATTTTAATTTATGGTGAGAACATTTAAGATTTACTTTCTTAGAAATTTTCAAGTATACAACATAGTATTATTAACTATAATCACCACTCAGTATATAACACCCCCACAACTTATTCAATTTATAACTGAAAATTTGTACACTTTGATCAACATCTCCCTATTTCCTCCATGCCCCAGCCCCTAGCAACCAAAAATCGACTTCCTGTTTGGCTTTTTTAGATTCCACGTACAGTTGAGATCATACAGCATTTGTCTTTATCTGACTTATTTCACTTAGTGTAATACTTTCATTGTTCATCCATGCTGTTGCAAATGGCAGGAGTTCTTTATTTTTTTTTTAAATTTTATTGGAGTATAGTTGATTTACAACGTTGTGATAGTTTCAGGTGTGCAACAAAATGATTCAGTTATACATATATATATATTTATTCTTTTTAAAAATTTTTTAATTTTATATTGGAGTATGGTTGATTAGCAGTGTTGTGCTAGTTTCAGATGTACAGCAAAGTGATTCAGTTATACATATACATGTATCTATTCTTTTTCAAATTATTTTCCCACTTAAATCTTCCTTTTCCTGTATGAATAATGTTCCATTATACATATGTATTGTGCACTTTTTTATCCATTAATTCATTGATGGACACTTAGGTTGTTTCCATGCCTTGGCTATTATGAATAATGCTGCAATAAACATAGAGGTGCAGATATCTCTTCAAGATGGTGATTTCATTTCTTCTGGATATACACCTAGAAGTGGAATTGCCGGATGATGTGATAATTCTATTTTTAATTTCTTGGGAAATTTCCATACTGATTTATATAGTGGTTGAACCAATTTAAATTCCCACCAACAGTTCATAAGGGTTCCCTTTTCTCCATCACATTATTCTTAAACATGCATACACTTTTGTACCTTTTCTTTGATATTACCTGAAAAAGCCACATACTGCTCTTGTGATGACAGGAGAAGTATTTTCACCTTGACTGTACACAGTTCTTCTTATTTCAATTTTGCTCTCCTACTTGATTGGGGAAAGGAACCAAAGTTTGATTTTTTTTTTTTTATTGACCACTTCTGATAAAGAACCATTACTCTTCCAAGTTTAATTTTTTAAATTGTTGTTACTGTCTAAATTGTCTAAATTCTGAAAGTATTCCCAAGTAGTTAACTCATTTAGGTAAAATAAATTTGATTTCTATAATATTGTTTAAATTTAGAAAATTCTAGATGGTGTCTATGGTTTTTGAACTACATATAGTTTCTTCACATGACTTGCTTTGTTTCAATTTATTTCTTTAAAAAAATCTACAGTGCAAAACAGAAGTTAAAATGAGATCAGATAATAAAAGTGATGATTCAGATAAATCTTATAAGTCCTACTTCATATGGGAATATTATCAAATCAAGAAACACTCTTATTTTTCATCAGTTCCTAAGACTCAATTGAAAAAACAGGAATTTTTAAAACAATTTTCTAGAATTTAAACAAATCTTCTTCTTTATTTGAAAAACTTACTTTGTTTCTCAGAACACAGTGCAAGAAAGATTCGTTTTTAAGGTTTGTATTGTTTTATACAAAAGAGACCATGATAAATCTATACCAATTTTTCTTATCATTCACTGAAAAGAACATTTCTGAGCACCTACTGTTTGCATGACATCGTGCTGTAGTGATAAACATAGCTAATATTTTAAAATAAACAATAGAATACTGAGAAGCTAACTGGAAGTATTATTAAGCTTTGGCTAGATTTTACTTGGGGCAACTCGGGCCAAGAATGGGAATAATAAGCTATATTGAGGCAGCCCAGGATGTCAGGCTGAAGCCTGATGAATGAGATGGAAACATGAGGCATTATTGATTGGGTTTTGCTTTCACCGATTTAAGTGTAAGAGATGAAACTTGGAAAAGTAAAAGTTTTCCTTAGGCAGGGAAAGAGATGCATGAGTGCTTCTCCAGGGGATGGGCAGCTGCCAGTCTAGAGAACAAGCTAACCAGTGTACAAGTCACAGACAAGAGAGCCAGGAAGATCTGCCAGACAGGCAAGAATGATTAATATTCAACCATTTATCCACCCACCGGGACACGTTCACACTTCAGACAGCAAAGGTCGAGCACAAAATACTATATCTCCCCTTGCAGGATTTTGTGATGGCTTGATTGCTAACTAGCTGGCTTAGTGGTCACTGCGATTAAATTACCTATATGGTCGACATTTTCTTTATCTTAACATTCTGGAAATATGCAGTTATTTTTGGTGATTTGTTTCCTGCTAAATATTCTGTATTGCTTACTGAAGATTTTAGAACCCTGTAGTGCCTTCACATGCTTCTTGTTATAAATTAACTTAGAAAACTATGGGAAGCACAGCTCTCTTAGAAGCTCAGGGACAACACCTTTGTTTGTCTCAACACTAATGATAAAACTGGGATCCAAAATGACAGCAACACATTCAGAGCACAATCAAAGGTGATTGGGGACCTTCACTTATTTATTATGCTACCTTTCCTGTGTCCTATTTGTTTAATGTTGCTCTATTTTTACTAGGGCCCCTGAAGTTGGGTAAAAAGAAATCATAACTAGTATTAATGAGTTCCCTTTTGGGTAAGAGGACTCCTAGGTGAGTCTATCACAGATTAAGCCTTCCAAAAGAGTCTAATTTGAGTGTTATTTATTCTGTCACTACTACTTATCAATTATTTAACATAATCTTTATCACCAGCTTATTTCAACATCTAAAAATATTAAGGTACAGTTAGGAGAGGTCTTTTTGAAATTAGCTCCTATACATTCTGGAAACAAGTATGCTTCTAGGGAACTAAAGGAAGAAAAAGACAAGATTCTCTTGCTCATATAATTTGGAACTTAAAGTGCCTATCTCTATTCCTGTAGCATAATTCATTCGCTGAAGTTCATGACATAATAAGGCTCACAAGACTACAGCAGAGACAAGAGGGGTAACTAGGGCTTTCTACTCTCCAGACACCATGTTACGAGGGAAGGAGATGGTGGAGAATACAAAGGGGTCAGTGAATAACACCTTTCTTTTCCTTAATCAGTCTCTGAATCTGTCAAAAAATAAGACAGAAGAATCAACACATGGAAGCAAAAAATTGTCCTTACAATTGGTAAACTGCATAGGAGGATGTAGCAAGATAGTGGGCTTCCTAATACTACATCATAGAATTAGACCAACTTGCCCATACATTAACAACCGGGGCTGGAAATTTGTAGACCTCCCCATGGAGAGGCACACCTTTTAAAAGCTAATAAAATCCAAGAGCAGACCAGAGCCCATGCTTCTTACAGGTACCTTGGTTCCCAAGAGGAAAGAGTGGCTTAGCCATGCATGCCTTCTTCATGCAAACATCAAGCAAAACTCATCCCAGCTATCCTCATTTCCAAAGGAGATGGGAAAAAAGTGGTAGTCAGGTCTACTTAGGGAAAATGTCTTATTGGTAAAAGTTAAAGAATTGAAGACTAAGCACCCTTTTCAAGTGAGTTTCTACTTCTGTCTGAATGGAGTGGGCTCTGCCAGTAGAAATGTAATCAGGTCTTAGAAGAAAGACCAAAGTCCTCAGCTCAACCCAGCTTCATCCCAGCTCTCCCTCTATACCTTGGAAACTCCTGCCCTAAGGAAAATGAATAGAAAGGAGTGGTGATTTGGAAAGGGAAAGGCAAATTAGTCACAGATAAGATGGGTATCAATAGGACATTGCTCACATTTCATCAGAGCAAATACAAAGTTTGGACAAAGATGGCCTGTATCTGAGAGACAAATGAACAGTAATGCCATGGCAATTTTGCAGACATACGATAAACGCATTTGAAAGAATGAACATAGGAACAAAAACAACAAATGAGATGTACAGAAGGGAGACAAAGAACTCAGTATGGGAAAAAATATCACCTAAGAAATAAAAGCAACACTATACAAGTGCTACAGAAGAATGTAAAAAAAATTGACACAACATAAAATGAGCTCAAAATTACATAATTAAAAAATTAGAATGAGATGAAAACATACTGTAACATTAAGAGAACAGATGTAGGAATAAATAACTCCAATACAGACATATTGCTTAAGTGAAAAAATAGTGAGGGACAGAATAGAGATTTGACACATTCATAATGAGTAAAAAAAAGGCAAGAATAGGAATAACTAGTGAGAAGATGAAATTATATAGAACAGGAAAAAATGATCCAAAATAAAGGTAGTATCTTTGACATAATGAATATAAGATATGAAGCATAAAAATATTCAGAATATAGGAAAATGGGTTTGAAATGTAGAAAGACATGACTAGTCAGATTAAGTATGTATAATATCTCATGGAAAAGTGATCAAAACAAGTGTATCAAGATAAATTTTGACCTATTGAACTATAAAGAGAAAGGAAGGCTTTTGACATCCAATTACAAAAAGTAAATCACTTACAATATGAAAGATTAAATCTAGACTGATCTCATACTGCACAGCAATAATCAATGCCAGAAGATATGGAATACTTTCTAAAAAAATTCTAGGAAAGATATTTTCACTCAACAACATACCTACACAAATTCTTCTTCAAGTTAGATGAAACTAGGAAAAAAGCACTGAAAACCTGAACTAATTCAGGTAATAAAGTAAATATTAAAACAATTCTAAATGATAGAAATCTATCTAGATTTATCAAGAAATAAATCATAATCGAATGATAACATGGAAAAAATGGGTGGTATGGTTTGGAATGATATGCTAAAATATTATTTTCTTCTGCTTTTTATGGTTTCAGTTTAATCAAATATGGATCACTTTAATAAAAATCATTGTCTGTACTTTTCAAGAACAAATAGTATAATTCCATTTAGGTAAAAATTTTTAAACAGTCAAAATTAATTTATAGTACAGAAATAAATCAACATTTGACTGGATCCAAGAGTAGGAGATTTACCTATGAAGGCACATGGGGGAATATTTCTGTAATGTAAATGTCTACATCTTGACTGTGGTCCTGCTTACACAGGTGCATAAATTTATCAAAATTCATACAACGTTTTACTGAAAATAGGAGTGTCTTATCATAATTACATTATACTTCAATAAACTTGATTTAAAATGCAATATGAGTAACTGATGACAAATAATCTGGTGGCATGGTGATTATTAGTCATATACAAAATACACACACACACAGATACTTTATACTGAGTGGCTATGATTACTTTGTGATCAAACAATAGAATTTTTATCCTAGAATTTAGGTAAAAAGATTAAACAAAACTCCAAGACTCTTAAATAAATGGTCCTTTGAGAGGTCCACTTAAATGAGTGGTCCTTTGTGAGAGGCTGCTATCTCTAATGTTGTTTCCCCTGCCCAGTCATCTGATGCATGTCCTCAACCATCCACAGTGATTTTATAATTTTCAGAAAAAATATCCAAAATTATTTACCAATTTTCCCATTAGACTCTGGATTCAACATATTGTGATACAGAACATGCTATCTCCAATTCAATCTACAATCCAATTTGATTTCTTTCATTCTGAAATACAATTTCAGTGAAATATAAATTGGTCATTATTTTTAACAGTTAATTATATATTTAACACCTGTTCAGAACATTTTAATCCTAAATGCAAGCTATTTTAATGGTCCATGAATTATGATACATATGACTTTTACATTAATAAATATTTATGTTTTATTCCATACATCTATGTATATAAGTACTGTTTAGATAGATGAGATGTTAGAAATATATGATGGATTGATGGATGATAGGTGGGCAGATAGATACATAGATAGATAGGGAACTAGGTAGATAGATATTACATCGACTTTTTTTTTCTATACATCTCCCAAATCCACATACCCTTTCCAATTTGGGGAAACCATTCTCAGAGTAAGATTGAGTGTAAAACCAGTGAAGCTCCAGCTCTGTGCACCATGACTCACAGGAACCTCTATGAGTGCTAGAAGTTGTCATGGGGTTACCTTAGTTTACTGCTTTGAGGTTTTTCAGGGAGCAGCACAGAGATATGGAGCCCTGGTGGAGCTCAGTGTACTTTCTGAGTTGAGGAGACAGAGCTGAGAGTGTGAGGACACCAAGGCAGAAGAGATCACAGGGCAGAGTACCAAAGAAGGAAAAGCTACACAGAGAGAAAACTCAGGAGACCTGTACTGGATCCACCTCAAATATTCAGCAGAGTACAGATCAACATATGTCTGTGAGGAAACTACACAAAGCTGGGGAAAGGACCATCCTAAATGAATAGAGGGGCAGTCACCAATGCTCAAGGAAGGCCAGGAATAATTCCTCTTCTCAATAGCCAGATTTGAAAACCTTATGATCATAGGACACTATGAATGGAGTACTCAGAAGTGTCCTGCACTATTAGTGTAGAATAATTATCCCTAGACTAAATATTGCCCTTATCCGGTGCAACAAATCATAAAAGGATCAAACTGTTTCTAAGAAACTTGACTGTATCCTAGAACAAAGCTCAAAAATTTTCATAGAAATAAAATACAACTAGAACTCAACAAGTAAAAATTAATAATGCTTGGCATCCAATCAAATGTTACGATGTATGCAAATAAGCAGGAAAACATGATTCTACTGAGGGAAAAAGAAATCTAGCACTATGTTAAACATATACTGAAGTCTCAATAAATGTTTGCTGAATGAGTGACTGACAGACTGAATCATAGAAAACAAATTTGTCTCAATGTTCTTGCTCACTAAGAATATTTCTTTTCCCAAGTATTTTTCTTCAGCTAAAATTCTTGTCATATTATTTCTTATGAATCTTTCAAAAGGTAAAACTCCCTACGAGATGCTGGACAGATGTTTCAGCATTGATCACAGATCTGGACCAAATTGAACAGAAAATATTTATTAAATGAGCAAATGAAGGAAGGAGAAAAATAAGGAACAAAAGATGATAAAATATTTTAAATGCTAGGACTAACAACAAATTATCTATTCACCATTACTATATACAAATATTTTCATCACTTCAACAGCATTTTCTTCTCTAACTGAAGATGAGTTCTGGGATTTAAATGATACCTGAGTTTGTGCATTTTGGACCAAAAATAATAGAGCTTTAGACTAATGATCTTCACAATCTAGAAAAGGATATAATTTTCTTTCTCACTGTTTCCAAACTTTTATTGCATATCATTTTTTTAACTACGTGTCAAATTATAACTCCATCTTACAAGTAACTATTTAATTAATTGCTAATAAAAAACAACAGATTTTCTGGAGTCATTAGGATTTAAATAATTTACCAACATATTAATTTAAGTTTGCTTTTTAAAAAAAGGTTTAGCAGTCATTACTTTAGTTGCAGGATTAAAACAGTTCTTTTTTTTTAATTTTTAAATTTTATTTTATTGTTTTTTACACAGCAGGTTCTTATTAGTCATCAATTTTATACACATCAGTGTATACATGTCAATCCCAATCCCCCAATTCATCACCCTCCCACCCCAATTCATCACCCTCCTACCCCCGCTTGGTTTTCCCCCCTTGGTGACCATACGTTTGTTCTCTACATCTGTGTCTAAATTTCTGCCCTGCAAACCAGTTCATCTGTACCATTTTTATAGGTTCCACATACTTGCAATATATGATATTTGTTTTTATATATGATATTTGTTTTTCTTTTTCTGACTTACTTAACTCTGTATGACAGTCTCTAGATCTAGCCACGTCTCTACAAATGACCCAATTTTGTTCCTTTTTATGGCTGAGTAATATTCCATTGTATATATGTACCACATCTTCTTTTTGTTTTTTGTACCACATCTTCTTTATCCATTCGTCTGATGATGGGCATTTAGGTTGCTTCCATGACCTGGCTATTGTAAATAGTGCTGCAATGAACATTGGGATGCATGTGTCTTTCTGAATTACGGTTTTCCCTTGGTATATGCCCAATAGTGGGATTACTGGATCATATGGTAATTTTATTTTTAGTTTTTTAAGGAACCTCCCTACTGTTCTCCACAGTGGCTGTATCAATTTACATTCCCACCAGCAGTGCAAGAGGGTTCCCTTTCCTCCACAACCTCTCCAGCATTTGTTGTTTGTAGATTTTCTGTTGATGCCCATTCTAACTGGTGTGAGGTGGTACTTCATTGTAGTTTTGATTTGCATTTCTCTAATACTTAGTGATGGTGAGCAGCTTTTCATGTGCTTCTTGGCCATCTGTATGTCTTCTTGGGAGAAATGTCTATTTTGGTCTTCTGCCCATTTTTGGATTGGGTTGTTTGTTTTTTTATTATTGAGCTGCATGAGCTGTTTATATATTATGGAGATTAAACCTTTGATGGTCGATTCACTTGAAAATATTTTCTCCCATTCTTAGGGTTGTCTTTTTGTCTTGCTTATGGTTTCCTTTGCTGTGTAAAAGCTTTGAAGTTTCATTAGGTCCCATTTGTTTATTTTTGTTTTTATTTCCATTATTCTAGGAGGTGGATCAAATAAGATCTTGCTGTGATTTATGTCAAAGAGTGTTCTTCCTATGTTTTCCTCTAAGAGTTTTATAGTGTCCAGTCTTACATTTAGGTCTGTAATCCATTTTGAGTTTTTGTGTATGGTGTTAGGGAGTGTTTTAACTTCATTCTTTTACATGTAGCTGTCCAGTTTTCCCAGCACCACTTATTGAAGAGACTGTCTTTTCTCCATTGTATATCCTTGCCTCCTTTGTCATAGATTAGTTGACCATAGGTGCATGGGTTTACCTCTGGGCTTTCTATCTTGTTGCATTGATCTATGTTTCTGGTTTTGTGCCAGTACCTTCTAGTCTTGATTACTGCAGCTTTGTAGTATAGTCTGAAGTCAGGGGTTCTGGTTCCTCCAGCTCCATTTTTTTCCCTCAAGCCTGCTTTGGCTATTTGGGGACTTTTGTGTCTCCATACAAATTTAATTTTTTTTTTTCTAGTTCCTTAACAAATGACATTGGTAATTTTTTTTTTTTTTTTTTTGTGGTAGGTGGACCTCTCACTGTTGTGGCCTCTCCCATTGTGGAGCACAGGTTCTGGACGCACAGGCTCAGAGGCCATGGCTCATGGGACCAGTTGCTCCGTGGCATGTGGGATCTTCCCAGACCAGGGCACAAACCCATGTCCCCTGCATCAGCAGGTGGACTGTCAACCACTGTGCCACCAGGGAAGCCCTACTATTAGTAATTTGATAGGGGTTGCATTGAATCTGTAGATTGCTTTGGGTAGTATAGTCATTTTCACAATATTTATTCTTCCAATCCAAGGACAGGGTATATCTCTCCATCTGTTGGTATCATCTTTAATTACTTTCATCAGTGTCCTATAGTTTTCTGCATACAGGTCTTTTGTCTCCCTAGGTAGATTTATTCCTAGGTATTTTATTCTTTTTGTTGCAGTGGTGAATGGGAGTGTTTCCTTCATTTCTCTTTCAGATTTTTCATCATTAGTGTATAGGAATGAAAGAGATTTCTGTGCATTAATTTTGTATCCTGCAAGTTTACCAAATTCATTGGTTAGCTCTATAGCTTTCTGGTGGCATATTTATGATTCTCTATGTATAATATCATGCCATATGCAAACAGTGAGAGTTTAACTTCTTCTTTTCCAATTTTTTCTTGTTTTATTTCTTTTTCTTCTCTAATTGCCATGGCTAGGACTTCCAAAACTATGTTGAATAATAGTGGTGAGTGGACATCCTTGTCTCGTTCCTGATCTTAGAGGAAATACTTTCAGTTTTTCACTATTGAGACTGATGTTTGCTGTTAGTTTGTCATATATTGCCTTTATTATGTTGAGGTAGCTTCCCTCTATGCCCACTTTCTGGAGAGTTTTTGTCACAAATAGGTGTTGAATTTTGTCAAAAGCTTTCTCTCCATCTATTGAGATGATCATACCATTTTTATTCTTCAATTTGTTAATATGGTGTATCACATTGATTGATTTGCATATATTGAAGAAGCCTTGCATCCCTGGGATAAATCCCACTTGATCATGGTGTATGATCGTTTTAATGTGTTGTTGGATTCTGTTTGCTAGTATTTTCTTGAGGAGTTTTACATGTATATTCATCAGATATATGGCTTGTAGTTTTCTATTTTTGTAGTATCTTTGTCTGGTCTTGGTATCACGGTTATGGTGGCCTCATAGAATGAGTTTTGGAGTGTTCCTTCCTCTGCAATTTCTTGGAAGAGTTTGAGAAGGATGGGTGTTAGTTCTTCTCTAATTTTTTGATAAAATTCACCTGTGAAGCCATCTGGTCCTGGACTTTTGTTTGTTGGAAGATTTTTAATCACAGTATCAATTTCATTACTTGTGATTGGTCTGTTCATATTTTCTATTTCTTCCTTGTTCAGTCTTGGAAGATTATACCTTTCTAAGAATTTTGTACAATTCTTCCAGGTTGTCCATTTTATTGGCATAGTGTTGCTTGTAGTAGTCTCTTAGGATGCTTTTGTGTTTCTGTGGTGTCTGTTGTAACCTCTCCTTTTTCATTTCTAATTTTACTGATTTGAGTCCTCTCTCTCTTTTTCTTGATGAATCTGGCTAATGGTTTATCAATTTTGTTTATCTTCTGAAAGAACCTGCTTTCAGTTTTAATGATCTTTGCTATTGTTTTCTTTGTTTCTATTTCATTTATTTCTGCTCTGATCTTTATGATTTCTTTCCTTCTGTTAACTTTAGGTTTTGTTTGTTCTTCTTTCTCTGCTTCTTTCAGGTTTAAGGTTATATTGTTTATTTGATATTTTTCTCATTTCTTGAGGTAGGTTTGTATAGCTATAATCTTCCCTCTTATAACTGCTTTTGCTGCATCCTATAGGCTTTGGATCATCGTGTTTTCACTGTCATTTGTCTCCAGGTATTTTCTGAATTCCTCTTTGATTCCTTCAGTGATCTCTTTGTTATTCGGTAAAGTATTGTTTAGCCTCCATGTGTTTCTGTTTTTTATGTGTTTTTCCCTGTCATTGATAGCTAACCTCATAGCATTGCGGTCAGAAAAGATTCTTGATATGATTTCAATTTTCTTGAATTTACTGAGGCTTGATTTGTGACCCAAGATGTGATCTATCCTCGAGAATGTTCCATGTCCTCTTGAGAAGAAAGTGTAATCTACTGTTTTTGGATGGAATGTCCTATAAATATCAATTAAATCTATCTGGTCTATTGTATCACTTAAAGCTTCTGTTTTCTTATTAAGTTTAGGTCTGGATGATCTGTCCATTGGTGTAAGTGAGGTGTTAAAGTCCCTCACTATTATTGTGTTACTGTCAATTTCCTCTTTTATAGCTGTTACCAGTTGCCTTATGTATTGTGGTGCTCACATATTGGGTGCATATATAATTATAATTGTTATATCTTCTTCTTGGATTGATCCCTTGATCATTATGTAGTGTCCTTCATTTTCTCTTGTAACAATCTTTATTTTAAAGTCTATTTTATCTGATATGAATATTGTTACTCCAGCTTTATTTTGATTTCCATTTGCATGGAATATCTCTTTCCATCCCCTCACTTTCAGTCTGTATGTGCCCCTAGATCTGAAGTGAGTCTCTTGTAGACAACATATATATGGGCTTGTTTTTGTATCCATTCAGCAAGTCTGCATCTTTTCATTGGAGCTTTTAATCCATTCACGTTTAAGGTAATTATCAATATGTATGTTCCTATGACCATTTTCTTAATTGCTTTGGGTTTGTTTTTGTAGGTCCTTTTCTTCTCTTGTGTTTCCCTCTTAGAGAAGTTCCTTTAGCATTTGTTGTAGAGCTGGATTGGTGGTGCCCTTAGCTTTTTCTTGTATGTAAAGCTTTTGATTTCTCTGTAGAATCTGAATGAGATCCTTGCTGGTACAGTAATCTTGGTTGTAGGTTCTTCCCTTTCATCATTTTAAGTATATAATGCCACTCCTTTCTGGCTTGTAGAGTTTCTCCTGAGAAATCAGCTGTTTTCAAAAATTTTTCTTTGTCTTTAATTTTTGCCAATTTGATTCCTATGTGTCTCGACATGTTTCTCCTTGGGTTTATACTGTATGGGACTCTCTGTGCTTCCTGGACTTGGGTGGTTATTTCCTTTCCCATGATAGGGAAGTTTTCAACTATAATCTCTTCAAATACTTTCTTGGGTCCTTTCTCTCTCTCTTCTCCTTCTAGGACCCCTATAATGCAAATGTTGCTGCGTTTAACATTGTCCCAGTGGTCTCTTAGGCTGTCTTCATTTCTTTTCATTCTTTTTTCTTTATTCTCCTCCACAGTTTTGAATTCCACCATTCTGTCTTCCAGGTCACTTATCTGTTTTTCTGCCTTATTTATTCTGCTACTAATTCCTTCTAGTGTAGTTTTTATTTCAGTTATTGTGTTATTTATCTCTGTTTGTTTGTTGTTTAATTCTTCTAGGTCTTTGTTAAACACTTCTTGCATCTTCTTGATCTTTGCCTCCACTCTTTTTCCGAGGCCCTGGATCATCTTCATTATCATTATTCTGAATTCATTTTCTGGAAGGATGCCTATCTGTACTTCATTTATTTGTTTTTCTGGGGTTTTATCTTGTTCCTTCATCTGGTACATAGCCCTCTGCCTTTTCATCTTGTCTTTCTGTGAATGTGGGTTTTATTCCACAGGCTGCAGGATCGTAGTTCTTCTTGCTTCTGCTCTCTACCTTCTGGTCTAAAACACAGTTCTTATTCCAAAAGTCTTGTTCTTTCCTGCCACAATCTTACAGGGTCTTCCATCACTAAGAGCCACTAAGCATCTGAAACAGCAATAAAATACCTGTCTCAAGAAATTTTAAAATTCACTACAATTTTAGATTGAACTTTACAATAAAAAGTTATTCAAAAACCATTTTATCTGTTCCCATTTGACATGCCTTACAAGTCTTACCTAGGGTTCTGCTGAGTTCTAGTGACAGTATATAGTGATAGAAGAAAGAAACAAAGGAGATAAACCCAATGGATATTTTTAAAATAATATTCTTACTTGTATATTAGACTTGAATGTGTCTCTATCTTAAATTGGACTGTTTATTGTCTTTTAAAATCAAATTTTATTTTCTTAAATCTCAATATGATGTTCACTTAGTTTCTGATTTTTTTCTTTAAACTATGGAAGGTTCTTTGATGTAAAATATATGATTTAAATATTTTGATTTGTACTTTATCCAAACAGCATTTACTCCATACTTAGATTTTGTTTTTTTTTAAGTAGTCCAGTTCTTTTTATGTTTAATAATGCTTAAGTGGCCACAGAATTTTATCAAAACCATAGTTTTGATAAACACAATTTCACTTTCTTGGCTTTAAAAACAATCAGAAATACATACTGGTGCCATGAGAGGGAACAATGAACAATACTATTTTATTTTAATTATAACTACTGCTTTTAAGGAAAATAATGCATTTTAATATTTTACATAAACTTTCACTGCTATTATTTTTCTGTTTCTTTACTCACTGAAGTCTGTTTCAAATTACTAATATATTGTGTCATTTAAAAAATTCAGCAAGATTCTTAATTATCACTTAATTTTATTTGTCAATTACTGAATGCATTGTTCTTCTTAAAGAGTAATTCAACATATGATTTTCTTTCCAATTCGAAAAGCACAGAAATTCCTGAAGTTGTATGGGTAGTAGACCTTTCAAACAGTATGAAAGAATATATCTTGCTCCTCAACCTTGATGATATTTTATACTTTTATGTGGCTTTTAGAGTGAAGGCATAACAGAGGAGTACAGGAACTATCTGTTAAAAGGTATGAAAAATTGCTAAAAGTTATTTTGTTAAAGGCCAATATAAATTCCTAGGACTTGGTCAATAAAATAGGTAGGGCTATTGTATGAAATCACATATTGCTTTAAGCATTACAAGAAAGATAAACCAATATTATCAGAAATTCTTTAGTTACATTACTAACACTTCAAATGAATACTTATTTAGAAGAGATATATATAAAAAGCTTTATTTTTTCTGTACATTAAATATGGTCTTGTATCCAATCTTGGGGTATAAATATGTTGAAAATTTGAATGTCCAGAGGCAGGTGGTGTGGGTTGGGAAAAACAGGTGAAGGGTGTTAAAAGGTAATAAGAAAAATACTGCAGTTGATGTAAAAAAAGACAGAAATTTTGAATCATATTTAAAATACTGATTTTATATATATGTATATATATGTTTATGTATATGCTAAAAAATTAACTCTATTTTACTTTATTAAAAAAAATTAAAATATTTTTGGAGCATGAACCAATCAAAAAATGAATTAAATAATTTAAAATGGATAACCAACAAGGACTTACTGTATAACACAGGAAACTGTGCTCAATATTTGTGACAACCTAAATGGGAAAATAGTTTGAAAAAGAAGAGATACATCTATATGTATAACTGAATCACTTCGCTGTACACCTGAAACTATCACAACACTGTTAATCAACTGTACTCCAATATAAAATAAAAAGTTAAAAAAATAAATAAATAAAATAACTTTAAAAAGTGGTCTTGTCACCAATTTTGGGGTATATTTATGTTAAATTTTGAATATCCTTTTTATCTCATTTCATTTATGTTTCAAGAAAAAAGTTTAGTGAATCTCTTCAGACAATATTTCAGAGAAATTCATCAGTATCTATTTCCCAGGCAGGGGCTGGAAGGTTAGAACCAATCTTACTTAGTCATCTCCACAATTGTTACTATTCACTATGCCCAAATCACTAGTGAACAGATCCACATTATCAGGTTTAGAAGAGACAAAGTGAATGGACAGAATTTCAGTCATTTAGTTAACTTGCATAGATGTATCCTCAGGCTTCTGAGCACCTCAGACCTTTGTGGGTCATTCTCAATTGGTCTGAAGGCATATTTCCTGACAGAGATTACCAAACCTCATGGTGCCATCTTTAATGAACTTGCGTTAGTCATTCACCACCCCTTTCCCACTTGCCATTACCAGAACAAGTATGCTCTGTAACCCTCACCAAAATTTTTTTATTTCTAGACATGCCTTAAAAATGAAAATGTATGGCTGAAGCATCATTGGAGAAAGGATATAGTTTAATCTTTATATGTAGGGAATTTGTATATTGAACTCTAAACTTTTAAGATGAGATCATTGAAATTTCCATATTAACAAATGTTCCAAATAATCTAGTATTCTGAATCAATACATGGTTTAAAAGATATGTTTACAAGGAAAATAGAGGTGAGATATATAAATGCTATCTTAAAAATAAACAAGGGAAAGCTTTCATAAGAGAACAGTTTGTCCTGAAAATTTTAATGTTTGATTATTCACTATCTCATCTTATTCTTTAATGGTATAAATATTCTTACTATTTTTCTATCTCCAGCATTTTCCACTGACACTGGTTTTCACATGGTAATAAGATTATTTTGGAAGACTTTAATATTGCTCGTTGAGTTATACCCAGCTCTAATGACTGTAAGTTCCCAGAGTTGTGAGCACAGTGTGGTGGTGAGGAAGGCTGTGGTGTCAGAGTGCTTGGGTTTGCTTGGGCTCCACCACAAGCTAACTGTGGGACCTAGAGCAGCTTGTTTTAATTCCTCTGTGCCTGCATAGCTGCATTTGTAAACTGTGACTAATAACAGTACTTAAAATATGGGCTGTTGTGAGGTTAAATGAGATAATGCCATGCTTTGCAATAGTAAATATTCATATATCATTTTTATTGATACTATTACAAATAGTTTCATTAGTCTCTGCCTCTTCTCTTGCCCACTTGCAATCTATGCATCCCACAGCAGCAGGAGGAATCCATTTAAGACTTAAAACAAACAATGTCACCACAATGCTTGACCTCTCCACGAGCTTCCTGTACATTTAGAAAAAGTTCCATACCCCTTACCAAGACCTAAAAGGTCATGGTGATCTGTCCCCAGACTGTTTCTGTTTTCACCTCCTAATGCTTAGTTCTCTAGCCTCAATGGCCTTCAACTTGCCCCTTTAGCACACCAAGGCCTTTTTACCACAATGCTTTGCACTAGGTCTTCTCTTAGAGCACAAGATCCGTGCGTGACTCACCCTTTATTTTTCCTTCTGCCTCAGCTCTGGTTTTAGAGAAATCTTCCTTAATTACTATATTGCTCTGGGTTCTTTTCTTCATAGAATTTGACACTAGCTAAAATTACCTTATTTATCTATTTATTATTTGTTTTCTTTCTCTCTCAGTAGACTGAAAGGTCCACAGGTATAGGGACATTTTCTATCTTATTTTCTGTCTCCAATGCCACAACCACATGATAAATATTTGCTTAATGACTGAATATATAATTATAGCTCAATTCAAAGATGATGCCATTCATGATAATTTTGTCAAAACTCACACCAGAGTAAAAATCTCTGTGGCAGAAGGAGATGGTTTCCAGGCTAGAATAGGAATGATTTATTTCATTTAAATTTTATAATTCCTTTCTATCAGGGCTGTACAAACCAGGTTTGTTATTGTTTTTTTAAACCACGTGTGATTATATAAAACTCAAAACCAAGTTTCAAGTCAAGAAGAATGTAAATATATGTAAACACTATAAGATGGCAGAACTTTTATGAAGAAAAACCTAGATACAGCTAAAAAGAAGTTTCTCTAAATAAAACTTTCCACTCTTTCATAATTACTCTTTCCATCCAGAATCCATACTCTGCCTCACTCTACTCAATAGCATTGAAGCTTTGTTGTTCCTTCCTTTAATTTATTCTAGATTTGAACTTTTTCTTATCAATTATGATATTGATATTGGCATGAAACATGACACATTAAAAATTGGAAAATTGAGCAAAGGTGAATGGGGAACTATTTTCTAAAGAGCAGGAGGGCTGGTGCATATGTTGTAGCTTTTAACTGTGCTGACACTTCACAATTCCTATACTTTAGAGTATAAGGGGAGGAAGCAGTTACCAGAACCCGGAGAGTTAAATGCCTGGGAAGGACAGTCAGACCACAGCTAGCCTTAGAGGCATTCAGCCAACTGGCTGCATCCTAATAAGCAAGGAACCAGGGAGAATATCACTTCTCACTTATGCAACCTCTGGACATCTCCTGCTGGGGCATCCCATTGGTCTACAGAAGCAACCCATAAAAGTAATCCCTTCCTCCCTTCCCTCCTCCAACAGGAAAGATGTAAATGAGAGAATACAGTAGAGTTGAAGATACCAAAAGAGAAGACATACATCACCTCTTCTCATTCTGTCCCTTCTATAGTTTGGACCAGCTTCTGACCAATTAGAAATGATACATAATCTTGCACAGGCTTTGCTGTTCTTCAGTAGTCTTTTTAAGACCCCCTTGTGTTCTGACTATTACACATTCTCTGCACTTCCCACTCTCCACTCTGTAGATCATCAGTGCTTCTTCCTCATAGGCTGTGTCCTTTCTACAGGAACATATACTAAACTCAACCCAGAGAGAATGAAGAAGCAAAAAGTGCAGTAAATCTTAAAGTGCTTCTACTTTTTCTCTTTTTTTCCATACTCTTCAGGGAAGTAATCTAGTACTTTTGCTCCCATCTTCTTATCATATCTTCTCTTCTTCACTCTGCCAATCTAACATTTTTCCACTAAATTTTCACTCACTAACATTGCTTTAAGTTCAACCTACCTCTAAATAAATCATATGATCTTTTCTCAATTTCCCATCCTTCTTTCTTTGTCTCCAAAAGCATTTTAATCTGCAGGATTCCTCCCTCTGTAATATTTCTATGTACTATGTTTTAATGTTTTTTTTTTTTTTTTACCTCTGGATAGTTTCAGGTCTTATTTTTCTCTTTATTCAATTCTTAATTTATTTATTATCATGACTTCAAATACTTTTATTTATTAGCTTGCATTTTTTACCCAACTAAATAATTATTTCCCTCCATTTGATCTGTTCCCAACCTATTTACTTAGTTTATACTTTGGCTATCCTTCTAGTGTCATGGGAGAAAAATAATTACCTCACTATTTATTTGTCCAACCAATTGGTAGCCAAGTTCTATTACATTTTCTTTTGCACTTTCTCTACTATTGATTTTTATCATCACCAACCTACTAGATGTAAGCTTTAATATTTCTTGCTTAGACTTTTGAGGCCACCCAATATGTTTCCTTGCATTCAAATTCTTGAATTTGAATTCTTGAATGCAATTTCTTGAACCACTGTTCAGAAACCATCTTATAGAATCACAGAACCTCGAAAGTAATTCCTTTGAAGATAAATTTTCAATGGAGCTTCCATGGCATTCTGAATAACTCCAGTACTAACATATATAAATAATTTCCTAGAGAATCTGTAACCATCTAGTTGATATGTAATGCATATTTGACATAAAAATTCTGAAGAATAAAACTTAATATTTTATCAGTTAAAATACAGCTATTATTAATTTTATGAAGTCACTGAGAAGAAAATCATTTTCTATAATGTTTTAGCCTGATATTTTAGTTGTCCTCATGACACACTTTTTATTTTTTATTTATTTTTTGTGGTACGCAGGCCTCTCACTGTTGAGGCCTCTCCCATTGTGGAGCACAGGCTCTGGACGCGCAGGCTCAGCAGCCATGGCTCACGGGCCCAGCCACTCCGTGGCAAGTGGGATCATCCCAGACCAGGACATGAACCCGTGTCCCCTGTATCAGCAGGTGGACTCTCAATCACTGCACCACCAGGGAAGCCCCATGACATACTTTTTAAATTTTGCTGGATGTGGGGGAGACAGGGAAGCACTGAAATTCCCAAGGACTTATGAAAATTTCATATTAAAATATTTTCCCTCTTGTCAGTAATTAATTTTATGTTAACTGTTTAATTCCACATCTTTTTAGGTTTATGGCAAGATGCAGCTTTCCAACTAAGCTGAGGATTTTAACTGCAAAATTACATCTTACTTTTCTTGTATTGTGGATAATGTTGATTAAAAGTGCAATAGAGAATGAATATAATTTTGATATTTATTGTAAATAATAGAATGACCCTTATAACAGCTCTACAGAGAACCTAGCTACTTTCATGCAGAATTAATTGTACTTCAGAAAAAGTTAAAAATTATTTCAAAATGAAACATCAGAGTACAACAACTTAACAGTAAAATGTAGTGGAGATTATATGAAAAGGCATTTGAAACTATTTATCTTAAGAGGGACTCCATATGGATAAATGAGTTAAATAATTTTTATTATTAGAATGAAATTTATAATGTATAAAGCTAATTACATGCTTATCACTAGAAACATTATTAGAAGTTTCTAACTATGACTTAATACTGCTATACAGGTCTTGAAGCAAGAATCTGGCTAACAGCTATGTTTATTATAAATAATAAGATCCTTGAAGAATTAAACCTTTTCCAGCCTCACGAAATTGTTCTCCAAATTATTTTATACATACTAATTCAATACTTGCTCATGATGTTAAATTATATTTTGTAGAAATTGTAAGATCAGAGTAACACTAACACACCTTGAACGAGTCTCTTTGGCATCCAGACATAATGTAAATTATGTAAATTACATAATGTAAATCATCTTCAAAAATAGAGGGTCAAATTAATGAGAAGATATATAAAAATGAAATTATTATTAACCTAAAAGAGCCATTCAGACATGAATGTCTGGAAATATATGGTGAAGACTAAAATATCTAATGGAATATTTGCTAGGAAATATATTTTTACCTTCCTGTTATTTTGTTATCTGATCATTCAGCCTATCATTAGAGCATGCTCCATTACCTAATTAGACTAGTTGAAATGTGTATAGCTGATTCATTTTGCTATAAAGCAGAAACTAACACACCATTGTAAAGCAATTATACTCCAATAAAGATATTTTAAATAAAAAAGTCTATGATCTTGATTAAAAATGCTCAAAAAGCTTTTTAATTATACAGAAAAAATACCAACTTAAAATTTTAGCCATGCTCAACGAGTCGAAAATAACTGAATGCTAACTGGCCAAAACCTATTGCCAAGTACACATTTTTGCAGTTTCTGAAGTGTTAATAATAGATTTTAGTGTGCTGTTAACTGCCAAGCTCAACAATAAGCACTAATCAGTATTCTGCTAAACTATGAATTACATAGGACTTACCGTGAACTTCAGTGTTAATTTGACCATGTAGTAAGAGTGGTCAAATTTTAACAAGAGGGTCTCTCCATATAACAATATAATAAATCAATGACAAGAGTGCTTTAGTTCTTTCAAAACATTTTTAGATCCTTTATTTCCTTTTCTCCCATTGATGAATTTATAAAATAAAAAAATGAGATATTTTCTACTAACTAAAGGAAGAACATAATTTATAAGATAGTTAATTGATTCACCAAAGTGCATATATATATATATATATATATATATATATATATATATATATATAAAAAAACAAAACAGAAACTAGGCTTCTTGACATCTGTTTTTCCGATGAGCAACAAAGCCTGAAGGGACAGAATTACGGGGCATTCTCTCAAAGGACATTTTATCATCATCATCTCCAGAAACTCTCCCACTGATAGGCTCAATGTGCAACCCATATTTCTACTTATGTTAGCGTAGGGATTTCCTAAGTAATATTATCTCGCTCATCTTCCATTCTTTCTTTTTAGGACATCTGAACAGCATGACTCTGACCTCCATCCTTAACATTTCAGTAGCATCATCTGTCCTTCAAGGAACTCTACCCAGATGCTTCTGACACTCTGGAATGGTGGTCACAGTGACTCCTATATATCAATCTAGAACTTAGTAAATCCCATATTGCCCAGCAAATTATTGTTCTGGCTGACATAAGTAAGATGACTGTTGACAATACTGATTTAGAGATTTAAGACAAATAAGTTCTTATTGCCTCCCTACTTTATCTGTTAATAAATATAGCTTAAAGAATCCCATTATGACCAAGGTTAAAAACAGGCTGTTTATGATGTTAACATTATAAATGATATTTACAATAATTAAAAGCTAGAAAATACCTAAAACTCAAGGACAGAAAAATTATTAAAATATTCTGATATATGGAATACTATGCCAATTAAAATAATAATTTAAATGAATCTTTAATGATAGATAAAATCCTATAAATACACTTAGGATAAAATAGAGGACAAATTTGTACATATAAAAAAAAAATTTGTACATATGTTGGAGTGAAATGAAAAAATAAATATAGTGCTCAGAAGAATGTCAACACATAGTAAACAATGAGTATTAAATTTTTTCCAAATTGGGTTTTTAAATATATATAAATGCATAGATGTGCCTCGATATATATGCAGAATTAGAAAATGTTTATACCTCCAAAATCTCCAAACTCTTCAATTAGCAAATAGAATGACATATATCTTTAACTCTGATGCAGCTCTGCCTTGTTTGATATAGTAATTCTCTCAACCCTTCTTGCCCAAACTCTAACTTAGTAGCTTGGCAATACAAGGAAGACTAACTGTGATACAATAAGTTCTAACATACATAATTCCAAAAATTGTAATGAAGGAACAGGAAGAAAAATAAAGAAATCTGGTAACTGGAATATAGATTTTCTCCAATATTTTTTAACATACTATCATTAATGATAGTGGAAAGTGGAAAAAAATCTCTAGTAAAGTTAAAGAATATAGTCTAAATTTCCTATCACACATACAAATTTTCAAATTACTTTTCTTGTTTTATCTTAAAATTTCATGAAGTTATCATATGAAAAGATATTCAATATCACTAATTATTAGAGAAATGCAAATCAAAACTACAATGAGGTATCACCTCACACTGGTCAGAATAGCCATCATCAAAAAATCTACAAACAATAGATGCTGGAGAGGGTGTCAAGAAAAGAGAACCATCCTACACTGTTGGTGAGAATGTAAATTGATACAGCCACTATGGAGAGCAGTATGGAGGTTCCTTAAAAAACTAAAAATAGAGCTAACATATGATCCAGAAATCCCACTCCTGGGTATATATCCAGAAATAAAAAGAAAACATAATCCAAAAAGATACATGCACCCCAATGTTCATTGCAGCACTATTTACAATAACCAGGACATGGAAGCAACCTAAACGTCCATCAACAGAGGAATGGATAAAGAAGATGTGGCACATATATACTATGGAATATTACTCAGCCATGAAAAAAGAACAAAATAATGTCACTTGCAGCAACATGGATGGACCTAGAGATTGTCATGTTGAGTGAAGTAAGACGGAGAAAGACAAATATCATATGATATTGCTTATAGGTGGAATCTAAAACAAAAGGTACAAATGAGCTTATTTACAAAACAGAAATAGACTCACAGATGTAGAAAACAAACTTATTGTTACTGAGGGTAAGAGAGAGAAGGGATAAACTGAGAGATTGGGATTGACATATACACATTACTATATATAAAAAAGATAACTAATAAGGACCTACTGTATAGCACAGGGAACTCTACTCAATACTCTTGTAATAACTTATATGGGAAAATAATTTAAAAAAGAATATATATGTGTATATGTATAACTAAATCACGTTGTTGTACACCTGAAACTAACACAACCTTGTAAATCAACTATACTACAATAAAAATCATATTTAAAAAGTACTAAAAGGGGAAGGGTGGGGTTTGAAAATCTTTGACACCAACTGGTTATTCCGGTGTCCATTTTCTATATTCTCAAATTATTAGGATTTTTATTAGTGTTAACAAAATGAAAAGTTGGCATTTACAAAATTTTACTCCTTTTTTTTTTATAAAAGTGCTCTACTTTTTATGTAAAAATGGAATTGACACTAAAGGGAATGTTTGTAAAAATTTCCCATTGTGTCTTCACTTTAGCACAGCTATTTTATCATTTTTGTTTATTTTCTTACAATATTTTCCATATAGTACTTATAATTGTAGTTATAATACACACATAATTTTTATCTTACTTTTTATGCACTAGCATATCATAAATATTTTCAATGATTTTATATAATTTGAAATAAATATAACTTTTAATGATTTTAAAAAATTCCATGAAGCTTTCCTATTCTGAATCATAATATATGTATGAATGTTTTAGTATTCAAAACAATATGTGTCTTAAAAAAAAACACTTTTATGTAAAACTGACTCCTAAGAAAGATGAGTAGTGATATATTTATATATCCCCATGCCTAGAATGCCATCATGTGACCTCAATTATAATAGTGCATTCCTTTGAGAAACACAGAGTTCCATTTTTTTCAGACTCTATCAAAGGCATTAAAACTTTGTTTCCCCCAGATTTTCCCAGTAAAACAAGGATAGTGTCTATTGACAGTTATGGAGTAAAGCCAAATTTTTTGCATGAAAGAAATAAATAGAAATCCTTTCTAGCTCATTCAAGGAGAGGGAAAATAAGAATAAGTTAAATGTTGGTAATGGAATTTGCCTTGAAGATTGTACTACATGTAAGTATGAGATGAAGCAAATTTATGAGCTCAAGAATGGGGATGTGCAATATGAAAAAACTGTCAGCAAACAATAAAACATTTATAATAAAAATACGTATAGATTTTAGGTCACATTTTTAAAACTTGACTCAAGTTCTAAGATTTATTCTTTGTGTGTGTGTTTATGTGTGTGTGCTTATGCAGTCTTCACTTTATACAGCAGTGTAGGACTATAAAAATAATCATGTATGCTGAAGCCATGTAAAGCAATCTTTATAATCAATGGAAAATTTGCAACTGTTCTGCAAACTTTTGCTTGCATCAGACAATCTTTTCAAAGATGTTTGTATAGCAAGCAGCTTTGGAAGATAGAAACACAGTCTACTACTGAAGAAAATTTATTTACTGTTCAATATAATAAAAATAAGTTCTCCCTCTGGAGCAGCTGTGCATGCATAGTGTGCTAGCAGGCCCCTCAGTAAGACTGGGCTTCCTAAATTCAAGTGTCTTCTGTAACACACCACACTGTGTGTACAAGCATCACCCAGCCCTCCTCTTGTTATCCTGTGGGAACTGGTGCTCGAGGAAGCAACACAACAGTGGTACTCTGGCTACTGCCATTATTGTAAGTAATACTTATTTTTTGTCACTGGGCCAGGAGACACCTGTCTTTTGCTAGAATCTATTAAGCTGTAGCAAGCTAACTTCTTGGCTTGCAAGTAAGGTAAAAATCTCAGAGCCTTTGCAGTTCTTAACAAACCATCATAATTCTTTGAATAAATCAAACATGTAAACAGAAGTTGAAACTACATAGAGAAATTTCTACAAACAAATTCATGTATAAAGGAGCAAAAACCCTAAATAAATATCACCAAACAGATTTCAGATTAATTCCATTCTTATTATAAAATAATGTACTGAATTTAAGTCATGGGTATTCTGGAAATGTAACTGGAGTAAAATTATATTTGGTATAATCATATAAATAATCCCCCCAAATGTTTATAAAATTTGGCATCAGTTACCTATTCAAACTATTAAGACAAAATATATAATACCTTTCTGAACATATATTAAGATAAATACCTATACTGTACAGATAGAATATTTAAGTGAAATAGTAAGTAATTAAACAACTAAAGAAGAAATTGTTAGAAAATTTCCATTGAGGTCATAAGTAGGACCAGGATTCTAACTATTGTTTATATTATTCAAAACATTAAGATTTAGAAAACAATTACAAGATAATACGAGAGATAGTGGCCAAGATTGCGGAGATGGAAGACCCTGAGCTTGCCTCCTTCCATGAGCGCACAAAATTTTGCATGCTATGAGACCTAGCGCAGAGACAGTAATTTGAAAATAGCCTGGGTCAGACACACTTGCTGATCTTGGAGAGCCTTCTGAAGAGTCAGGAGGCAATGGGAGTCACCCTGGGGACTCAGATACTAGTGGCAGATATATTGGGGAGCTCATCTTACCATAAGGACTCTGGTGTTGGAAAACAATATTTTGGAGCCTTTCCTCTAGCTTATTAGAGCCAGGACCTGGCCCTACACACTGGCTGGTCAGTACCAGTCCTGGGAACCCCCAGGCCAAGCAACCACATAAATAACAATATAGCCCCACCAGCAGGTCAGCAGCATCCATAGGCACAAGACCTCCAGCAACCCCAGGAGCCAGCCCTGCCCACCATCAGGCAGGGAACCAGCCCTGGGACCCTCAGAACCCCCAGCCACTGACCACAGAACCCAGCTCACACTAGTAGGCCAGCACTGCCCTGACACCTCCCTGGGCCCCTGCAGCCAGGCATGCTAGGACCTGACCCAAACCACTAGTGGGCTGATACCAGGACCAGTACTTCCAGACCATGTAGCTAGCCATGTGGGAACAAGCCTCACCCACCAACAGCCAACAGCCTCTACACAAGGCAGGGCCCAACATCCATCTGGGCCAAGCTCCATCCAAAACTACAAGCACACTCACAGAAGTTTGCCCACCACAACAGAAAGGTCAACTCAGCCCACATAGGAGAAACACATAGAGCATATAGCTTTGGTTAACAGAGGGGTGTGTGCTGCTCAGCCCTATAGGACATCTTTTACATAAGGCTGCTTCTCCAAGATCAAGAAACATAACTGACCTACCTAATACATAGTAATAAAAATAGATAATCAGACAAAATGAGGTGACAGAGGAACACTTTCAAAACAAAGAATCAAGGTAAAACCTCAGAAGAAGAGCTATACAAAGTGGACATAAGCAATCTACCCAATAAAGAGTTCAAGGTAATTATCATAAAGATGCTCAACAAACTCAGGGAAAAAATGGATGAACACAGTGAGAAGTTTAAGAAACAGTTAGGAACCAAAGAGCCAAACATTAACTGAAATAAAAATACTCTAGAAGGAACCAACAGTGAATTAGATGATAAAGAAGAATGCATCAACAAACTGGAGCACAGTGTAGGAAAAAATCACTCAAGCGGAACAGAAAAAAAGAAAAAAAATTGAGGATACTTTAAAAGACCAATGAGACAACATCAATCATACTAACATCTGCATGCTACAGGTTCAAAAAGCAGAAGAGACAGAGAAAGTGGCAGAGAATATATTTGAAGACATAAAAGCTGAAAACTTCCATAACCTGGGGAAAGAAATAGACCTCCAGGTTCAGGAAGTACAAAGAGTCCTAAGCAAGGTCAACCAAAGAGGTCCAAACCAAGTCACACTGTAATTAAAATGGCAATTAAAGAGAAAAAAGAATATTAAAAGCAGCAAGGGCAAAGCAACAAGTTATGTACAAGGGAAGTCCCATAAGGCAATCAGCTGACTTTTCAGCAGAAACATTGGAGGCCAGAGGGAGTGACATAAACTATTTAAAGTGATGAAAGGGGAAAACCTACAACCAAGAACACTCTACCCAGAAAGGTACCATTCAGATTTGAAAGAGAGATAAAGATTTTTACAGGCAAGCAAGAGTTTAGCACCACTAAACTGGCATTGTAAAAAATGTTAAAGGGACTTCTTAAGCAGGAAAGAAAAGGCCACAACTAGAAAATTAAAATTATAAAAAGAAAAATACCACTGATAAAAGCAAATATACAGTAAACATAGTATATCAACCACCTTTAAAGCCAATAAGAAGGTTAAAAGACAAAAGTAGTAAAATCATTAATATGCATAATAAGTACTTAAGGGATATATGGAACAAAAAATTTTTAAATATGTTTTCAAAAATATTAAACAAGGGGAGATAAAAATTCAGGGTTGCTAAAATGTGTTTGAGCTTAAAAGGTCAACTTAAAATAATCATGCATATAAACAGGTTGCTATATATATAAACCTCATGGTAACCACAAACCAAAAATCTACAATAGATACACACACACACAGAAAAGGAGCACAAACATAACACTAAAGACAGTTATCAATTCTCAAGGAAAGAGAGCAAAAGAAGGAGAAGAAAGGAACAAAAAAGAACTACAAAAAAAAACCCAAACAACTAACAAGATGACAATAAGTACCTACCTTTCACTAGTAGCTTTAAATATAAATGGAATAAATTCTCCAATAAAAAGACATAGCGTGACTGAATGGATACAAAAATGAGACCTCTATATATGCTGCCTACAAGAGACTCATTTCAGATGTAAAGACATACACAAACTAAAAATGAGAGGATGGAGAAAGATATTCCATGCAAATGGAAACAAAAAGAAAACAATGCTTATATTAGATGAAATAGATTTTAAAACAAAGACTGTAACAGGAGACAAAGAGGGACATTACATAATGATCAAGAGTTCAACCCAATAAGAAGATATAATAATTGGTAATGTATATATATGCCCAAAAAAGGAGCACTTAAATTCATAAAGCAAATATTAAAAAATATAAAGAGAGAAATTGACAGTAACACAAAAATAGTAGGAAATTTTAACACCCCACGTAAATCAATGGACAGATCATTCAGAAAGAAAGATCAATAAGGAAAGACTAGCCTTAAATGACACATTAGACCAGTTGGACTTAATAGGTATGTATAGAACATTCCATCCAAAAGCAGCAGAATACACTTTTCTTTCAAGTCCACACAGAACATCCTCCAGGATAGTTCACATGGTAGGCCAAAAAACAAGTCTCAGTAGATTCAATATCGAAATCATATCAAGCATCTTTTCCAACCACAACGCTATGAGATTAGAAGTTCACTATAAGGAAAAAAAATGCAAAAAGCAAAAACACATGGAAACTAAACAATATGCTACTAAACAATCAATGGGTCCCTGAAGAAATTAAGAGGAAATCAAAAAATACCTGGAAACAGATAAGCAACAAGGATTTACTATATAGCACTGGGAATTCTATCCAATATATTATGTTAATCTGTAATGGAATATAGTCTGCAAAACAACAAAAAAGAATCACTATGCTGTATTCCTGAAAATAATGGAATATTGTAAATCAACTATACTTCAATTAAAAATGAAAATTCTGTAAAACAAATATAAAATAAAATGTTTCTTGAGATCAAAGTTAAGAAAATATCATTTTTCTTAAGAATGCATTGTCTAAAATACTTACCACTCTTGTATGCACAGGTGCTGCTTAATAAATAATGTTCTAGTACCATGAAAATAAACTTGGAGACAAACAAAAACAGAAACACAATATTCCAAAATCTATGGGATGCAGTAAAAGCAGTTCTAAGTGGGGAGTTTACAGTAATAAAGTCCTAATTCAGGAAACAAAAAATATCTCAAATGAGCAGCCTAAAGGAACTAAAACTAAAAAAGATGAATGAACAAACAGAAAGTTAGTAGATGGAAGGAAATAATAAACATCAGAGCAGAAATAAATGAAATAGAGAATAAAAATATAGAAAATATCACTGAAAACTAAGAGCTAAACTGAAAAGATAAGCAAAATTGATAAACCTTCAGCCAGATGCAACAAAAAGAGAAAGAGAGGGAGAGAGGACCCAAATAAATACATCAGAGATGAAAAAGGAGAAGTTACAAAAAGCACCACAGAATATAAAAGATCGTAGAGATTACCACGAACAATTATATGCCAATAAAATCAACAACTTAGAAATGGACAAATTCCTAGAAATAAACAATCTCCCAAGTCTGAACCAGAAAGAAATAGGGAATATAAACAAACCAATTACCAGTAATAAAATTGAATTGGTAATTTAAAAACACCCATAAAACAAAAGTTCACTTCAAAAGCTTCACAGGTAAATTCTACCAAATATTTAAAGAACAGTTAACACCTATCCTTCTCAAGTCATTCCAAAAAATTCAGAGGAAGGAATGATTCTGAACTCATTCTGTGAGACCCCATCATCCTGATATCAAAACCAGGTAAAGACACCACAAAAGAAGAATATTAAAGACCAACATCACCAATAAGCAACAATGCAAAAAATCCTAGCAAACATCTTTCAATAATACATTAAAAAGATCACACACCATGATTAAGTGGGATTTATCACACTGACAAAAGGATTATTCAACATTCACAGACCAGTCAATGTGCTATATTATGTGAACAAATTGAAGAATGAAAATCATACAATTATCTCAGTAGCTGCAGGTAAATCTTTTGACAAAATTCAACATCCATTTATGATAAAAAGAAACCTCTCAACAAAGTGGGTATAGAGGGAACATAACTCAGCCCAATAAAGACCATGTATGACAAATCTACAGCCAAAATCATATGCAATGATGAAAAGCTGAAAGTACTTCCTATAAGATCAGGAACAAGACAAGGATACCCACTCGACATTTTTATTCAACATAGTAGTCAGACAAGAAAAAGAAATGAAAGGAATCCAAATTGGAAAGGAAGAAGTAAAACTGTCACTGTTTGCAAATGACATGAAACCATACATAGAAAACCTCAAAGACACCACCAAAAAACTATCAGAAATCATCAATGAATTTGGTAAACTGGCAGGATACAAAATTAATATAAAGAATTCTGTTACATTTCTATACACAAACAAGGAACAATCAAAAGAGAAATTAAGGAAACAATCTCATTTATAATAGCATCAAAGATAATAAAATACCTAGGAATAAATCTAAGGAGGTGAAATACCTGTACTTGGAGAACTATAGGACACTGATGAAAGAAATTGAAGATGACACAAACAAATGGAAAGATATACTGTGTTCATGGATTAAAAGAATTAATATTGTGAGAATAACCATATTATGCAAGGCAATCTACAGATTCAATGCAATCCCTATCAAAATACCCATGACATTTTTCATAGAACTAGAACAAATAATTCTAAATTTTGTATGGGAACACAAAAGACCCTGAAAAGCCAAAACAATCTTGAGAAAGAAGTACAAACTAGAGATATCACACTCCCTGATTTCAAACTACACTACAAATCTACAGTCATCAAAACAGTATGGTACTGACACAAAAACCAACACAGATCAGTGGAACAGAATAGAGAGCCTAGAAATGATCACACACTTATATTGTCAATTAATCTACAACAAAAGAGGCAAAAATATACAATGGGGAAAGACAGCCTCTTCAATAAATTGTGCTGTGAAAAACTGGACAGCTACATGCAAAAGAATCAAACTGGACCACTTTATCACACTATTTGCAAAAATAAATCAAAATTGATTAAAGACTTAAATATGAGACCTGAATCCATAAAACTTCCAGAAGAAAACATAGGAAGTACACTCTTTGACATCAGTCTTAGCAATATTTTTTCGGTTCTGCCTCCTCAGGCAACAAAAAAAAAGGCAAAAATAAACAAATGGGACTAAATCAAACTGAAAATCTTTTGCACAATAAAGGAAACTATCTACAAATCGAAAAGGCTGCCTTCTGAATAAGAGAAAATATTTGCAAAACCTGATAAGTGGTAAATATCCCAAATACATAAAGAGTTCATACAACTCACCATCTGAAAAACAAAAACCCAATTTAAAAATGGGTAGAGAGCTTGAATATACATTTCTCCAAAGAAGTTGTACAGATGGCAAACAGGCACATGGAAAGATGCTCAACATCATTAATAATTAGGGAAATAAATTAAAAGCACAATGAGCTATCACCTCTGGCCTGTCAGACTGACTATTACCAAAAAGACAATAGATGACAAGTGTTAGCAGGGATGTGAAGAAAAGGGAACTTTCCTGTGCTTTTTTGGAGATGTATATTCATATAACCAATATAGAAAACAGCATGGAGCTTCCTCAAAAAAATTAAAAATAGAACTACCATAAATCCAGTCATTCCACTCCTGACTAGCCAAAGAAAATGAAAACACTAATTTGAAAAGATATATGCTCCCCTGTGTTCATTGAAGCATTATTTATAATAGCTACAATATGGAAGCAACCTAAGTGCCCCTCAATAGATGAATGGATAAAGAAGATAAGACATATAAATATAAATGGGAATATTACTTATCCATAAAAAATAAAGAAATCTGCCATTTGTGACAATATGTCTGAACATAATGGCTATTATGTTTAGTGAAATAAGTCAGAGAAAAACACACACGATTTCATTTATATGTGGAATCTCAAAAAAAACACAAATGAACAAACATAATAAAATAGAATCATAGATTCAAAGAACAAATATGTTATTGCCCAAGGGGAGGAGGGTGGGTGGATGAGAGAAAAGATGAGTGAGATTAAGAGGTACCAGCTTCCAGCTACAAAATAAGTTAGTCACTGGTATGAAATGTGGAGTGGGGAATATAAGTCAATAATAATATTATATCTTTGTATGGTGACAGATGGTAACAAGAGTTATCATGGTAATCATTTTATAATGTATATAAATATTGAATCACTGTGTTGTGCACCAGGAACTAACATAGTGTTGTAGGTCAGTTATACTTTAATAACAAATTCAGAGAAAAGGAGGTCATATTTGTGGTTACCAGAGTCCAGGGTATAGAGGAGGGGAAATTGGATAAGGTGGTTAAAAGGTACAAACTCTCAGTTATGAGATAAATAAGTACTAGGAATATAATGCACAACATGATTAATATAAAAATATTTTTTCTTTTACTTTGGATTTATATAAGGTGACGGGTATCCACTAAACTTATTGTGGTAATCATTTCAAGACATATATGTAAGTCAAATCATTTTGATATATACCTTAAATTTATATTGCACTGTATGTGAAGTATATCTCAAGAAAACTGAAGGAAAAAAAAGAGAGAGAAAGCAATTACCAAAAAGAACTTTATGTGTTGAAAAAGATGAGAAAATTTTGCATTATTTGAAAATAAAATTACATAGCTGTAGACACAAAAAATATTATTATTTTTGAATTTAATCAAAATTTTTAAAATATTATAATATATTTTGAACTAGAAGGTAAAGTAATAGAAGACCTTCCTCCCTCCCAAAAACAGTTGAAACTGAAGAGTAATCAGAATCCAGATTCAGCCAGTTGCTAAGACTTAATATAAAACTAAAATAAAATAGTCACTCCACTATATACTTCTTTGCATTTGAATTGACAGTCATTCCTAAATTTATTAGTTTCATAATTTCATATTATTATATAAATTGGACTTTTTCTTTAACTTCTTTTGTGTTCTCATTTTTAGTTAATAATGTTGATCATTTATTTTAGGATATTTAAAAAAATCACAAAATGCATACAAAAGAAAATTGAAATCAGCCATGATTCCATTATGCAAAGAAACATTTATTTTTTAATCATTACAAAAGCACTGCATTTGACATGAAAATGAGTATCTACAGATAACTCAAAAAATGAAATAAATTTAAATTCTCCCACAAGCATGTCTCTTAGAGATAACTAGCATTAACATTTTCATAAACTTATTTCCACTTATTTTTCCATACATATATATTAAATGGCAAGATTCCTCTTATAAATTGAATTTTTCACTTAACTGTATATCATAAACATCTCTCTATGCCAATGGATATTTATCTACACTACCACTTTTAGCTGGATGAAAAGAGTTACATTTTATTAATACACTATAACTTAACACCTATTTATAGACATTAATGTGTTTCCTCTCGACATTTTAATAAAATAAATAAGGCTATAGTGACTCTTTTTAAGACCCAGGAGACATACTGACTAGGTTTTATAATCTAAGCTCCTGACTTCAAAACTTATTTCAAGGACAAATAATCATTTGTGATCATTGCTTATATTACATTCAATCAAAGTATCTTGTTCAGGACCTTAAGTGTCACTGTTCATACACTGTCCCCTCAGAGAGTTCAACAACTCATCCTGCAACAACAGGAGGAGGAGAGAGTTAGCTCTAGTCCAACCACAGACTGCACTCCTAATCTATAGAGTCTAAACAATGGTAAAATATGGATGTCATGGATTAATGTTCTGTGGCCTGTTTTCACCTGCCCTTGGTCAAAAGTGGGGACTAACAACGAGAACAGGGGTCCCTGACATCTGGGAACTGCTCTGGTACTGTCAAAAAGGCCTTGGTTTTCTCCTGTTGAACATAAACAATTTTACAGAAATCAACATCATAAAAAGGAACATGTGACCATATGACTGTGATGGATCAAGACAAAAACAAGACAAAATTCTATAATATGTCTAAACAAGAACAAAAATCTGAACACAGTCCAAACAACAAAATGACCCATATATTTCCCTATCCTGACTAATGAGTGACTGCTCTGTCTTTCACCAGTTACAGTTTGGCCTCATTCTAGCTTTCCCTCCTTCTAGATAAGATTTGCATAATCAATCATAGAATTAACACCACTTCCTGACAGCATCCAATCCAGAACAAAGCCCTGCTCCCTTGAATCCTCCTGAAAATCACCCAAATAAGGATAATAAGCCCAAATCCTGTAAATCTTTTTAATACTCTCTCACAGAAATGCCCCTTGGTTCCCCATAATGTGAGCTTTTCCTCCTTACAGTAAGTTATGATCCCAAATTATTCAACCACCGGAATCATTGGAGAGCATTGACACTTTAAAAACACTTAGAACACTTTCTAGCACATGGTAAGTGCTTAATAAATGTGAGCTGTTATCATTATAAGAGACAGCTTATTGTTAGGTAAAATATATGGATTTAGAAATCAGACCTCATTCTGCACTGTCTTGGCCAAATCCCAGATTTCTCTAAACCTCAGTTTCTTCATCTGTAATGTTAGTTACTGCAACACTTTCCTGCAGAAAGATGAGTATTATTAGATGAAGTACTCATTTAATGTTAATTTCCTTCCTATGTCTTCCCATTTATTCCACAAAATGTATACCCCATTTCCAAAACAGTAAGTGCATTCTCAATGAAACAATCCACTTCTTTTCAGTTCTCTCACAGATACCTACAACAAGCAGAAACAAAGACATTAACAAAGACATAAACACTTTAAATAAGGAGATTGGTCATGAAGAACCAGTTTCCTCCCCCCCATACAAGAACCTCCTGCTGCAAACTCTTAAGCAGTGGGTAAAGGAATGAAAGAGTGTGTCACAGAATGCAAGTTCATGTGTCTGATGCACACTGAGGCCAAACACTACTGAAATGTCAGAGTTTGGGCAGAGAAAAGTTTGCTGCAGGGACATGCAAGGACATAGGTGGCTCATGACCAAAAAACCCAGAACTCCCTGAAGGGTTTCAGCAAAGCATTTTTAAAGGTCAGGTGAGGGAGGGGGGTTTCAGGGTTTGTGATCAGCTTGTGCACAATTCTCCAATTGGTTGATGACGAGGTAACAAGGATTAACATTATCAATCCGTAGGCTCCAGGAGGCCTGGGGGCTGTGTGCTCATGGTCATCAAATACTTAACATCTTCCATTTGGTGGGGGGTTTTCCACATCTGTAAAACAACTCAGGAAATGTACATCAGATACTGTTATCTAGATACTTCAGAGAGGAGCTAAAGCAGAGGATATGGGGGAAGGGCCTGCTCTGGGAAGGCCCCAGAGGGTCCGTTACAAGTGAAGGTGTAACTTTGCTCCTTGACCAAGATAGAAGTGAGCAGAACAAAGTGGAAATATTTCTTAGAGACTGGACAACAATTTATACGCAATCATTCCTACACATATTTAACACATTGATGTCCTAAAATTTCAACTTACATAACCTTCAATAACCATTTACTGTGTAAATAATGCAACACTTGAATATAAATACTTTTTATTAGTGTCCTTTACTAACTAAGGACATTTGGCATGAAACAGATATTCATACAACATTTTTCCTTTTTTTTGAACACAGTTTCACCATAGAGGAAATAAAAGAAAAAAAAGAAAGAAAACCTTTTTTTAAAGGTGTTTTCTTCCCATCAATAATTGAATAAGAGAATAGAGGGAGCCAAAAAAAAAAAAAAAAGACAAGGACAATAGACCATATTCAAATTAAATACAAAAATAGAAGTGTGCCTACTGAAACTAAAATTCAGTGACCATATTCCATGAGCACTTCAATTTTCTTGCTTCAAATATCTTTAGGTTATCTAAACATATTAAAATGTTTTTAGTTTTTTTTTTTTTAAGAGACTGACAGTCTTCTCCATTAGGAAAAAGAAAACAAACTCAGATTAAAGGGCTAACACAAAAAAGCATTAGAGTGAAGGAAATCATGTCTGATGGAAATCAAGTGTCAGTATAATGAAAAACACCTTATCTGTTTAATTTTGACTTTTTTTCCTTTTGGTTACTTAACAGAACACTTCACAGAACTTTTGTAACCAAACTCAGGCTTGGCTGTTCACCACTCATATGCAAACAATTCAAGAGGCAAGTATCAGTAGAAAGGAAAGGTGCTTTCATCAGAAAGCCAGCAATATGGGGAGATGGTGGACTTGTGTCCAGAGACCAACTCTGAAGTTTCTGCTCTGCCATGACAGTTTTTAAAGGGAAAAATGGGCAGGGGGGTACGTGGGGGGGAAGAATCTCAGTGAATCATCCAGGCAGGAGGTTGGGTTCTGCATCATTCTCCTTGCGTGCAAACTGGCTAACTCTCTCTTCAGATGTTATCTTGTCTTCAGATCTGCCGGCAGGATTGCTAAGGGGGATGTTGGGGGTAGAGAACTAGTCATTTTTTAACTGCTTACTTCTACATTCTTACTTCTTTTATCTAGGAAAAGAATCAACAGCTTAGACAAGGCATGTTGTGTACTCAGGAGAGCATAAGTCAGGAGTTAGTTTCAACTGCTTAATGATCTCTTTCCTATAATTAGCTTTTTTTTAAGGTTAGGGGGAACAGAAATGGGCAAACAGGAAAAGGGGGCAAAAAACTTCTTTCACTTTAACCTCATAATTTATATTACCTCAACTTCTGATGAAAGTAACCAAATACAATATGAATTTATGGATTTAATATTTATGGATCTACTAATATCATGAGATAATCAGGAAATAGAAAATAAATGTAACTGAGGAGCAATTTTATTGAAATTTATTGATATGTTTTCACTCATCTGGCATTTTGTAATTTCTGGAAACTTTTTTGGTCCTTAAATTCTAACATACTTAAATATATATTCCAATTTATATGCATATTCAGTTGTGTATTCTAGCTGTCTCATACAATATATTCACATCAATTTAAAATTCATCCTTTATTTACATAATACTTAAATGTAGATTTTGTAATATCTCTTTTACTTGTTCATAATTGTTAAATTATTATCTCCTTCAAATTGGTTATTGAGTTTACAGTCACTTACTGTTCTTTTTACTGATTTTCAAACACATAGTGAATGTTCTACTGGTCTCACCACATGTGGACAGAATTGAACTTTTAAAAAAAGTACTGTTTAAACTTTGGTATTAGTGGTTAGTGATTATTAGTTTGTTACTCTGATTGTAGTTTGGGAGGACTGTTCTCTAAGGAGTACGTAAATGGGAAAAATTATTTAATCTTTAACGTGGGTTATTGAATCTCAGTAGCCAGACCAGCTGTGCAAGAAGTCTACAGTTCTATGTTTTGTATAACAGTATTATTTTGGACTCTGGGAATCCATTCCATCTATCTAATGGGAGGTAAAAATAACTTCAGTTTTTCCTGTTTCTCCTTCCTCCTCCTGGAATTGACCAGGAAAATGATTAGGAACTTAGGGGTGACCCTCAACTTGACTAAACTTTAGATAAGCTTCTTCCTGACACTAGGCCCCTTCCCTCCATTTTATTAGAGCAATTACTATAGAAAATTTGTAATTATAAAATTCTTTCTCTACCTCTTTGAGATGCAAATCTTTTTAAAAGATTTTTGGCAGTTATATAATCCAGGAATGTCTTTCTCAAGGATCTGGGAGCCATCTCTTTTAAATCAGGAATGATAATACACCTATCTTCCAGTCTCTGTGATAGAGTAAGTGTTTAAATTCATTGGGAGCCAGTTAGCAGGCACAGATGTCCTAACTGTAGAGAAAAACATTGCAAACTCAGGAATAACACAATGTGCTCAACACACCCCACTGACCAACTTTCCCACTAATGCCCTCCAGTATTTTTCCACTAGTTCACCCCAGCACTTAAAAACCTTCCCACCTTTAATTCTTATAGACCTTCAGACACCAAAACTTTCCATTCATCCTTGAAATTAACTTGTCCTACACAACTCGTTCAGGAACTCACCTACACATGGCTAAATTATTTTAATATTCTCCTCACTAGAATGTCCTTGGATCGGATCTGCAAGCAACAGAAAACAAATCTGGTCAATTTAGACAAAAGTTGCATTTGTTGAAAGGGTAGTCAAAACATCACCAGAGAGTCCCAAACTGTGGTTGGAGGCTAAACAGCCAGGAGCTACAGCATAATGTTGCAAGAATTGCTGATATTCTTTCTTCTGTTAGGCATTGATGCTGTTCCTAGCCCTGCCAATTCCACTGACTCTGATCCTGGCATATTGCTATCTCTGCTTTTTCTGGAAACAGGAAGTAGCTCCTTCTGCTCCTGATGCTGCTGTGGATACTACTGACTGCCACCCATCCTCAGACTGAATCCCATGTGGACCTGACTTCTTCACAATGCCCTTGTAAACATGTGCACACTCCCTAGTGGCAGAGGATCCTGGAACAGTGAGTATTTTTGCATTCTATAGTGAGAGATGAGCTCTGCCACATAAGCTGGAAAATTCCAAAATTACTGGGAAGTGTTTCACATGCTGGGCCCTAAAATAATGACAAAACCCCACATAAGGGGCTCCCCTGGTGGCGTAGTTGTTGAGAGTCCCCCTGCCGATGCAGGGGACACGGGTTCGTGCCCCGGTCCAGGAAGATCCCACATGCCGTGGAGCGGCTGTGCCCATGAGCCATGGCCACTGAGCCTGCATGTCTGGAGCCTGTGCTCTGCAACGGGAGAGGCCACAACAGTGAGAGGCCCGTGTATCACAAAAAAAAAAAACAAAAAACACATAATATCCCTTTTCTATCTACCTTATGTAAAAATTTAACATTGCTTCTATTATCTTGCCATGAACTTGCTTTCAGAAATCCACTGGTTGCAACAACATGGATGAAACTGGAGAATACTATGCTATGTGAAATAAGCCAGACACAGAAGGACAAATACTACATGATATCACTTACACGAGGAATCTAAAACAGTCAAATTCACAGAAGCAGAGAGTAGAATACTGGATGCCAGAGAGAGGAGGAAGAAACAGGGTGTATTAGTCAAAGGATAAAAAGTTTCAGTTATATAAGTTCTAGATATTTATTGTATAGCATTGAGCCTATAATAAACAATAATGTGTTGCATACTTAAAAATTTGCTAAGAGGGTATATCTTATGTTAAATGTTTTTATCACATACAAAAAAGAAATAATACTACTAATAAATAAAGAGAGTGGGAGGAAACTTTTGATGGTGATGGATATGTTTATAGCATAAATGTGGTTTCACAAGTGTATACTTATCTCCACACTCATCAAGGATTATACAATAAATATGTGCAAATTTTTGTATGTCAACCATACCTCAATAAAGGTATTGAGGTATGGTTAACATACAAAAAATTTCCACTGGTTCTTAGTAACCAAATGAGACTAATATCCTAAACTGGGCATCTCTGCTCTTCTATTATTAGGCCACACTGCAACTATCTAACCTCGCTTCTCTTAATACTCAATATAAATCCTGACTTTTATTGTTCCTGGAACATAAATTCCAAGACCAAGCTTTTGTACATGCTATACCCTATGCCTGAAAGTCCCTTTCCTCAATGTCTCTGTAGAAATTAGGGATGGTAAACATTATTCAACTCTAATTATATCTGTGATAAAATGTAGGGTCTTCCTGAAACACTTTATTGAGAATGATTAATGCTGCTTCCAGGTTCAGTGAGAGCATGACTGATTAGTGATGTCTGCCATGTCTGAAGGACAAATAAGTGATACACTCATACAAGATCTCTGCCCTCCCTGGTCTAAGTATACTCAACTTTCATAACTCTTTTCAAATAACCTCCTCTATTAAGCCTTGACCATCTATTATATCTCACCATGACCAATCTATTTTAAAATAGATATTCCTTATTTTTTATACCCATTTTGACAAATTTTTTATCTCTTTTCACAGTATCATGAACATATATCTGCATATATCTTGTTTCCTAGACAGTAAGCTCCTAAAGGCTAGAACTCTTCTTTTCTTCTTCTGCACATCAGCCTATTGATCTGTACTCTGTCCTCAGCAGATGGTCAAAAAGTTTATTTATTGAAGGAGCTACTACCACTGTGAACTTATCTCAGGTTTCATCTTCCTCTTTAAGATTTTGGGCTCTCATATTCTCCACAATGACTTGTATGGTGTTTTATGTTCTTGCTGAACAAGCCTGGCTTCTCAATTTCCTAACATATACCTGGCAATAATGCTGGTAGGTAAATTAGCTCAGTATCCCAAGTGGATTCCCTAAGGTTCCTTGGATCCCAGCAGCAGCTACAAATGCATTGTGCTTCATTCCTTTGACAAGCTCATTATGCTCCATTGTCACCTGTTCTCACACCGTGTGCTTCAGGCTGTTGCAACATCACACCAGCCTCTGCTACCTCAGGCTAGTCCTGCATTCCAATATGACTACTGTACCCCTGCCTCCCCCTGGCCTGAATGAGCAAGATAGCCCTAATCAACTGCTGCTGTAACCCCCTCCAGTCTGGGTGGGGAAGAGACTTCTGAGGGCAGTCTACACGCAGAGGCAGGGCCAAAATGAAAGCTGAACCCCAGGAGCTGTGCGAACAAAGAAGAGAAAGGGAAATCTCTCCACACAGCCTCAGGAGCAGCAAATTAAATCCCCTCAATCAACTTGATAAACCATCTGAAGAATACCTGAATAGACAACGAATGTTCCCAAAATTGAGACGGTTGATTTTGGGAGCAACTGTAGACTTGGGTTTTGCTTTCTGCATCTAATTTGTTTATGGTTTTATGTTTACATTAGTATAGTATTTAGTTCTTATCATTGGTAGATTTGTTTATTGGTTTGGTTGCTCTCTTCATATATATATATATTTATTTATTTATCCTTTTTCTCTTTTTGTGAGTGTGTATGTGTATGCTTCTTGGTGTGATTTTGTCTGTATAGGTTTGCTTTTACCATTTGTCCTAGGTAAAAGGACAAATGTTTTTACCATTTGTCCTGTCTGTTCATTTTTCCTTTTTGTATTTTTTTTTGTTTGTTTTGTTCTCTCTTCCTTTTCTTCTGAGCCGTGGGTTTGGCAGGGTCTTGGTGCTCCGGCAGAGTGTTGGGTCCCTCCAAGGTGGGAGGGCTGAGTCCAGGACATTGGACCACCAGAAACCTCCCTGCCCCATGTATCATCAGAAAGAGCTCTCCCAGAGAGCTCCATCTGAACACTAAGGCACAGCTCCAAATAATGGCCAGAAAGCTCCAGCGCTTGACGTCCCATGCCAAACAACTAGCAAGACAGGAATACAACCACACCCATTAGCAGAGAGGCTGACTAAAGTTATACTAAGTTCACAGACACTCCAAAACACACCACTGGATGCGGCTCTGCTCACCAGAAGGACAAGATACAGCACCACTCATTAGAACACAGGCACCAGTCACTCCACCAGGAAGCCTACACAAGCCACTGAACCAACTTCACACACTGGTGGCAGATACCAAAAATAATGTGAACTACAAACCTGCAGTCTGTGAAAAGGAGACCCCAAACACAGTTAGTTTAACAAAATGAGAAAACAGAGAAATATGCAGCAGATGAAGGAGCAAGGAAAAAACCCACCAGAAAAAACAAATGAAGAGGAAACAAGAAGTCTATCTGAAAAACAATTCAGAGTAATGATAGTAAAGATGATCAAAATCTCAGAAATAGAATGGAGAAAATACAAAAAACATTTAACAAGGACGTAGAACTAAAGAGCAAACAAACAATGATGAACAACACAATAAATGAAATAAAAAATTGTCTAGAAGGAACCAATAGCAGAATAACTGAGGCTGAAGAATGGATGAGTCACCTGGAAGATAAAATAGTGGAAATAACTGCTGCAGAGCAGAATAAAGAAAAAAGAATGAAAAGAATTGAGAACAGCTTCAGAGACCTCTGGGACAACATTAAACACACCAACATTTGAATTATAGGGGTCCCAGAAGAAGAAAAAAAAAAAAAGGGACTGAGAAAATATTTGAAGAAATTATAGTTGAAAACTTCCCTAACATGGGAAAGGAAATAATCAATCAAGTCCAGGAAGCACAGACAGTCCCATACAGGATAAATCCAAGGAGAAACACGTCAAAACACATATTAATCAAAGTAACAAAAATTAAATTCAAGGTAAAAATATTAAAAGCAGCAAGGGAAAATAACAAATAACAACATACAAGAGAAAATAATAAACAAGGGAAACCCCATAAGGTTAACAGCTGATCTTTCAGCAGAAACTCTGCAAGCCAGAAGGGAGTGACAGGACATATTTAAAATGAAAACCTACAACCAAGATTGCACTACAAAGCAAGGATCTCATTCAGATTTGACGGAGAAATTAAAAACCTTACAGACAAGCAAAAGTTAACGGAATTCAGCACCACAAAACCAGATTTACAACAAATACTAAAGGAACTTCTCTAGTCAGGAAACACAATAGAAGAAAAAGACCTACAAAAACAAATCCAAAACAATTAAGAAAATGGAAATAGGAACATACATATTGATAATTATCTTAAATGTAAACGGACTAAACACTCCAACCAAAGACACAGACTGGCTGAATGGATACAAAAACAAGACCCATATATATGCCGTCTAAAAGAGACCCACTTCAGACCTAGGGACACATACAGACTGAAAGTGAGGGGATGGAAAAATATATTCCATGCAAATGGAAATCAAAAGAAAGCTGGAGTAGTAATACTCATATCACAAAAAACAGACTTTAAAATAAAGACTCTTGGAGAGGGCGGGCTGCCCGCTGGCGGCCCACCATCCGTCACGGTGCCAGGGACACTCCTGCTGCCTCCGCTTCATCTCCCCTGGTCCCCGGGAGAGTGGGCAGGGCTGTCTCAGGGCTTCCGTGGGCCCAGCCTCTCCCACTTCAGGAGGAAAACACAGGGTAAGCCCCCAGCACCCGCCTCCCCCGGAGACCTACGGAGACCCTGGCCGTGCAGGCGCTAAAGACGAGCTCGGGCTGGGCCCCGGTGCATCGTGCCTGTTGCCGTCCATGTCCAGAGTGACGTCTCACGCCCGCCCGCTGGGCGCCCCGAGCCCCCCGCCCCGGGCCGTAGGGGCCCCACCCTGAGGGGTGTAGGCGACAGCCGGCCCGGGATGAGCGAAGCAGCCGTCGCGGGGCCTCGCCGCGGCCTCTAGCGCCCCAGCCCCAGGGAATGCAGTGGCCCCTGGCCCCTGGCGCTTCTCCATGTCTAAGCTGGGCCTCCTCACTCGCCTGCTCCATGGCCACAACGCTCCTGAGCCACGCCGACCAGGCGCCCCTCATGGCGGCCAAGTGGTTCAAGGAGTTCCCCTTGAACCTGAAGACAGTGTTGGAGCGGGCCAAGCCTGGCAGTGGGGGAGGCGGCAAATTGAGCAAGAACTCAGAGGCGGGTGGCACGAGGCCTGCCCTGGGCAAGGGACGAAAGAACTCGGCGGCTGAGCTGGGGAGCAGCCAGGCTGTGGTTGGCCCCCTCAAGGATAGCCGGCTATCCCAAGACAGCCTGCAGGGTCTGATTCAGGCTGCCGCGGGCAAGGGCCACAAGAACTCCTGGGCCACTGAGGAGGAGCCCCACCGGGGCGCAGCCAAGAGCTCAGGCTGCAGCACCTACGTCAACAGGCTCATCAAGGTGGACACTCAGGAGAAGCATGGGAAGAGCAACTACCCCAGCAGCAGTAGTAGCAGCAGCAGTAGCAACAGCAGCTTTTCCTCCACGTCCTCTTCCCCTTCCTCCCTGGGACCCGAACTGGACAAGGGCAAGATTATTAAGCAGCAAGACACGGTCATCATTTTAGAAGACTATGCTGACCCTTATGATGCTAAATGGACGAAAGGCCAAAGGGATGCAGAGAGTGTAGGGGAGAATGATGGATACATGCAACCCTATGATGCACAGCCAATGATAACAGAAATCAGACGACGAGGTTCCAAAGACCCCCTGATGAAGGCTCTTCAGCTGCTCAACAGCCCCTGTGAGCCAGGGGAGAACAGCATGAAGCCCGAGGTGCTGGCCAAGAGATGGAACTCCAAGGAGCTGCTGGGGAAGCTGCCGCAGCTGTACGACATGCCCTACGAGCCGGCAGACAAAGGCGGCCAGCGCGCCGAGGGGCCGGAGCGGAAGGCGCGGCTGCCCCAGGACGATGAGAGGCCTGCGGCCAAGTACGAGCAGCCCTGGGAGTGGAAGAAGGAGCAGATCGTGCGGGAGATGTCGGTTCAGTTTGAAGGTTCTGAGCAACCTTCCTTCAAGGAGGAGACAGTGAGGCAACACCACCGACAGAAGAGCTGGACCCAGAAGATCTTGAAGCCAACCCTCTCTGACCACAGTGAGGGGGAAAGATTGGACCCAGCCCTGCTGCTGGAGAAGCAGCCTTGGTATCATGGTGCCATCACCCGTGTTGAGGCTGAGAGTCAACTACAACCCTGTAAAGAAGCTGGGCACCTAGTTTGAAACAGCGAGTCAGGGACCAGTAGTTACTCATTGCACTAAAGACTAGTCAAGGATGTGTCTGCATCATAGCAGCTCAGACCAAATACAATAAGTATACCCTGAATCAGATGCGTGCTGTCTTTGACAGCATCGTGGAAGTGGTACACTATTATTCCAATGAGAAGCTGCCTTTCAAGGGGGCAGAACATATGACCTTGCTCTACCCTGTGCACAGCAAGCTGCACTAAGGTTCAGCCACCAAAAGCCCCAACAGGGCCTCTCACACCTAGGAGGGCATCAGCACCCAACCAGTATCTCAGGGGACAAGGCTGGACTGCACCATAATATTTTGGAGGAAGAGGGACGCTTCATTTAAGAGTCAAAAAGTCTTCGGTCTTGAATCCATTCCATGACACTTGGTTACTGACCTCTCCCTTTTCTCCTTGCTAAGTAGTCCTACAATGAGAAACCATAATTTACCAGTTGCCTCCAGTCCTGGAGTAGGGTGCTCTATTTGGGGCGTGACCCTCAGGAAAGGTAAGTCAGGAGTCCAGAAATATTAAGATTTTCCAAAAATGTGCTAGTTGTTCCATGGAATACCTGGTCTCCAAACAAACCAACAAAAATGCACTTGGCTTTTACATAAGACAACAAAAAATGATCATGTGGACCCAAAGAGCATGTAATACAGTACTGCTTCTTGGGGGAAAAGCATGAACAGTGGAAAATAAGTAAATAGTGGGCACTTTGGAGAAAGCTGTATTTCTCTCTTGAGGGTCCTAGTTCAGCTCTGGAGTCCATAAAAATTCACAACTGTAGGTTCTGGCAAAAGGATTATTAAGAAAGTTTGTGTTTTCTCAATTTCTGTGGACTTTTTCAGCAAATCAGTAATATAAGCATAAATAAGAAGGAAGGTGCATCTGATTTAAGAATCACCAATATAATTAAGCATTGGCAGCATTACCATTATTCGGAATTACAGAATAAAATATACAACGAAGATTTCATTTCTGATTTTTAAAAGATCTGAAAATTTACAAAGCTCAACAACTGTTTTCTTATTGAATAATTATACAGAACTTCTGATATCTTTTGTTTCACCTTTGTTCATTTTAGTTATTGGAGGCATTTTTAATTTTTATCCCTAAAATTGGATTCACTTTGTATTTTAGAGTAACTTAAAAAATATATATATATAGGGAGTTCCCTGGCGGTCCAGTGGTTAGAACTCCACAGTCTCACTGCCCAGGGCCCGGGGTTGGGGAACTAAGATCCCACAAGTGGCACAGCAGATATATATATATATATATATATATATAAACTCTAGGATATGATTGTGTGAGCTGGGTCTCTAAAACCTGCAAAGTTTCTCTCATGCTGTACAAAGCAGACTGGTTGGCACCATATAAAAATATTTTAAAAGACTGGCATTTTCTCTATCTACTACTGCTTAAAGATATTAAAATAATATTGATAGTACCATTATGATTTATTGTGAACTTGTATCATCAATGTACTTACTGTGAAAAAACACCCGTGGGAATGGCATACTGTGAGAAGGCTACAGTGAGTGGCTCTATAATTACAACTGAGCAGATGTTTCTGTATTCTGGGGTTTGTAATTTGGTTCTTGAAACTGGTCCAGATGCAAATGTGCTGACTGTCATCAATGAAAAGTTAACTTTTGTAACTAATGTTAAATACACAAAAGAAATGTTGATTCAGTTAACTTTTAGGAAAACATATCCTTCTAGTTATTAGTTATCATTTTACTATTATGATTTAGAGATTAGTAAATATTTGCTTCTTTATTCAGTTAAGATTGTAGCCAAAGAGTCGTGTGATCTCTGTTTTTAAAACTTTGAAAGGAACTTTTCCTCACTGGATGTCAAAGATTTTATTAATCAAGAATGTTCTGTTTTTTAAGTACTGATAGAATTTTTTAATATATTGGTTTACTTACTATATCTTTAGTACAAGATTTTTTTTTAAATTTTAGCATTTGTAGTTCCAATTCCATTAAACAAATATTTATTATCTTCCATATACAAATAATTCATTCTGTTAAACTTATTTTCAGTTCAACATTCTAGAAATGAAACCTTATTTTTTACTTAAACTTATTCTACAAAGGAAATACAGCAGTTACCCTAATTTTAATAAATGCTGAAAGCTTTGTAAAATTTTTCTTTGTGCACTAAATTATTTTTGGCCCATACACAGCAACTGTGATAAATGTAATAATGAAATAACATTTTGAAAGCAGACCTGATACATTAAGTATTTATTGAGCTTCTATCATAGACTCAGTATTGTGCTTTCTCTATATTGTTTTTCTGTGACAGTCATGCTGTTTTCTTTATATAATTAAAAGTGGAGATGTGGAGTTTAAAAAAATAAAAATAAAAAATAAAAATAAAGACTATTACAAAAGACAAGGATGGACACTACATAATGATCAAGGGATCAATCCAAGAAGAAGATATAACAATCAAATATTTATGCACCCAATATAGGAGCAGCTCAATACATAAGGCAAATTCTAACAGCCATAAAAGGGGAAATTGAAAGTAACACAATCATAGTAGGGGACTTTAACACCCCACTTTCACCAATGGACAGATCATCCAAAATGAAAATGAATAAGGAAACACAAGCTATAAATGATACATTAAACAAGACGGACTTAATTGATATATATAGGACATTCCATCCAAAAACATCAGAATACACTTTCTTCTCAAGTGCTCATTGAACATTCTTCAGGATAGATCATATCTTGGGTCACAAATCAAGCCTCAGTAAATTTAAGAAAATTGAAATAATATTAAGTGTCTTTTCTGACCACATTGTTATGAGACTAGATATCAATTACAGGGAAAAAAACTGTAAAAAATACAAACACATGGAGGATAAACAATGTGCTACTAAATAACCAAGAGATAACTGAAGAAATCAAAGAGGAAATTAAAAAATACCTAGAAACAAATGACAATGAGAACACGATGACCCAAAACCTATGCAATACAGCAAAAGCAATTCTAAGAGGGAAGTTTATAGTAATACAATCCTACTTCAAGAAACAAGAAACATCTCAAATAAACAACTTAAACTTACACCTAATGCAATCTGAGAAAGGAGAACAAAAACAACCCCAAAGTTAGTAGAAGGAAAGAAATCATAAAGATTTAATCAGAAATAAATGAAAAAGAAATGAAGGAAACAATAACACAGGCCAATAAAACTAAAAGATGATTCTTTGAAAAGATAAAATTGATAAGTCATTAGCCAGACTCATCAACAAAACAAGGAGAAGACTCAAATCAACAGAATTAGAAATGAAAAAGAAGTTACAATGGACACTGCAGAAATACAAAGCATCATAAGGGACTACTATAAGCAAATATATGGCAATAAAATGGGCAACCTGTAAGAAATGGAAAAAAATGTAGAAAAGTACAACCTTTAAGACTGAACTAGGAAGAAATAGAAAATATGAACAGACCAATTACAAACACTGAAATTGAAACTGTGATTAAAAATCTTCCAACAAACAAAAGCCCAGGACCAGATGGCTTCACAGGTGAATTCTATCAAACATTTAGAGAAGAGCTAACACCTATCCTTCTCAAACTCTTCCAAAATATAGCACAGGGAGGAACACTTCCAAACTCATTCTGCAAGGACACCCTCACCCTGATACCAAAACCAGACAAAGATGTCACAAAAAAAGAAAACCACAGGCCAGTATCACTGATGAACATAGATGCAAATATCCTCAATAAAATACTAGCAAACAGAGTCCAACAGCACATTAAAAGGGTCATACACCATGATCCAGTGGGGTTTATCCCAGGAATGCAAGGATTCTTCAATGTAATGCAAATCAATCAATGCGAATACAACATATTAGTGACCTGAAGGGTAAAAAACATATGGTAATCTCAATAGATACAGAAAAGGCTTTCAACAAAATTCAACACTCTTTTATGTTAAAAACCCTCCAAAAAGTGAACATACAGGGAATGTACCTCAACATAATAAAGGCTATGTAAGACAATCTCACAGCCAACATCACTCTCAATGGTGAAAAACTGAAACCATTTTCTCTAAGATCAGGAAGAAGACAAGTTGCCCACACTCACTGCTATAATTCAACATAGTTTTGGAAGTTTTAGCCACAAAATCAGAGAAGAAAAATAAATAAAAGAATCCAAATCAGAAAAGAAGAAGTAAAACTGTCATGTTTGCAGATGACATGATACTCTACATAGAGAATCCTAAAGCTGCTACCAGAAAACTACTAGAGCTAATCAATGAATTTCATAAAGTAGCAGGATACAAAATTAACACACAGAAATCTCTTGCATTCCTATACACTAACGATGAAAAATCTGAAAGAGAAGTTAAGGAAACACTCTCATTTACCACTGCAACAAAAAGAATAAAATACCTAGGAATAAACCTGCCTAGGGAGACAAAAGACCTGTATGCAGAAAATTATAAGACACTGATGAAAGAAATTAAATATGATTCAAACAGATGGAGACATATACCATGTTCTTGGATTGGAAGAATCAACATTGTGAAAATGACTATACTACCCAAAGCAACCCACAGATATAATGCAATCCCAATCAAACAACCAATGGAATTTTTCACAGAACTAGAACAAAAATTTCACAATTTGGATGGAAACACAAAAGACCCCAAATAGCCAAAACAACCTTGAGAAAGAAAAATGGAGTTGGAGAAATCAGGCTCCCTGACTCCAGACTATACTACAAAACTACAGTAATCAAGACAGTATGGTACTGGCACAAAAACAGAAATATAGATCAATGGAACAGGATAGAAAGCCCAGTGAAAGACCCACACACATATGGTCACTTAATAGATATGACACTTGGAGGCAACAGTATACAATGGAGAAGTGACAGCCTTTTCAATAAGTGGTGCTGGGAAAAAGAATGATATTAGAACACTTCCTAACACCATATACAAAAATAAATTCAAAATGGATTAAAGACCTAAATGTAAGGCCAGACTCTATCAAACTCTTAGAGGAAAACACAGGCAGAACACTCTATGACATAAATCACAGCAAGATCTTTTTTGAACCACCTCTTAGAGAAATGGAAATAAAAACAAAAATAAACAAATGAGACCTAATGAAACAAAATATTTTGTACAGCAAAGGAAACCATAAAGAAGATGAAAAGACAACCCTTATAATGGGGAAAAAATATTTGCAAATGAAGCAACTGACAAAGGATTATTCTCCAAAATATACAAGCAGCACATGCAGCTCAATATCCAAAAAACAAACAACCCAATCCAAAAATGGGTGGAAGACCTTAATAGACATTTCTCCAAAGAAGATATAAAGATCACCAACAAACACATGAAAGGATGCTCTATATCACTAATCATTATAGAAATGCTAATCAAAACCATAATAAGATATCATCTCACACCAGTCAGAATGGCCATCATCAAAAAATCTACAAACAATAAATGCTGGAGAAGGTGTGGAAAAAAGGGAACCCTCTTGCACTGTTGGTGGGAATGTAAATTGATACAGCCACTATGGAGAACAGTATGGAAGTTCCTTAAAAAACTAAAAATATAACTACCATATGACCCAGGAATCCCATTACTGGGCATATACCCTGAGAAAACCATAATTCAAAAGAGACATGTACCACAATGCTCATTGCAGAACTATTTAGAATAGCCAGGACAAGGAAGCAACCTAAGTGTCCATTGACAGATGAATGGATAAAGAAGATGTGGCACATATATATAATGGAATATTACTTGGCCATAAAAAGAAATGAAATTGAGTTATTTGTAGTGAGGTGGATGGACCCTGAGTCTGTCATACAGAGTGAAGTAAGTCAGAAAGGGAAAAACAAATGCCAGATGCTAACACATATATATGGAATCTGAAAAAAAAAAAAGTTCTGATGAATGTAGGGGCAGGACAGCAATAAAGATTCAGAGGTAGAGAGTGGACTTGAGGATATGGGGTGGGGGAAGCATAAGCTGGGATGAAGTTAGAGAGTAGCACTGACATATATACACTACCAAATATAAAATAGATAGGTAGTGGGAAACAGCCACATAGCACAGGGAGATCAGTTTGGTGCCCTGTGACCACCTAGATGGGTGGGATAGGGAGGGGGGGTGGGAGGCACAAGAGGGAGGGGATATGGGGATATATGTATACGCATAACTGATTCACTTTTTTGTACAGCAGAAACTAACACAACATTGTAAAGCCACTATACTCCAATAAAGATGTTAAAAAACAACAAAGAAAGATGTAATCAAAACAGAAAACAAACAAACAAGCAAAAAAGTGTCCAAGGGTTCAGTGGTACTCAGATTAAGGGCCCTTGACCAACAGAATAGTTTCATCCCTTGAAGGGTTATCAATCTCCAATCAGTGAAGGTGTTCAAGTATCAATGTGACAACTAATTGGTGAGGATACTGTAGCAAATAAATTTACCATACTAGACTCATTGAAGAAAAAAAAAAGTCCCAATGACTTTTATAAATTTTTAAAACAAGGATTAAGTCCAGATTTAAACATGATCTATACCAATAGCCAGTGCAATTTTCCTTGTAGTATAAATTCAACTAGCTACATGGAGAAAACAATACTACATAATAGAGAGATAGAAAGATGCATGAAGGGTGGAGAGATGGGGAAGGAGAGAGATACATACTCATAAATATTATACCTAAACGAAAGCAAAACACCCTCTAAGGGTATTTTCCTGTAAGGATTATCTGTTGGATAACAGCATGTACTCTTTCATTTCTGAATAGTCTCTGTAAAATGTCATCTCCTGACAAATACAGTCATTAGCATCTCATTTTTATTTTAAGTGGTGACAGAGGCACTACAATATGCCTTTCGATACCCCAAATTAAATAGGAGTGATTTAACATTGGCAATTAATCAATAATATATCAATAATAGTAAATTGCTTAAATGGATGAATATATATATAAATATTAGGAGTGAAATAGGGCCAATAGTAATTCTTATTTTATTTTATGCAGCCAGGGCTAATTGATAATTGACAAAAGCAAGGAAGCTTTTGTTAATTTGGGAAGAACTGGATTTGGGTGATATCCTGTATTAAGGAGAGGGTGTGGACTATTTATGCATCTTTAAAACAAAGTGTGTAAAGCACAAATAAATACTTAAAATTTTATACAGTTCACACATACTGATAAATATTAAGAAAAACTCCTGTGTAACTCCACTTAGCCTTTTTTCTAAGAATGTCAATGCTATTTACATTAATACAATAACTCATTAATTAAATGATTAATGCAATTCCCAAGGTTAATTTGATTAGTCATTACAAAAAGCAATTAGTTAAGAACCAATGGCGGCCTTCCATGGTGGCGCAGTGGTTGAGAGTCCGCCTGCTGACGCAGGGGACATGGGTTCGTGCCCCGGTCGGGGAACATCCCACATGCAGTGAAGCAGCTGGGCCCGTGAGCCATGGCTGCTGAGGCTGCATGTCCGGAGCCTGTGCTCCGCAACGGGAAAAGCCACAACAGTAAGAGGCCCGCGTACAGAACTAATGGCTATTTTCCCTTGAGGAGAATAAAAGATCACTCAATAACTGCATATAGTTTTTTTTTGAACCAGCAAGAACACAAAGTTATACGTATTCATTTGCTAGAGTTATAAAAGACAGTCATAACAACAGTTATGAGAGACACACTACATCATATGATATATATTTTTACAAAATGGGGAGGGGGAACAAGAAGACAAGAAAGAATTGGAGACAGTGTCTGGGAGAACACAACCAAAACCAAAATCCAATAGTAACTTGATATGACTTTCTCTGAGAATGGTTTGAAATTTTACTTTTATAAAAATATAAAATGTTTCATGAAAGCTACAAATTATGTAAGAATTGATTCAAAAGTCCCTGAATCTGTCATAGTTCCAAATCACTGAACCATTCATAAAAATATTTCCCATTAATAAAGTCTATTGTTTTCCTTTTTGTTGTAAATAAAATGTTGTGTTTGGTTTGTCAAATCATCTCCTATTCAGAGAAAAACTCATTCTCGTAGAGATTCATAGAGTTAAATAATATAGTGTGATATGACTCAGAATTCAAAATTATTAAATGAGAAAAGTACAGGTTATGGTTTTAGCTTATTTAATATCTGTAATAAACCTAAAAATTCTAAAATAGATTGAGGAATATGACCTTTTAAAAAGCACAGGGTTAATGGCATCATCATTTATGCTCTGAATCAAAACGACAGGATCACCAACGAACTATGCAAATACTATTCGATCTGGAAATAATTCATATGCTCATATCTCGACTAGTCAGGGGTGGTTATAATACTTATTTCTACTTTATGTAACTCTGTACCATCTGTACTGCCCACTATGGACACAAATATTTCAGTCACTTAACATCATAACATCATGTCCTTTGAGGGTTTGAGGTTTTCATATGCCAGTTGAATTTACTTACTCAGCAATACTTAGTTCTATCTTTTTAAAATCTCAATATATTTACTTACTCAGCAATACTTAGTTCTATCTTTTTAAAATCTCAATATATTCCCACATGATGTTCATTCATTTATTCTACAGTGTTCTACATGTTTGGGATGGAAAGATGAATGAGATGTTGCTACTGCCCCCGTGACTCTGACATCCATTCAGTGAGACATACAAAAACATAAATAATTATATTTGTGGAAAGTGTTATATTCAAGGTGCTTTGAGAAACACAATGTGGCAGATACTGTATGTAAACTTACCCCACAGCCATGCTTACTCTTTCTCCTTTACTAATTTCTTCTATAGAGATTTATAAACTCTATGGAAGAAACTCTATAGAAATTTAGAGACTCCAAAAACTAATTATTAAGCTAAAAGCCAATTACCTAGACCCACTGCAGCCAAGGATTGCTTTGCTATTCAATTCTGGTCAATGAAATATAAGTGGATGTCTGCCGAGGCTGCCTCTTCCATTTTCTCCTTCCTCTTACCTGGAATGTGGATTCTCTGTCTGGTTATAGGGCCATTTGAGTTGCAACTGTGAGGACAAAAGCCACATGCTATGAATGGCAGAACAAATATTTCCCATGTCAACACTTAACTGCTACCCCTGAATCTCCAGTTGTGTGAGATATCAAAAACCCTTACTCATTTCAACCACTGCTGTAGACAGTTCTGCTACACACAGCTGAATCCAATCCTAAATAATACGACAGAAAGAGGTAAGCTAATTCTGACTGGGACATTATGGGAAGTTTCTTCATCTGAAAACTCTGGAAGAACCTTGAAATAAGTGTAGGAGCTCAGAAATAGATAGGGAAAGGAAATTTGAACACAGCAGAGGGAATAACAGTGTGTATTTAAAACATAGGTTTTGGGAAGTGAATGAGGGGATCCAGTTTAAGCATATAAAGACAGAAAGGTGGTTTGGAATTTTTCAAGGGTCTTGTGTTTTCAGGCACAAGAGTCTATACCTACTGTGTTGAACTTGACTTCACAACAATTTGTTTTAAGGTCCTGGATTAATTTTTGCATTCAAGCAAGCTTTTAAAAATAAATGAAGCTGCTCCTCTCAGGAGGTCATGTAGGTCAACCTCAAAAGCTTGCCAGGGGCTTCCCTGGTTGGCACAGTGGTTGAGAGTCCGCCTGCTGATGCAGGGGATACAGGTTCGTGCCCCGGTCTGGGAAGATCCCACATGCCGCAGAACGGCTGGGTCCGTGAGCCATGGCCGCTGAGCCTGCGCGTCCAGAGCCTGTGCTCTGCAACGGGAAAGGCGACAGCAGTGATCTGCCTCACCTCTGCACCTTTCCTCATCCTTTTCCACAGAATCTTCCCCAATCTTCATCTCGGTATACTCCAAGTCATTTATTCAATATACTACACAAACTTTACTCGGTGACATTCTCTTCACCACTACCCACAACCCTTCCCTTGATTGACATCTCCAGCCCTCCTACACGTTCTCCTTAATGTCCTATACATACTTCTATTACAGATTTGTCATATTTTTTTTTCATTTGTACTTGTCTTTCTCCTCTAGTAGGGCATAACTCTTTTGTTAATAATCTTTGTAGCTTCATTGTTTAGTTTAGTAATAACACATGTTAAATAGTTTTGAAATGTATGGCCATGTTTTTTATCTTTGAGGGTTTTTAAGTAAGTATCATAATCTGATATCATGAGAAAGTAAAATAAAGATTAGAGTGAGAAGAGACAACAGGAAACTAAATGTCACTAAATTTATGATTAGAAAATGTATGATAAACTTGACATTTCTATTTAGAGTTGTTATAATCTCTACATGTGTCTTGAAATCCATAGTCTTCCAGTCATTTGCTGGCTGAGAATATGGTGATAGGTTCCCACCAAATTTTAAAGCTGAATTAACTCTCTTGTGCATCCAGAGAGACTTGCTGCCACTCTAGGATCACTATTCTACCATGCCAGGAACCTCTAACATCACTGTGTGCTGTGATTTCAGAGCCACTGAAAGGCTACCAGACATCAAAATACCTCTTCCACTCAACCACTAACACTTGAGGAATAACATCTTTCATCTGTTAGAGATGAGACATAAAATTGCCCCTAGGAGATTCAACACTTTGGCTTTGAGCTGTATTTTGAAGTTATGACTAGCAAGTGATTTTCTTATACCAGGCTTTGTTGAATACAAAAAGATAGACTGCGAGGGATGTATCTGAAATAGAAGGAAGAATAAACCCCAAGAAAACCATCAAATTGGATGCACCAATTGAAAACTACATTTGTGATCATTTCGCCTACAACTTGCCTTTTATTCTTTCATGTAGTTATTCTGCAAAATTTTACTGGCACCAGTTATTCACCAAGGATATAACTGGACCCTAAGGATACAGAGATAAATGATCATCAGCATTTATGAGTCAGGGAATAAGAAGCCAAATAGAATACAGCTTGGACAATGTCCTGATAGGCCCCTAACAGGCAGCCCTATAGCACCAGCATCATTCCCTACGTTAAAAAACAGATTTCTAGGGTTTCCCTGGTGGCGAAGTGGTTGAGAGTCCGCCTGCCGATGCAGGGGACACCGGTTCGTGTCCCGGTCCGGGAAGATCCTACATGCCGCGGTGCGGCTGGGCCCGTGAGCCATTGCCGCTGGGCCTGTGCGTCTGGAGCCTGTGCTCCGCAACGGGAGAGGCCACAACAGTGAGAGGCCCGCGTACCACAAATAAATAAATAAATAAACAGATTTCTAAACTTTTGTTAGCTAACATCTAAGATAACCTCACAAAGGTATAAACCTACCATCACATCAGACACTTATGATTCTGTATTCTGCTATAATTGCCAAAAGGATGCCCTATAAATCATCACATCTGACCTTGGAATCAAGCCTGCTTGACCCATATTGTTTCATTCCTGATCCTCCAAATGCTCTTCAGTTAAATATTGCTTCTGTTTACTCACCTCATGCAGCATATAAAAGACTTATGTTCTCAGATGCACCTCTGCACAAATTACTTGACATTAGGCCTCTGCAGAGCCTCACTCCTGCACTATTATACCACCACTGCCACTCAGTTAGCTGCTGACTCTGCTTTGAGTAAATGGTGCAGGGCACACAGGCCTCCCTTCTCTGATCCCAATACCCTTGAATATAAACTATCAGCATCCAAGGTGCCTCCAGCAGTTCCAAGTCTCCTACTATTTCATTTGTATGAATTCTGAGCATTCACTCTGCAGCACAACTGGTGGTGTCCTAGGAAGATATTCAATGAGATTCCGGAGATTCCAGCCTCCCCTGGCTTTTGCTCAATACACTTCCTCAGACCCTTCAGCTCAGTGTCTAAGTCTTTGGCTTTTCTACCCCAGTGTCCATGGCTTATGAGGACTCTATTTTCCACCTCCTCATAGGGCCCAAACCTTGTCACTAATAACATTGACAAATTCTAAGCTCCTACTACGAGTTAGCAAACCCATTTCCAGAAATAAAAACTATCTAGAACTTCACTGGACTCTCAGTCTTTAGAAACTGAAAATCCAAGAGTATCTTACCCAATCAAATCCCTATCATAGTTCTTAGCACACTGACATTTAAAACTACATTAAAATTGCTTTTATATTAGCTTTTATCCTCTAGTGAACTAAAAGCTCAGGATATTTGAAGCCATGTTTATATCTCTCACACTTTGCTCTCTGACTTGCATAGAGATGGAGAAATATTTGTTGAATGAAACAGCTGTTTAGATGTCCCAACTAATTAGGCACCTCGTAGGGTCAGAGATGTCATTCCATTAACCATTCTGTTCAACCCATTCACACATCAAAGTCCAGAGCCCTCTCTTGGTCCCCTGGACTTTGCCACAGGGACAAGGAATAGCTCAGTTTGTTACTAGGATTCATCATTTGATCCTAATTCCTGTCCAGGGAGGTTCCTGCAGCCATATCTCATTCCCTCTGCTCATCTGTCCCATTTCTCCCCAGTGATTATCACCTTTCTCTGGTTTAAACAGCTGAAAAAACTACAACTTCATTAACACTAGTTTTAAAAGATTGCCTGCTCTTGGTTTTATTTTTTTTTAAATTATCACTCATTTTGGGAATAAAATTTCAGGAAAAAATATCTAACCAAAAACACATGGAATCAACACACTTTCCCAGTTGTTATCTATCTTTGCAACCCTTTAGGAAAAAACCTTACATATATCATATGCTAAAATACTCAAGTTCTTCTATGTTAGAAAAGTACAACACTGCCATTTGCTTTCGTTAAAACACTGTACCAAAAGTGATGTAGATTATAAACAACGTTGTGCTATAATCCTACAGAGTCCTGATGAAATCACTGGTATCCACTCATAATTATATATGAAGAAGCAAATGCATGGGTAAAGGGAAGTAAAATATACCATATCAGACGTTTCTGTTTCCCATGTGCAGTTCTCACAAATAATATATAGTCATAAATTTGAAAAGACTGAGAGAAGTGCATCTCCAGGCATTCCCTTATCATCCCTAAATGTAGCACTACTGAAACCATGGCACCAGAGAAATGACGTTGCAATACCTCGGATGCTGGTGTAGTGTAATATGTAAGAGAGAAAGTGTGCATTTTGCAGAGAAAGTTGTGTATAAATCCCGACTCTACACCTTAAAGGTATGTAAGTTTGGTGACTTACAACTTCTAAGCAACTGTTTCCTCACCTGCAAAGGAAGGCTCAGTGATAGTACCCAAATCAAAGGATAGTTATAAAGTTTAAATTAGATAATCCATGTACAATGGTTATTATAGAGCTTGGCACCTATAAATATTTAAGATTATTGTAATTAATGTGTTATATTTGTCACCTTAATTTGAAAATAAGTGACTTAAGGAATGTTTCTGAAAGAAGGGAGATTTTCTTACATCTTTGTATTCCTTAATCAACAAAGGTTGACATACCTAATGCTAGTATAAAATAAGCTTATGGTAGGTTCTTCAGGAATTCAAAGGCTATTTCATTACCTCTCCCTTTTCCAGAAAGTGTATGTTAGCATAAGCTTAAATAGAAGCAGAAAAAATTTAAAGCATGACAAGTAAGTAAATGGTAGAAAATATTCTGTGTAAGATTAAGGCTTTATCTTTGTTGGACTCGGCAATCCATTGCCTGTTTAATTGAAGATTATTTTAAAGACTGTCTAATGAATACAAAGTTAATTCATTTTTTCCTGTTATGAGAAATATATATTAGCTTTTGAAATATGGTCTAAGTCATATTCTCTTTTCATTTCAAGGACATTTTAGACATCTCTGCAATTCAGTCTTTTATTGTAATTTCATGCTTGTAAAGTACAAAGGATTGTCTATGTCTGTAACTGACTATTCAGGCACTGAGACAAAACTTTCATAATCAGTGATAATATATCTTAGCAAAGAATACCAATACATATTTAATGTGTAACCTTTGACTGTATTGTACAATTAACTCTTCATATCCCTTATTTAGTGAGATCCAAGGGAAATATTATTCTCCATGTTAAACAATATTCATGTTTAACTGATTATCCTTGTGAAAGGTAGATACATATCTGGTTTTTCAGAACTCTCTCGGAAAAAATAATGTTTTTACACCTGGAAAGTAGCAGTGCATATTTTATTGTTTTTCACATAGAAATAAATTTTAAGAAGAGATGATCACATTGACAAATTTACTTTGGTTTATAAATTTTGGTAATTAAACTCAAATTGGTCATTCTAGTGTCAGAGTATAAAACATTTCAAACCTTTCAAGTAAGCATATAAATGCTGGATATTTACTTATTATTTTTATGAGAAGAACACAACATAAGACCTTTCCTCTTAGCAAATTTTAATTATATAATACAGTAGTGTACGTTAAAATAATAGTAATAATAAATAAATAGGGCAAGAGAAAACTCAGAGGTGAAGGATATGTTTATGGCATAGATTGTGGTGATGGTTTCAAGGGTATATAAGTCTCTCTAAACTCATCAAGTTGTATGCTTTAAAAGTGTACAGTTTTTTGCATCTTAATCATACCTCAGTAAAGTGATCTGTTTTAAATGCTGAAATATTTATGTCTCAAAGCTTCTTGTTAGGGGTTCTTATTCCAGAATTTCACTAAGTCTTAAAGAATACTGTTGTACTTGAAAGAGAAGAAATTTCTTATTTTCTGGAGTCTGCTAAAAAATTATGTAGTTAAAATAATAATATGATTTCATAATGAAGATTGCCCATGTGAAACTATTGAGCTCAAAATATATGTCTACGTACAACTCCTTAATCAAAAAATAAACAGCAACTTATTTAATCAAAAAATAAACAGCAACTTATTATTATTTGACTATGAAAGTCATTCATTCTCTAGAAAAGGTGATTTTCATTCTGTTAAAATTTCCAAACTTTTCTTGTTAATTTTTAAATGCTATATCCTTCTTGACAATTTTCAAATAAAGTATTGAGGGAAAAAATGACTAATGAAATTAGGATATCCCAATTATCTTGTAACTTTTCCTCTTGATCACTTAAATGCAAATCAAATGTTTTTTTTTGAAATAGTAGCCATACTTCCATAATGTAATTGGCTGTAAGCACTGATTAAATGTATCCTTTTGTTCCTCATGTTTAATTATTTTACTTTGACATCTTCACTGAAATTACTCAATGGGGTCATAGCTATCTATATTCTGCATTTAGATGTCATTAAAAACACAGTTCCTGCTTTTAATTTATATAGCCAATGAGAATACTTGTGTCCTAACTTTCTTGAATACATATTATTTGGGAATCACAACAAAGACTAATGGATTGAGGAAATTCCTGGTTACAGCATTAGGTTCAGAATAAAGGAAGTGTTTTGCTTGTGACATTTCCCTACTAAAGTTATTATTTGCTTTAGTCTGCTCACATGTCATTAAATTATAGTGACTGTGAAATATAAAAGCTCCAGGGATAAGTATGTGTGTGAGGAATGGTTTAGAGGAAGGCAGACATTAAGATGCACTGGGAAATCTGCAAAGTTCGGGGATAAAGAAAAGAACTTTCTCTTACTTCTATATCAGACATGTTGAGTTTTGTGACAAGGAAGTAAGAAATCAAGGTAGATCCACATGTCCAATTTTCAACCAAGATTTTGGTTGTCAAGACCTTACCAATTTTAACCTTCTGGAAAGAAATTTAATGTCACTCAGGCTTGAGGTGGAGTAAGTGTAACTTAAAATGAAGGTAAGTATGTTGACTTACTGTCATGAAAAATTGACTTTTCTCTAAGTTTGCTAAAGGTCAGAGACAAAAAAAAACATGTGTTTCTTTATTTTCCCAAGCACGTAGCAAACCCAAGAAATTGTGTACCAAAGATACGGTAGAGTTTAAAAATACAAGTTGTTTCAAAAAGAATTAGGGAAAATTGAAAATGCTTTCATATATAATAGGAAATTGCTAGTTCTGGTAAATGAATTCAATGCAATCATAAAAATTCATAATTATGGAAAGCACAGAAATATGTATAAATATTCATAAAATAATGTTAAGTAAATAAGCTTAACACAAAGCCAATATTTAATTAATTAATAATGATATGGTGTAGATGGAAATAAAAATAAAATTGTTCATATGTTAGTGGAATTAACAGGGCTTTCTTCCTAAATTTTTTTATACATTTTTTATTGTTTACACAAAGCTTTTTTCAAAAAAATAAAATAGAGTTTACAGAAAGTGTCATATATGATCAATTATAATAGCTGGTAAAAGAAGGCTAGGAAATTATGACTATAAACACTGAACATATTTTTACTCTATAGGCCAGAAATTTTACTTCTAGGCATATATGCAATATAAATGTGGCACAGTTTCATCAAAAGACATGTTCTAAAATATTCTTGGTAGCACTATTCATCATAACTCCAAACTGAAAACTATTCAAGTACCCATCAACAGTAGAATGGATAAATAAACTGTGGATATTCACCCAGCTGAATACTACACAACAATGAGAATGAACCTTCTACAACTACGTCCTGTAATATGGACAAATCTCGGAAGCAGAATTTTGAACAAGAAAGAAAAACATAGTCTTTTCTACCTGTCTTTGCTCACTCAATATTATGTTTGTGGGATTCCATTTCTATAAAACCCACAATAAATCCTTCTAGGCCAAATGTACAACATTTCTGGCCATGGGAAAAATTCTGCTAAAGGAACCTAAGAATCTCAATGGGCTGTTAGGACTCAACACACATATCAAAGTTGAAATGTTCTACAATTAGATAAATTCACTTTTACCTAAAGATCTTTACTACTATATATATGTACATTATACGTGTATAAATATACACTCATACAGATACATATTCTAAAATTTTCCTATGGCAAAAACCGCTATGTGTCTACCAAAGTATTGCACTCCCTTTCTGTAGTGAGAGTTGCTGGGACTTGGTTGCTCTGTCAGGGACTACATTTATTGGCCCCTTAACCCCTCTCACCCCAGGTGAGATGAGACTTAACTACTTCAAGATAATGGAATGTGAGCATAAGGGATGTTTCAGTCAAGAACAAAGGACTTTCTCAACATGGCCCTACCCCAGTGTGCCAACAGGATCCAGAAAATATAGAACAGGATTCCAAGGTCCTAGATGATGGACAAGTCACCAGATGGACAAAGCACAAGTTTCTGAATCTCTACGTAGAAGACTGCCCATCTACCAGAATCAACTGCATTGACTGAACTGTTACATCAACAAAAATAAACTTGTGTTGGATTAAGTCTGATATTTTGAGGTTTATTTGATAGCAAATTATATATGTTAATATATGTTTTTGTTTTTGTTTTTCTAATGCTAGCTTGACCTAGTTTTGAGGCCCTGGCTAGTGGCCGGTCAGTCTCTCTTTTTGACAGGTAGAACCACATTCCTACCACTTCCCTTATATGGCTCTCACACACCTGGCCACTAAGCACCAGCCCTAATCACCCTGAGGCCAGGTATGAGTCAGCCAGGAACAGTCATTGCCCCAGAGCCCATGAAATTATTCAAGTTAGTCAATCCACAAAGCGTCCAACTCCCTCTGTGACGCTGCCTAGCAGTTCTCTCTTATTTGGAGTTTTAAGTAACAAATAATTCTGTCTTTCATCTATCCAACTATCCACTATCAAAAGAATCTTAAATCTTATAAAACAGTGGTCCCCAAATTTTTGGCACCATTTGGCACCATGAACCATTTTCTTTGAAGACAATTTTTCCACAGACGTGGCCAGGGTTTGGGGGAGGGGGAGATGGTTCAGGTGGTGATGCGAGTGATGGTTCAGGCAGTAATGAGAGCGATGGGGAGCAGCAGTTGAAGCTTCACTCACTTGTCCGCCGCTCACCTGCTGCTGTGAGGCCCAGTTCCCAACAGGCCACGACCAGTACCCATCCACGACCCGGGGGTTGGGGACCCCTTTATTAAACATGAACTTAGTTTTATCTTATACCCTAAGCTTCTTTTTGTAAAATGTAGTCATTTAGCTTTCACAGATTTAATATTTGTGATTTTTTTTCCTCAAGATACTAAAGATTCATTACATGCAGTTTGTCCATTTGCTGGGACACAAATTTGAATAACTTCAAGGATGGTTGAGTGCACATGCTATTTAACTAGCAGTTGGGTTTTCAAGCTGCTCAACATTTGCATTTCAATGTGGTTTTGTCCTTGCCTCATAATTATCATTGCAGAAAATACAATAAAGTGCCATAATCTGTATTTCTTGGTGAAAAACAAACTTTGAGTGAAAGGCAAACTTCAATGAAATCTGAAAGGGTTAACATGGCACAAGAAACAAATGACTCTTCATAGAAAAGTGATTCAGGAATAAGTTGAGAGCCTGTATTAATTTTCTTGTATTTCATGTTTTTCAAAGATATCAACCGTATCTCTCCAAAATGATAAGAACTAATCATAAAACATATGTATATATATTGCATATAAATCCATGTAGTTCAATTTTTCTTTTTTGATTTTATCTCTCTCAGTCTATTTTGTCTTATATAATACTAATTTGAGAAATGTGAATTATTTAGGAATAGAGGATGATTATGAGCGATTAGTAGCTCAAATTTCAAAGAAAAACAGCGATCTTGAGATCTACTCACTCTACTTACCTCTTCCTTTCCCATTTGTAAAAAAAAAAAAAAAGAGAGAGTGAGCATATCTGGGACCATTTGACTAGGAATTTTGCAACTTGATACTTCTTGAACATGAGCGGGAAACGTGCATTATTTTCTGTTTACTCAGGTTTTAGAGATTTTAAAAAGGAGCTAAAAATAATTGTACATACTGCCATAAATACATATTTATTGTATAAATGAAATCCATTCATATATACACATGAATTTAGTTAAATCACCTATTAAAAGAAGTTTTAAACAATAGCTATGCTGTACTAGTGAATTGTAGATTTAAATAATCAGCTATGGGCACAATAAATTATGGCAGTTAAGGTCACAGACGCTGGAGCCAGATTGCCAGTTTGCACCCCAGTTTCTCTCTCTACTTGCCTTGTGATCCTGGATGAGTCACTTCTCCTGCTTGGACTCCAGTTTGACCATCAATAAAATAGAGATAATAATAGTAACTACGTGATAGTGTAGTTGTAAAGATTAAATAAATGAATATATATAAAGTGCTTAGAATTGTGCTTAGCACTAATTAAATGCTACCTATGACTATTATTTGGTGTGATAGAAAGAGCGGAAGTGAGGAGATTCTAACTCTGTAGCTAATTCTCTACATAAATTTGAAGACATTATTTACTTATCTGGATCTCCAAGTCTATATCTGCAAAATAAGAGATTTTGAATATATGGTTTCTAAGGTCTTTCTTAGCCCTAAATTTTTGGAAGTCAAATAATATTTTATAGAAATCACTTGACAAGTCACTTCAATTATTTCCCTGTAACCATATCCTTATAAATGTCTTGAGGCTGCGTGCAGAATCTTTACTGTTATGGTTGGTTGATTGAAGGTGAGTTCTGATGAGTCAACTCCTGAGATCTTTCCAGTTTCCTATCATAGTTTTCTTGTTGTAATCATAAAAAATATAAGAAAATGGTGAGTTTTAAAAGTTCCATTCCATGAGAGATATTATACTTATGTATCGATAATGGAACCAAGGGAAAATAAGTTTGTACTATTTGCCACATTGTAGGTGCTCTCTCAAATTAATCAATTTATCTTAACTTTTAAAGAAATAGATTTATGACATGTCATTTACAATATCCAAAATTAGATTTTCTTTTGTAAGACTAACTCACTAATAAAGAACATGATCTGCTGCATAATAAATTCAGCATAACACCTGATTTTGTACATACATTATCGTATTCTATTAAAGTGAATTTGTGTTAAAAAAAATAAAAGGAAAGAGATCATTTAACATGAGTTTCAGATAAAAGGTGAGCATTTGTGTAAGATTTTCCATAGCAGAAATAATCAAAAGTGTCTTTTTCTTTCAATATTGCCTTCACCCAGTAGCGTGGCCATGACCAAAAGACATCTGTGGAAATTAAAGTTTAACTCCACTTGGAAAATACTAGTCAATTACCAACTCTTAAATGTGATTCTTTTTAATCCTCACATACTGAAGTCTATAACTGTTGTCATTTTGTCATAGATTGCACCACATTTAATCAGTTTAAAATAAGACACAGATGGCCCTTGTTCCATAAAATCTCTGGTTTCTTTCTCTTTCACTGACCACATAGTCAATATGCATGAATCACAAAGCTGAGACTTAACATTTTCTTCAATTAGCCTGGGGCAATAATAAATCAAAGATTCATTTCTGGAGATGGCAAACCTGGCAGATACAACATTGTAGAGAGCAGATAGACATCTGTTTTACGAAAGAATGTTGCTAATGACAATCAGGTACACATTAATGCATAATTTTCACTGACATTTATGGGTCACAATCTTATTATGTTAACTCCTATGTTTTGTTACTGAAGTAAAAGCTGCTTTAATGAGATGGATACATAATACTCAGGATTTACTCAAGTCAGATATAAGCATTGCAATAATTGTTCTACTGTAGCTCCCTAATAGGTCTCAAGCAGTGGGCAATAAACTGGACCCAACTCCAGTATCTTGACCATACTGTAAACACAGACTATTTTTTTCCTTTTTAGTAATTGGTATGAAAATATATTTTGGAGAGACATATTGGCTTTATTTAGAATGTATTTCAATAAGATTTCTGCAGGATAGAAACTATGGCAGAGCTGAAAAATCTGCGAAATGAAGAGGGATGATATTGAGGTTTTTCTGAAGGAAATTAAGGACAAAAAAAACTGAGCTTTCAGCTTGGTGAGGAAAGAGTAAGGAAGGGGAAGACTTCCATTGGGAGAGAGAGCCAAGGAGAAACTGCCAAGGAAAAATGTGTAAAGAGTTCTCAGTTGAAATATCATGCTATAAGATTTTGACCTTTCCTGATGACGCCTGGAATCTTCAACTAAATTACCCTCAACAAAATTCTATTACAAACGTGGTATGTTTTTTTTGTAAAAATCAAGGAAGAAGCCGAAATTTTGCAGCAGGATGGGAGAAGAATCAGAACAGCAGGAGGTGGGGGCAAAGAATAGTAGAAAACACTACCCTGTGGATTATAGCATTGAACATGGATCATGTTCCAAAACCACGTAGGATTCACCATAATCTCTCCATGGGACTCCAGTCAGATTCACAGAATGGATGTTTAGCATTTGTGTAAATAAAACATTAAGTGCATGATACCTGGGATGCATGAACCTTTAGTGGTGGAGAAGCACAGAGGTCTATCGTGGATAAACATAAGAGAAATTTCCTTGAAAAAAAGTATAAATTAGCTGAGATCTGAAATATAACAAGAGAATGTCTAAGCAGAAAGGAGGTGGAGAGTGCTGAAAGCAAAGAAAATGGTTTATGCAAAAGCCTGGGTAGAAGAGGGGATGTTCCATATTCAGTAAGCTAAAATGACTCCTTATTTACTAGATTTTAGAATAGGAGATATTGTATGTTGTGAAATGAAACAGAGGAAATCTACAAGATTCAGACCATAAAAGACCCTGTAATTTATACTAAAGAGTTTGGACTTGACCCTGGGAAATAAGAAGTCATTAAAGATTTTTAAAATGGAGTAATAATATCACAGTATTACACAGAATTCAGAAAAATGAATTCTTGTCTATGGTTTCCTCTGGCCATCCACAGGGCAAGGAGTCCAAAGGCCAAGGACACAAACCCACATGGCATTCATGCCCATCTTTCTAGAGAGTTCTCTGTGCATATAGTCACACAGAATTCCATGTCCAGATGATTCCAAACTTCTTCTATGACCTGTGTGGGTTCTTCTCCGGGTCTGTCACCTAAGGGCAGATCTCACCTGTGGGCTTACCTCTAGACCTGAAAGAAGGTACCTGAACAGTTGTTAAGGGGAGGATGGCTATGGACAATGAACAGATATACAGCTAGGAGTGTCTACATATAAATGTGTATAATAGCACTTATATATACGTTCCCTAGCAGTTATGAATGAAGCATGAAAATAGAGAAGGGAAAGAGCCATTTATCTCCATTTATACTCTGGCCTGAATGCCACAAATTTTGAAAATTGGCCAGATTATTATATTTGTGCTTTAAAAGATTACTCTGTCTATGTTACAGAGAATGGAATGGAGGTACAAAGGACTGGTAAAAAGCATAGTATTTAAAAATCTGTTGAAATGTTCTTGGAAAGGGTTGATATCATCTAGTGCTGGGTGGCGACAGTCGGAATGAAGATAATTTGATAGAATTTGGTGTTTGATTGCTGTGGGGGCTGAGATGGAGAGATAAGTCAAAGATTCTACCCAGGTTTTCAGTTTTCACACCTGGGTGACAGTAGTAGTTTTCATTGCAATAAAAATTAACAGAAGAAGAACAGTTTATAGACAGATGATGCTGACTTCAGTTTGGAGCGTAATGAATTTAAAGTGCCTATGGGAATCAAGACAGGGATGCTCAATAGGGCATTTGATTTTGTGATCTAAAGAGCTATATGCTGGAGGAATAAATGTGGGACTTCTTAGCAAATGATAGTAATTGAAGCCCTTGGAGTAGATGAAATCATCTGAAGAGTGGTCGATGAAAAGTGAGCTGAGGATAGATCAGTGTGTAAAGCCAACGTTTAAGGGATAAGAATTTGAAGAGAACACCACTATTAAATGTGTCCAGAAACATAAGAAATGTGTTGCAAAGGAGGTTATTGAAATAGGGTAACTAAAATGAAGATCATAAATTAATTCATAAAATGAATCAATAAAAGCAAATGCAGTAATAGCCAACACCACCTACTAATCCTGAGGGTATAGCATTCAAAGACTTTCAGCATTTTTTTTAACAGTCTTAATACATGCATACATGAGCCAGTGTAAGTATCTCACTTCCCACCAATGATATTCTTTAAATGGCTGTTGTTAAGGATCATGAAAATGTACTTTGTTTAGTAATTATAATTGAAACTGAAAGTGATTGATTAAACTATTACGTACTGTTTATATTTAATTGTATTAAAATCATTTGATTTATGTACTCTTCATTGAGTACTATATGACAGAAACCATGCTGAGAACATTTTACTCATAATCTTATTTAGTCCTCATGAAAAACTTACGAAGTAGCTTCTATTATCCACTTTTCACAAATAAACTGAAGTATAAGAAAGTGAAATAACCTGGCCATGATCACAGAACTTATTAGTGGCAAAGCTGGATTTTGAACTTAGGTTGATTAGTATCAGACATCTTAACATTAAAATTTTATTTTGGTATCAGGAAACAAAGTAGAAATAAATGTACTCTTAGCAGATGGTTTAAGTTTGATTGGTATTTCTCGACTAACCATAATTTATAATAATAAATAATTTTAAAACATCCAAATATTGACTTTCTCATGTATTCACTATTTTGAAATAATTAATAAACTTTGAATTAGTTATTTCTTTCTGCTACATAATAAATGACTTAAATGTAATCAGTTTTAATTGAAACATTTATTTTTTTAATTGAAGCATTTAAATATTAATTTATTTTGGTATAATATCCAACTAATTCTTGGCACCTATACTAATCAGGTTATGTCGAAAATCCCTTTGGCTTAAAAGAATTTAGAAAAATGCAGTTTAAATATGTGAAAATTCCTAGCTAGAGAATATTTAAAATTCAGGTTATTAATTAAATCATATCTAACACAAAATCATGGCTAAATTTATTTTGTTTTATTTTTCTTAATAATTTTATTTATTTATTTTTGGTGGCGTTAGGTCTTTGTTGCTATGCATGGGCTTTCTCTAGCTGCAGGGAGTAAGGGTTACCTTTCATTTCAGTGAGTGGGCTTCTCATTGTTGTGGCTTCTCTTGTTGCATAAAAAGGGCTCTAGGCAGGTGGGCTTCAGTAGTTGTGGCACACAGACTCAGTAGTTATGGCTCGTGGGCTCTAGAGCACAGGCTCAGTAGTTGTGGTGCACAGGTTTAGTTGCTCTGCAGCATGTGGGATCTTCCTGGATCAGGCATCGAACCTGTGTCCCCTGAAATGGCAGACGTATTCTTAACCACTGTGCCACCAGGAAAGTCCCTCATGGCTAATATTAAATAAAGTCATAGGGAAATAAATTCTAGGAAAAGTAACAATAAGAAGTAGAATAAAATACATAAAGTAAAAGAATTTAGATTGACCGCATTGATTACTGGCATGTAAAGTGACACTTGAAATCACTTGAAACATATTTTCACTGTTAAACAATCCTCCTAAATTATTATGTATACTAAAAATTTAACACAATATTTTTTCTTCAAGCATAAAAGTAAATTTTAGCATCATTTGTATTTAAATCATCATAAGTTCCTAATTAGTTAGGCATAACTAAGGATATATGACATTATTATTATTACTATAATAACTTGTAAACACCTCCATATCCTATATTAAATAAAAAGATGAACAATCTAAATCTGTTTTAGTTAGCCATGTTATGAGGAAGGTCATGTTATAAAATTGGGTGGCAAACTGAAGAATGTAATGTATATAGACAATATCAATAAAATCTTACCTTCCAGGAGTAGACCAACTGAAACTCAGGCAAGAAATTAAACATGCAGTCATGAGAGAGGGTTATATTTATTTGGAGAAAATCAATTCAATAAAGTTGTTCTGGCTGCTCATACATACACATAAAACACAGAATGCATTATTCTCTTTTTCTAGGTTGATATATGTGCACATATATCAGAGAGAAGAGAGAGACAAAAAGAAGTGAGACATTCTAGTGAGGTACACAAACAGGTACAACTATCACTTCTTAAGTATTGATTTAAATAAACATTTTACACTTTCTCTGACTATGGTCTCTTTTTCCATAGCCATTATCATCATAAATGAAATTTTACTCAGTCAGAGCTGCCCAAAACATGAATACTCTCCTCAAGTACATTGCATCCTCTTAGATATTGTGTCAATTTTTGTACATGCTGTGAGTTTCCAATTTGTGAATTATTTTTAATATATTGAGCTCACTTTCCTACCTTCTGATTTATGTTTTTAGTGACATAGTTCCTTTTATATATGCTAAGAGTCACTAAGATGTGGTAAGGGGTGAAAAGAAGTAGTTGGCTTAGTATTACCAATTTGTAAACAAACTAAGAAGAAAAGCTATACGTTGCTCCTGCTTTACAGAATTGCAAAGTCTTATGAAACCCTATTCTCCCACCCACCTATATGTTCAACTTTTCGTAGGTTAATCGCTAACCTACACCTCAGAACATTCCCTTCAATTAATCATTCATTCAAAAGATACTTGAAATCACCTCCTATGTACCAGACACATTTTGTGCTCAGAGTGAAGAAGTGAACAGCATAGATTTTTATCTCATTGAACTCATAGTCTATGAGGAACGAAGTAAAAAAACAGTGATTACAACGTGGTTAGTTACTGCTCTCATAAAAGTATACCCAGATGCTATGACAGCAAAGGAAAGAATAGACTTCTCAACTAGCCCATCAGCTCTGGGAACTTTTCTTAGAAGAGATTGGTTACTCTTGTGATGAGTCTTGAAGTTCGTGAAGAACTTTCCTAAGTAGAGAAAAGGATAAGAATGTTCCATGCCTGGAGGATAGCATGTAGGGATACAAAGCATTGAGTCAGCATCAGGAGTCCAAAACCTGGAAATTAATTATAATGGCTTAAGTATAGATTACATATGGGGCAATAGCAGGAGATAGAGCTATAAAAAGGGCAGGAGCTTGTGAAATAAACTAAGAACTTTGAACATTAACCTGAAGTCCAGAAACCACAGAATAATTTTATAGAAATTTTTGAATATATCTAAGCAGCATCTTGACACAATCTGACAGTATGTATTCTAGCAAGAGATTCAGATATCAGCTAAGGAAATAAGTAAATATGTTATTGCAATGATGTAGATCAGAAGGGTGGACCCAAAGTAAGGTAGTTGTATGGGGATGAAGTTAGGAAGAAATAGGAGTAAAGGATTGCATGTAGAGAGGTGATTAAGAGGCCTCTGGCTAACATAAATATACATAGGGATTCACTGATGACAAGGTTGCAAATGTTAAATAAAGGTGAAAAGCATCTTTGGCATAGTATCTGAGGGACTGAGTCTTTGGAATATTAAAGTGTCAGTGACCAACTAATGACAACTAATAGGATACTCAGATCTGGATCTCAAGAGAAAGGCAGAGACAAACATCAAGAAAGTAACATGAAAAAGGCAACAGGGTTTGGTTGAAGTCCCCCAGCGAACAGTGCAAAGAGTGAGAACATAATGCAAGCATAGTGTCAAATAATTTCACTCAGAGGAGGAAACTTCAGTGTATGAAACAATTGTTTTCAGATCTTTCAAATGATAGAAAGTCACTTCCTTTTCAAAAGTCAAGAACTCAAATCCACACATTAAGTCATCTCTAATGTGATCTGTATTTTTTAAAACATTTGCAATGAGCATGATTTTCACCTTACTTTTGATCTAATCTTCACTTCATATTCAGAGACAGATCCATCTTGAAGCTAATGGAGTTTATATAGCCAGGTCCGTCATTTGGTTCCTTCCACAACCCCCAAAATGGTCCAGCAATGTGTTTATACAGTCATATGAGTTTTGAAAAGTTTGTGAAAGTGAGATAATTTAACTGCAATTGATTAAGACCACTGTCTGTTGCCATTCATCTTCCCCTCTTGTTAGGTAGCATGGGATGAGTTTGAGCATTTGGAAATATAGCTAAGGGGAATTTAAGGTGGAGATCCATTTAGTTTGAGTTTAGTGGGAAATAGTTATGTGATTCACAGTCACTTCTGTACACAGAGTATTGCTACCTGTTCCAGGGTAGGAATGACCTCCAGAAATACTCTCCCACTCATTGACCTAAGGTGCTTGCACTCATCAACGTATGAGTTGGAGAGGAGAGTCTGGTTGTAAAATGTCTAGAGCCAGAAGCTAGTCTGTGTAAAATTTTTCTAAACTTTACTCATATGTTTAAAAATTCTCTAAGAGACTTTCCCAAATTTGAAAACAATTCTAGAAATTGCATGACATTTTCAATAATATATAAAAAGCACTCCTATAAGCCATCAAAAATAATTTTGATCAGACATGCTAGGAGAAAAAACCTGATTATTTTTTCTCTTCTAGGTATAGAAAAAGATATAAGGAAACCATTGTTATATGAAGAGTTGATTGAAGAGTATGCAGCCAAAAATGTAGAGGAAAAAAGGTATAGCAGGTGTTATGCAATTAATTGAGCATATATCATGTTAATTTTCTGGATTTTTGTGATGTTTGTGGTTTTCAACCATTTTTTTAAAATGTACTATTAATTATGATTTCTTTCTCATTCTAATTAGATATTCATTTTCATACTTAATTATACATTTCTAATTTTGCATTACTTTATTTAAAAAGAACCTCTGAACTTGTATAAGATTCACCTCCTCCAAAACTTAATTCTTCCCTAATAAAGTCCTCATCACTGCCATGGAGAAAGGAAAATAGCTTGAAAGCATTTCTATAATATTCACTACACTACTGTTGAGAAAATAGAGAAGAAAAGCTACTGAGTCCTAAGATATTTGTGAGAATTATATCTGGATGCTCCACTGATATTTTAATTTCTTTAAATGGTTTTTAATCCACCAAATACTATCGCTATAGGTAACAATATTTCAAAGGCATCATTGTCATATAACAAATTTACATGGATTTTGGAAAGCTATAATCTATACATCATTGATTTAAAGGCATGTTGGTCTATTTCATACTTTTGAACAATTACCATCTACTGCTTTGACAAAATATAGAGTTTAATAGTACAGTATATATTCTCCTCACTTTATTGCTTGAGCAGAAAAAATATACTGAATTTAATGTTCTTGAAAAAAATCAGTAATTTTCCAGGTAAAATGGCAGCTGTAAGAAAAAAATCTTATTTTTGTTTTATTGAGCAAGCATAGCACACTGATCTACCACATTACAGATAGACTTACTCTTAGATGTCTAAAGCATAGAAGGGCCAAAATATCCATAAAAATCACTGTTCTAACATGTTAAGTGTAATCCTTGCAGTTACTGATATTTATAGATGAGTAAGAGAAAAAGCCCATTTCTTAAAATGTCAATTGTGCAGTTTGTGCTGATCTGAAGCATCTTAAAATTGCAAAATATCTCCTACCAAGCATTATGAAGAAGCTTCACCTTCCTAGGAGAATGGGAGGAATGGATTTTTGAAAACTAACCACTTTTATAACATTTCTCCATAGTGTTGAGTGAATTTGATGTAAGTACATTCTCCTTTTGACATAATTTTTTACCTAATTTATCAAGATCAATATTTTAAACTCTATATATAGCCTTTAATTTGTATTTATCTCTAATATGGTAATTTATAATTACATAAAGAGCTGCAGGGTAAATTTTTCATATAATTTAAATCTGGAAATGTATATCAGATGATTTTCACAGGAAATTTTCCAGCTTCTCAACTAAATATATATGTCTAGCTTTTCAGGAGAAAACACCAGGAGAATTCCCCTGAAATCTCTTCAGTGTGAGTGTGTATATAATGTGCAACTGCCTCCATTTCATGCCACCCCTACCTTCCTGAAGTTCTCTATCCTCCTTGACATTTTCATTGAAATAGCAATTTTGACTCATACGAAAAATCACACATCCAACAGCACAGGAAAATATGGGTAACAGTTGATCATGTAACAGAATCTAGGCAGAGTTTGCACAAACTATTATACCGGTGGGCTGGATTTAAAAATTGAATTAGTGTCATGTCATGCCTTTCTTACTCTAAATATCTTATGTAGTAAATTAAATTATCATTCCCTTTAATATCTAGTTATATTGCTTCTTTACATAGAATATCTTACCGTGCTTTGTACCTATTCTAACTAGGAAAAAAAAAGAATGTCAGAATACAAGTAGTTTTCCAGTAAATGTTATTTATTTTGTGTGACTGAAACTCAGTATATGTGTTAGTTCTTGGATTACAAAACAAAATTACAGTTCAGTTTCTAACCTAAAGCATTGTTTGATTTCGTATTATAAAATTACTGCTTAAATCATATACATACTAAATTAAATCTTGAAAATTAAACGTCCATTTCTGTAATAGATCAATTAGAATTACTTTTGGCTAGATGATTAATTGTGCTTCTGTGCTTATAGTACACAAGAAACTGCCTGAAGATTAGCTAAATGTTCTCCCCCAAATCTATTAGTAATTTAATCATCTTGGCTACCAAACAATTAAATTTTAATCATTCTACAGTTGGTTTAAGGGAAGTTTCCCTAATAAAGTATATATGGACTACTTGGCCTAGTTGATATTTTTCTTTAAGTTTCCAGAATATTATTCCTATAAGGTATGGAAGAAAATGAAAGAAATATTCTTCAAAACCTTCAACATTCTTCAAAGGCTTGATCTTTGTAGCAAGAAAATAACTCAGCATTTCACAATGGATGAACTAAAGTGGCATCCTGCCATTTAAGTACACTTCTGTATTAGCCTGACCCAATCTGTACACACTGATTGTAACATTGTGCTGTGTGTTCTTTATAAATGGCTCAGAATAAATGATCCTGCTGTGCAACAGTCATTACAAGACAATTTAACTAGTGCTTACCATTCTTTGGTTGTTGAAAGAAAAGACGGAGGTTATCTAGAACTAATAAGGTGGCACTGACATTAAGTAGATCAAGATAAAAAGCAAGCAGATAAAAAAAGAAAAGAAAAGGAAGAAAAACATACAAGGGAATTGGCAAATCTTCCTATTTTATGAGTTAAGACTGATTTTGGACAACGAAATAATTTCTCGGGTCATTTCTGTGCAGAATGTTACCATCGAATACAAATATATTTATTTGTATACATATCTGAATTTACATCATAACTAGTTAGGGAAAAAGAAGATAAATCATGTTAGTAGCAATGAACAATTATAAAACAACAAAAAGAAGAACATGTGTATATTTTTTGGGGGGTGAACAATTTTATTTATTTTTTTTATTTTTTAAAATCTTTATTGGAGTATAATTGCTGTACAATGGTGTGTTAGTTTCTGCTTTATAAAAAAAGTGAATCAGTTACACATATACATATATCTCCATATCTCTTCCCTCTTGCATCTCCCTCCCTCCCACCCTCCCTATCCCACCCCTGTAGGTGGTCACAAAGCACCCAGCTGATCTCCCTGTGCTATGCAGCTGCTTCCCACTAGCTATCTATTTTACATTTAGTAGTGTATATATGTCCATGACTCTCTCTCACTTTGTCACAGCTTATGCTTCCCCCTCCGCATAACCTCAAGTCCATTATCTAGTAGATCTGTGTCTTTATTCCCATCTTGCCCCTAGGTTCTTTGCGACCATTTTTTGTTTGTTTGTTTTTTAGATGCCATATATATGTGTTAGCATATGGAATTTGTTTTTCTCTTTCTGACTTACTTCACTCTGTATGACAGACTCTAGGTCCATCCACCTCACTACAAAAAACTCAGTTTCATTTCTTTTTATGGCTGAGTAATATTCCATTGTATATATGTGCCACATCTTCTTTATCCATTCATCTGTTGATGGACACTTAGGTTGCATCCATGTTCTGGCTATTGTAAATAGAGCTGCAATGAACATTTTCGTAGATGACTCTTTTTGAATTATGGTTTTCTCAGGGTATATGCCCAGTAGTGGGATTGCTGGGTCATACGGTAGTTCTATTTGTAGTTTTTTAAGGAACCTCCATACTGTTCTCCATAGTGGCTGTATCAATTTACATTCCCACCAACAGTGCAACAGGGTTCCCTATTCTCCAAACTCTCTCCAGCATTTATTGTTTGTTGGTATTTTGATGATGGCCATTCTGACTGGTGTGAGATGATATCTCATTGTAGTTTTGATTTGCATTTCTCTAATGATTAAGGATGTTGAATATTCTTTCATGTGTTTGTTGGCAGTCTGCATATCTTCTTTGGAGAAATGTCTATTGAGGTCTTCTGCCCATTTTTGGATTGGGTTTGTTTTTTTGATATTGAGCTGCATGAGCTGCTTGCAAATTTTGGAGATTAATCCTTTGTCAGTTGCTTCATTTGCAAATATTTTCTCCCATTCTGAGGGCTGTCTTTTCATCTTGATTATGGTTTCCTTTGCTGTGCAAAAGCTTTTAAGTTTCATTAGGTTACATTTGTTTATTTTTGTGTTTATTTCCATTTCTCTAGGAGGTGGGTCAAAAAGGATCTTGCTGTGATTTATGTCATAGAGTGTTCTGCCTGTGTTTTCCTCTAAAAGTTTGATAGTGTCTGGCCTTATATTTAGGTCTTTAATCCATTTTGAGTTTATTTTTGTGTATGGTGCTAGGGAGTGTTCTAATTTCATTCTTTTACATGTAGCTGTCCAGTTTTCCCAGCACCACTTATTGAAGAGGCTGTCTTTTCTCCACTGTATATTCTTGCCTCTATTATCAAAGGTAAGGTGACCATATGTGTGTGGGTTTTTCTCTGGGCTTTCTATCCTGTTCCATTGATCAATATTTCTGTTTTTGTGCCAGTACCATACTGTCTTGATTACTGTGGCTTTGCAGTATAGTCTGAAGTCAGGGTTCCTGATTCCTCCAGTTCCATTTTTCTTTTTTAAGATTGCTTTGGCTATTCTGGGTTTTTTGTGTTTCCATACAAATTGTGAATTTTTTTGTTCAGAACATGTGTATTTTTATTCATGATAAAAAAAAAAAAGCCAGAATAAGAGACCCTAAATTGAATGAATATCTGGATAAGTAGAAGCTCTGAAAATTGTGATGGCAAAAATCCTGGGCCTCAGTAAATAATACAGGGTTCAATACATTAAACCATTATATCAATATCCGTGATAATCTAATAGTACGACGGAGGTATGGTGTAGTAGGTGTTCCCAGAGTTGACTTCTCACTACAATTTCTAAAAATAAGAGTATCAGAATGACTCTAAAAACAGTTGAGGAGTATGGCTGTTACTGGGCCTATTATCAATAATGTAAATTAAATTTCATATTACTTTGGGTTTTCAGAGAGGGGATCTTTCTGCTCACAAGGAAAAGTCACTTTGTTTGTTTCTTTTACTTTTCATTATAATAATAATAATAAGAGACCATGTGCTTCTTTGAATCATAGACTTATGCACTCAATATACTTTTCAAAATATCTATGAGTTACACTGGGCTCATTTGAGTACATGGGGGAGAGTTGGAGTCAATAAATATGAGAGGTAGATAAGGACATAAATTGCATGGAGATAACATTCTAAATGTCCCCATCTGTTCTCACCTGCAAGTTGGTAAATGTGTGTGTTGTGTGGGTTTATAATGGATAGAATGGGCTCTTTTAAAAGGGCTAGAAAATGTTCCTCAAATGGCATAGTTGATTTCATAGAAGTGAGTTACAAGATACTAATAGGAAATTGATTATATGGTTGTTTTCAATGCAATGTGGCCACATCCATTTATAAGAATCATATATCACTACATTGTGGTACCTGTGGTACCCCCACTGTGTCTTCAGGGTCACTGACTTCTGTCACAATCCCTGATGCCATTGTTTCACACAAATGATTTAGTTCACAAGTTTCTAAATAAGTTTTTCAGTTCCTCTGCATCTGGGAAAATTCCAATACATCCCAAGAATAACAGAAGCTCACTATATGACATTAAATCTCAAGGAGGTGGGATGCATTCTCCTTCTGAGGAGATGTCGAAGATTCTGATAGTGGATTAATTAGAAAAGATCATGCAAATGATCCTACCGATGATCTCCCCATTTCCATTATTGCTCTTTTGCAAGCCATTTCCCATATAGGAACAGAATGATCAACTTAAAACTTAAATTACATCATATCACCCTACATAGAACTTTTCAATGATTTCACAATGCACTGGGGCGGGAGTTGAGGTGGGGAGAAGAAATGCATTACCTTTTATACAGTTCTTGAGTCCCTGTGCTAATTGCCCCTGCCTGGCCTCTTTCAGTTCTTCAAGATCTCATAGGCTCTTTCCTTGCTTTCCTGCCTAAAACTCTTTTCCTTGCTAATATCACTCTTCCTTCAGATAGCATCTTAAAATAATTACTTTTCCTGAGGTGACTCCCAATATAGATTAAGATCTTCTGTAATATTTCTGTGGAAATATGGACTTATCATAGTGCTAATCAATTTAGTAATTATATTGTAAAGACACTGTTTATTGCTTGTTTATTGCTTGCATTCCCCGTTAGTAGGTTTCTTTTTTTTTTTTTTTTTTTTTTTGCGGTACACCTCTCACTGCTGTGGTCTCTCCCGTTGTGGAGCACAGGCTCCGGACGCGCAGGGTCAGCAGCCATGGCTCACGGGCCCAGCTGCTCCGCAGCATGCGGGATCCTCCCGAACCGGGGCATGAATCCGAGTCCCCTGCATTGGCAGGCTGACTCTCAACCACTGCACCACCAGGGAAGTCCAGTAGGTTTCTAATAGCAGGGATGGTGTTTGTTGTTTCACCACTCTATATTCAGAATGTAGTATAATGCCAAGTATATAGTAGATACTCAGTAAATTGGTGAAAGAGTGAATGAATGTATGATGGTGTTTTTAAGGTGTCAACACTGCCAGGTTACAATACCCATTAATTCAAAAAAGCACAACCAAAGTGTTGCTGCGAAGATATTTTGCAAATACAATTAAAGGCTAATCTGTTGACTTAAAGAAAGGGAGTTTATCCTGGATAATAAATTGGAAGTCTTTAAAACCTGGGCTGGGATTCCCCACAAGGGAAAAGAAACTCCACCTATGTCTATGGTTGAACTCTGACTGATAGAGAAGGAGTGAATGAATGGGTACTATCTGTGCCACCTTACTGACCTTTGAGCAAGTCACTTATTTACTCTATGTAACATATGCAGAATGCAAAATTATAGTGCCTAACTCACAGAGTGGTTGATAGAATTACAAATGTAATGGTTATAAAACATTTGGCACAATCTTTAGTATGTAGTTCGATAAATATTTGCTATAATTATTATGAAATACTTATAAAACATGCTTTAATTAAAATAGATTTACTATTTTCTTATCAAATATATGCAGTATCTTTGAAAAATTTTCTCCCATTGGCTCCAGGTACATGATTCAATGAAAACAAAGTAACACACCATTTAAATAAAGAAAAGAAGAAATTACTGACTCAAAAGAGAATAAATATTGAGAAACTGAAGCAAAGTATCTCCTCCTGGTTCACTTGTGTAATACATATATTTCTTTTTTTTTTAACATCTTTATTGGAGTATTATTGCTTTACAATGGTGTGTTAGTTTCTGCTTTATAACAAAATGAATCAGCTATACCTATACATATATTCCCATATCTCCTCCCTCTTGCATCTCCCGCTCACCCTCTCTATCCCACCCTTCTAAGTGGTCACAAAGGACTGAGCTGATGTCCCTGCATAATATGGTGGCTTCCCACTAGCTATCTATTTTACAATTGGTAGTGTGTATATGTGCATGCCACTCTCTCACTTCGCCCCAGCTTACCCTTCCCCCTCCCTATATCCTCAAGTCCATTATCTACGTGTGCATTTTTATTCCTGTCCTGCCCCTAGATTCTTCAGAAACTTTTTTTTTTTAGATTCCATATATATGTGTTAGCATACAGTATTTGCTTTTCCCTTTGTGACTTATTTCACTCTGTATGACACACTCTAGGTCCATCCACCTCACTACAAATAACTCAAGTTCGTTTCTTTTTATGGCTGAGTAATATTCCATTGTATATATGTGCCACATCTTCTTTATCCATTCATCTGTCAGTGGACACTTAGATTGCTTCCATGCCCCGGCTATTGTAAATAGTGTTCCAATGGACATTGTGGTCCATGACTCATTTTGAATTATGATTTTCTCAGGGTATATGTTGAATAGTGGGATTGCTGGGTTGTATGGTAGTTCTATTTTTAGTTTTTTTAAGGAACCTCCATACTGTTCTCCATAGTGGCTGTATCAATTTACATTCCCACCAACAGTGTACGAGGGTTCCCTTTTCTCTACATCCTCTCCAGCATTTAATGTTTGCAGATTTCTTGATGATGGCCATTCTGACTGGTGTGAGGTGATACCTCTTTGTAGCTTTGATTTGCATTTCTCTAATGATTAGTGATGTTGAGCATTCTTTCATGTGTTTGTTGGCAATCTGTATATCTTCTTTGGAGAAATGTCTATTAAGATCTTCCATCCGTTTTTGGATTGGGTTGTTTGTTTTATTGATATTGAGCTGCATGAGCATCTTGTTAATTTTGGAGATTAATCCTCTGTCAGTTGCTTCATTTGCAAATATTTTCTCCCATTCTGAGGGTTGTCTTTTTGTCCTGTTTATGTTTTCCTTTGCTGTGCAAAAACTTTTAGGTTTCTTTAGGTCCCATTTGTTTATTTTGGTTTTTATTTCCATTTCTCTAGGAGGTGGATCAAAAAGGATCTTGCTGTGATTTATGACATAGAGTGCTCTGTCTATATTTTCCTCTAAGAGTTTAATGGTGTCTGGCCTTACATTTAGGTCTTTAATCCATTTTGAGTTTATTTTTGTGTATGGTGTTAGGGAGTGTCCCAATTTCATTCTTTTAACATGTAACTGTCCAGTTTTCCCAACACCACTTATTGAATAGGCTGTCTTTTCTCCACTGTATATTCTTGCCTCCTTTATCAAAAATAAGGTGACCATATGTGCTTGGTTTTGTCTCTGGGCTTTCTCTCCTGTTCCATTGATCTGTATTTCTGTTTTTGTGCCAGTACCATACTGTCTTGATTACTGTAGCTTTGCAGTATAGTCTGAAGTACAGGAGCCTGATTCTTCCAGCTCTTTTTTTTCCTTCTCGAGATTGCTTTAGCTATTCTGGGTGTTTTGTGTTTCCATAGAAATTGTGAAGTTTTTTGTTCTAGTTCTGTGGAAAATGCCATTGGGAGTTTGATAGGGATTGCATTAATACTGTAGATTGCTTTGGGTAATATCATCATTTTCACAATGTTGATTCTTCCAATCCAAGAACATGGTATATCTCTCCATCTGTTTGTATAATCTTTAATTCTTTCATCAGTGTCTTATAGTTTTCTGCATGCAGGTCGTTTGTCTTCATAGGTAGGTTTATTCCTAGGTATTTTATTCTTTGTGTTTCTGTGGTAAATGGGATTGTTGCCTTAATTTCTCTTTCATATTTTTCATTATAATTCTATAGGAATGCAAGAGATTTCTGTACATTAATTTTGTATCCTGCTACTTTACCAAATTCATTGATTAGCTTTAGTAGGTTTCTGGTAGCATCTTTACAATTCTCTCTGTATAGTATCATGCCATCTGCAAACAGTTAGAGCTTTACTTCTTCTTTTCCATTCTGATTGCTTTTATTTCTTTTTTTCTGTACGCGGGCCTCTCACTGTTGTGGCCTCTCCCATTGTGGAGCACAGGCCCCAGACACGCAGGCTCAGCGGCCATGGCTCATGGGCCCAGCCACTCCACAGCATGTGGGATCTTCCCAGACCAGGGCACGAACCCACGTATCCTGCATTGGCAGGCGGACTCTCAACAACTGTTTCACCAAGGAAGCGCTGCTTTTATTTATTTTTTTTCTCTGATTGCTGTAGCTAAAATTTCCAAAACTATGTTAAATAATAGTGGTGAGAGTGGACAACCTTCTCTTGTTCCTGATCTTAGAGGAAATGGTTTCGGATTTTCCCCTTTGAGAACAATATTAGCTGTGGGTTTGTCATAAATGACCTTTATTATGTTGAGGTAAGTTCCCTCTATGCCTACTTTCTGTAGGGTTTGTATCAGAATTGGGTGCTGAATTTTTTTGAAAACGTTTTCTGCATCTATTGTGATGATCATACGTTTTTTTCTCCTTTAATTTGTTAATATGGTTTATCACATTGATTGATTTGTGTATATTGAAGAATCCTTACATTCCTGGGATAAAACCCACTTGATCATGGTGTATGATCCTTTTAATGTGCTCTTGGATTCTGTTTGCTAGTATTTTGTTGAGGATTTTTGCATCTATGTTCATCAGTGATACTGGCCTGTAGTTTTCTTTCTTTGTGACATCTTTGATTTTGTGATAGGGTGACGGTGGCCTCATAGACAGAATTTGGGAGTGTTCCTCCCTCTGCTATATTCTGGAAGAGTTTGAGAAGGATAGGTGTTAGCTCTTGTCTAAATGTTTGATAGAATTCGCCTGTGAAGCCATCTCGTCCTGGACTTTTGTTTGCTGGAAGATTTTTAATCACAGCCTCAATTTCAGTGCTTGTCATTGGTCTGTTTATATTTTCTATTTCTTCCTGGTTCCATCTCGGAAGGTTGTGTAGTTCTAAGCATTTGTCCGTTTCTTCCAGGTTGTCCAGTTTATTGGCATAGAGTTGCTTGTAGTAATCTCTCATGATCCTTTGTATTTCAGCAGGGTCAGTTGTTACTTCTCCTTTTTAATTTCTAATTCTATTGACTTGTGTCTTCTCCCTTTTTTTCTTGATGAGTCTGGCTAATGGTTTATCAATTTTTTTTTTATCTTCTCAAAGCATGAGCTTTTAGTTATATTGATATTTGCTATTTTTTCCTTCATTTCTTTTTCATTTATTTCTAATCTGATATTTAAGATTTCTTGCCTTATGCTAACTTTGGAGGATTTTTTCTTCTTCTTTCTCTATTTGCTGTATGTGTAAGGTTAGGTTGTTTGTTTGAGATGTTTCTTGTTTCTTGAGGTAGGATTGTATTGCTATAAACTTCCCTCTTAGAACTGCTGTTGCTGCATATTATAGGCTTTGGGTCATCATTTATTTCTATGTATTGTTTATATCCTCTTTGATTTCTTCAGTGATCTCTTAGTTATTTAGTAGCACACTGTCTAGCCCCCATATGTTTGTATTTTTTACAGATTTCTTCCTGTAATTGATATCTAGTCTCATAGTGTTGTGGTTGGAAAAGATACTTGATATGATTTCAGATTTCTTCAATTTACCAAGGTTTGATTTGTGACCCAAGATATGATCTATCCTGGAGAATGTTCCATGAGCACTTGAGAAGGAAGTGTATTCTGTTGTTTTTGGATGGAATGTCCTATAAATATCAATTAAGTCTGTCTTGTTTAATGTATCATTTACAGATTGGGTTTCCTTGTTTATTTTCACTTTGGAATATCTGTCCATTGGTGAAAGTGGGGTGTTAAAGTCCCCTACTATGATTATGTTACTGTTGATTTCCCCTTTTATGGCTGTTAGTATTTGCCTTATGTATTGAGGTGCTCCTATGTTGGGTGCATAAATATTTACAATTGTTATATCTTCTTCTTGGATTGATCCCTTGATCATTATGTAGTGGCCTTCTTTGTCTCTTCTAATAGTCTTTGTTTTAAACTCTGTTTTGTCTGATATGAGAATTGCTGCTCCAGCTTTCTTTTGATTTCCATTTACATCAAATATCTTTTTCCATCCCCTCACTTTCAGTCTGTATGTGTCCCTAGGTCTGAAGTGGGTCTCTTGTAGACAGCATATCTACAGGTCTTGTTTTTATATCCATTCAGCCAGTCTATGTCTTTTGGTGGGAGCATTTAATCCATTTACATTTAAGGTAGTTGTCATTATGTATGTTCCTATTACCATTTCTTAATTGTTTTGGGTTTGCTATTGTAGGTCTTTTCCCTCTTTTGTGTTTCCTGCCTAGAGAAGTTCCTTTAGCATTTGTTGTAAAGCTGGTTTGGTGGTGTTGAATTCTCTTAGCTTTTTCTTGTCTGTAAAGGTTTTAATTTCTCGATCAAATCTGAATGAGATCCTTGCTGGGTAGAGTAATCTTGGTTGTAGGATTTTCCCTTTCATCACTTTAAATATGTCCTTCCAATCCCATCTGTCTTGCAGAGTTTCTGATGAAAGAGCAGCTGTTAACCTTATGGGGATTCCCTTGTATGTTATTTGTTGCTTTTCCTCTTGCTGCTTTTAATAATTTTTCTTTGTATTTAATTTTTGATAGTTTGTTAATACATGTCTTGGTGTGTTTCTCCTTAGATTTATCCTGTATGGGACTCTCTGTGCTTCCTGGACTTGATTAACTATTTCTTTTCCCATATTAGGGAAGTTTTCAACTATAATCTCTTCAAATATTTTCTCAGTCCCTTCCTTTTATTCTTCTTCTTCTGGGACCCATATAATTACAATGTTGGTGTGTTTAATGTTGTCCCAGAAGTCTCTGAAACTGTCCTCAATTCTTTCATTCTTTTTTTTTTTTATTATGCTCTGCGTTACTTATTTCCACTATTATATCTTCCAGTTCACTTATCCATTCTTCTGCCTCAGTTTTTCTGCTACTGATTTCTTCTAGAGAATTTTTAATTTCATTTATTGTGTTGTTCATCATTGTTTGTTTGTTCTTTAGTTCTTCTAGGTCTTTGTTAAACATTTCTTCTATTTTCTCCATTCTATTTCCAATATTTTGGATCACTTTTACCATCGTTTCTCTGAATCCTTTTTCAGATCAACTGCCTATTTCCTCTTCATTTGTTTGGTCTGGTGAGTTTTTACCTTGCTCCTTCATCCACTGTGTAACTCTGTGTCTTTTCATTTTGCTTAACTTACTGTGCTTGTGGTCTCCTTTTCACTGGCTGCAGGTTCATAGTTCTCGTTGTTTTTGGTGTCTGCCTCCAGTGGCTAATGTTGGTTCAGTGGCTTGTATAGGCTTCCTGGTGGAGGGGACTGGTTCCTGTGTTCTGGTGGATGAGGCTGGACCTTGTCTTTCTGGTGGGCAGGACCACGTCTGGTGGCATGCTTTGGGGTGTCTGTGACCTTATTATGATTTTAGGCAGCCTCTCTGCTAATGGGTAGGGTTGTATTCCTGTCTTGCAAGTTGTTTGCCATAGGGTGTCCAGCACTGGAGCTTGCTGGTCATTGAGTGGAGCTGGGTCTTAGCATTAAGATGAGATCTCTGGGAGAGTTTTGCTGATTGATATTAGGTGGAGCTGGGAGGTCTCTGATGGACCAATGTCCTGAACTCGGCTGTCCCACCTCAGAGAAATAGTCCTGACACCCGGCCGGAGCACCAAAACACTGTCAGCCACACAGATTTTCTACAGCCTGAATTTTTCACTTGTTCTCAGCCTACTGCTTTTAAAAGTGGATGAATTGATTTTGCTGATATTAATTATCTTTCAACCTCATGATTGATGATGTTTGGGGGAAAGAACAATATTCTGTTCAAATGTCAGGTCAAAAGCTTATCCACACATCGATTTGTCAATCCAGGATATTAGGAAATGCCAGAATGACTGCAGCTGTACAGGCACCAAGAGTGAGATCACAAGTTTGTGCTGCCTCTTGGTGGCACCTGATTCTTGGGTGCTCAATAAATGGCCATTACTTTCACTAGTCTGTAAATTCACTGAGGGCTCCTGGGTTTCTTTCTTGAGCAGCCACAATGGAGGTCTGTTGACATGCTCTGCAGTCTTTGCACAACACAGAAGTGGGGTGACTGCACCACCTGTGCCACATCCACACAGCAATCTACATCCTTTACACCCACCTAGCTCCCCCCACCTCAGAGACCTTCCACAAGGCTCTAACCCAGGCCTTAGCCGGGCCCTGAGAGACAAGGCTGTGAGGATGCCCACCTGGAGCTAGAAGCTCAGATTGGGCACCGTGCTTTCCTGGTCCCAGGCAACCGTTGTCCTCAGGCTGGAGGAACTGCACGCAGCTGCGAGCCTTCCCTACATATATTTATTGAGTCAGTAATTTTCTTCATTTAACTATTGTATTACTTTTGTTTTCATTGAAAAAACTGATATATATATTCATATATACTATATGTATCTTAAATGTCATATAACTTTGGATCGGGTACTCATTCACATTATGCTTGATTCATACTTCAAGTTTCACCTGAGGTTAATAAATAATCAGCTTTGATTCTAAATAGATTCTTTTAAACAATAAACTTAAACATTTTAACTTTCAGCAGAGATAGTAATGGAAGTGGAAATGCGAACGTGATTAATTCAAATTTGACAGAGGTTAACAATCAGCCATTCTGTTCAAATGGAGTAATCTGATATAAAATGTGCTTGACTTTACAGCTGGCCTATTTTTAAAGCCTTTGGAAAAAAATTATACCTAAATGATTGTTTGCCTCTGTAATATCAATATGGAAGAGCAGTAAGAAACTCAAAGTTTTAACAATGTTCTTTCACCACAGAACTAAATACAGGTGTCTTTCATTTTCAATTAAGATATATAGCAAAAGGCAATAAGACTTTTCTGGGGAAAAAAATTGTTTGGCTTATCTTTAGCTGTGGAGAAAAGCAAAAGATTCATATTTTCTGTGAGTATTTTAAATTGGTCATCAACATTGTCATCACACCTGAAGACTGACAAGACATTTCCTGCACCTTCTTTGCCAGCTTTGCACAGACCAGTTTTAACAGGAATCCTGCTAAGTTGCTTTGGAGAGAATCCCCTACCTTGACATCTGATCACCCTCACCTGCCTTCAGCAAGAATTCTGTAAAGTCTGTTTAGCAAGAATCCACCCTGCCTTTGTTATACCTTCTTAGTACTTTTCCACCCACCAAATCCCCAGCCTATTCCTTAGCTACAAATTTTCGCTTGTTCTTTTCTGGATTCAAAGTTGAACCAGTCTTTCTCCACTATTGTGGTAGTCCTGAATAGTCTTCCTTACCATTTTAACAGAATAATTTTTTTCTTTAGCAAAACTCTAAAGGTTAATCAAAAGGAAAGAAGGGATTTTTTTTGTTGTTTTTTGGAGGTTTTTTTTGCCTTAAGCTTATTGTGTATATGCTTGCATGTGGAGCAATTCAATAATATAAGAAAAAAAGTTCAGTGAAATCATGAATTTATTTAAAAAGATGACATAAGAGGGCAACCATACATAGTTTCTACATTCTATCTTTCTTCCTCCCAATATCTATCTCTCTTTCTCTTTATGGTTACATTGAAATGCAAATGAATCTCTTTATAAGATCTAACATTTGAAACAAACCATTTTAGTATTTTGCATTTCAATTGAAATAACAAAGAGTATAAAGATAACCACATCAATGTTATTTCAAAAACAAATTCATCCTACAGATAATAGTACTGAAAAATGTTTTAATGTAAATTGACAGGCAAAACCTTTGCACTGGAAATATGAGTTACATGTTTTCTTATCTGAATTATGTTAAAGATTTACAGATGGAATTATTTGGATTGAAAAATAGCTAAATCTCCTTTACCTTGAAAAGTGTAAAAAGAGAGAAAAGTTGGATAGTTTGGAAAAGTAGGCTTGGTAATTAATATTTCATTCATTCTACCTATGAATAGGAGAGAATTTTTTAAATTTCCCCACAAATCCTGTATACAAACTTTCATATTTCATGTTACTTTGAATCTTAAAATTTTATATCTGAAAAGCAGGGCCATCTGGTATAATAGTAGAAATCACAATGCTATAACATTTTCAATTAAAAATAATTATATATGATAAGCTTTTCCTTGGGGAATAATCATCTTTTTGTGAAATAATCATATCAGAGACACATGACTATTTAAAGGAATTTTTTTAATGTGCTAAAAGTTTAGAATAGAGATACCAAAATGTCTTTCTGCCTTTGGGTACCTTAAATAGGCACTTTGAAACCAATTATTTGTAATCCAAAACATCATCAGATTTTAACAACTAGTTAATTTAAGTCCCTATGAAAATAAATAGGTACCAGACAGGTATTGGGGAGGGGAGGCACAACAGAAAAAAAAAAATTGCCCTTCATTTTCATGAATTTCTAATTTTTTTTAAATTTAAGAAACTTTATTTTTTAGAGTGTTTTAAGATTTATAAAATTGAGCAGTTAAGTACAAAGCGTTCCCTGTGTATCAGCTGTCTCCCCATCCCACACATGATTTCCCCTATTATTAACGTTTTGCATTAGTGTGGTACATTTGTTATAATCAATGAGTCAATATTGATACACTATTATTAAATTAAGCCCATGGCTTACATTAGGATTCACTCTTTGTGTTGTAGCAGACAGGTAATTTTGATTATTAAATAAAATCTTTCACCATTTAAACACTACTGATAACAAATTGGCTATAAAGTAAAAATTGGTGAGAAGACAAGTTCAAATGGTCAATGATAATACTTTATGTAATCACATAATGGCCTCCATCTTTTCTGAAACTTGCACTCTAAATTGGAATTAGAAAGGGACAGGAGAGATCCCTGAATATCAAACCCAATTTCAGGTTTCTAATTGGGAACTAAATCTCTTTGTTCTTTTTTTATTTTCCACCAATATCTCAGATGCTCAGAGCAGATTTAATTTGTATTTATAAGCCAAAAAAATGAAGAAAGTGGCATCATTTAATAGCCACAGGTCCAAAAACTTAAGGTTCAATATTAATTTGTTTTGTAGGGGAGCAAAATTTGCCACCCCAAAATATGTCTCTTTGGCATGTAGACTATTTTTAGCTGAAGACAATCAAGGCCCAAAAGGAAGAATCTTTGACATCCTCTCTAACTGCCTAAAAGAATTTAGATAGAGGACCTTTTCCAGGAATAGAGCTATCACCATAGATAACTGTAGTATGAACTAGGTCTGTAGACAGGAAGGAACCTAGAAAAGCCTGCTTGCTAAAATTCCTCTCTGCATGGACCAGCAAACATTTGTTTACCAAACATTTGCTTTTCCATCTTCATGTGTATTGCCTTCATCCCCTTTGAAGTCCCAAACCACTACCTCCAACATTATCCTTTGTCTTTAAATACTATATCTATAGTATTTAAAGTGATGGTTTCAACCATTTCAGTGTTACTCAGTTTTCCTGTCTGTCCCATGAATACATGTTATTAAACTTTAGTTTGATTTCTTCCTGTTAATCTGTCTATTTCAATTTAATTCTTAGACCAGTCTTAAGAATCTAGGAGAGTAGGGGAAAATTTCTTCCTCCCTGACAGCTTATTCACTGTAAGATGAGTATTTCTCCCTTAAACATGATTACTTATCAAACGATTTCAAGTAGATGCTCAACTAAATGGTGAATCCACTATTGTTGCAGTATTTGATCTATACTGGACAATATGTTTAAATCAGTTCAGGTATAGATTTATCATATAAAAGTGGTTCTCAATGCAATGCAAATAATGGTCATATAACTGTGTGACCTGTTTTCTTTGTTTAAACCAACAAATAGATTAACAGAGTCAGACTATCAGGGATAAACCCATGTTACAGGCAATGGAAAATTTAGAACTGTCATTTCTCTGCAAGTAAATCAAACTCAACAATTAAAAATCTGTTTAAATATGTAAGCAAATAACTTTCACAGCCACTATAATATTTTTTAACTAATTCAGAAATTCTCTTGGGTTAGGTGTGAACGTGTGCATGCTATGTGCATATGTATGGGTATCAAGTGCATGTGAATATTACATATGTATATTGTGGGTGCACACATGAGTGTATTGTGTGTATGTGTGCATTTTAAGAAACAATTTTGTGGTCAGCCCAGATTTATGCCAATTTAAATTGGAATGAGTTTAATTATAATTATACTAGTTAATCTTCAGAAATAAGGGCTAGGGAAGAAGCAGCGATGTACTTGGACTTTTAAGAACAGTTTAGATCAAATGCAATAAAAGATTAATAAATGACATCTTCAAGGAGATCTATAATATATTCCTAAAGTTAGCTATAAAACTAGATAGCAGGTCTGTTATTTGCTTCTATGTGATTATGAAAGAACTAAAACATCTCACACTAATAATCCAAATTACACTGTACCGCTTGAACCACTTAAGTCTTTTCTCTGTACAATAAACACTAAGCACACACCTAGTAACTGGCAACCGGTTCCAGTTTCCAAATTAAAATAACAGTAACCACACCTTTCTTCACCCATAATACAAAGTAGCACACAGACCACACAGCTGGCATCAATTAATGCTGATTTACAATATTATAGTTGATTTGGCATCAGAGCTTTCATTCCCAACCCTTCTGCTCAGCACTGTGTCACTTAGCCAATTTTATTTACAGCCAATTTTATTTACATCAATTGAAATCTAGCATAAAAAGGATTAGGCACACTGCAATCTAATAAAACACAAACGAATATTAAAACTTCAACCTTTTTTTTTTCCTATTTCAATTCTAGTTGGGGTATAGCCAAATGGAAACCATTTAGAATGTTAAAGGTGTTTTAAGACATTTTTTGATAAGCATATTTAAATTGACTAGCTCCAAAGTAACTACACTATATCTATGAAAAAACACTGTAAAAGAACAGTGCTTATTCAACAGCAAGATAATTAGAAGCAAATGGGAAATTATCTCAAAATGTAAAACATTTCACGTTATGTACCATTTTAACATGAACAGAACACTTCGTTTGTCAAAGGCCCTTGCTTTGAAAGAGTACTATAAAAATGTACACACCTGCTTGGAGCTCATTGTAGCATTTCCAGAATTTACAAGCAGCTCATGCAGCTCAATATCATAAAAACAAACAACCCAATCCAAAATGGGCAGAAGACCTAAATAGATATTTCTCCAAAGAAGATATACAGATTGCCAACAAACACATGAAAGAATGCTCAACATCACTAATCATTACAGAAATGCAAATCAAAACTAAAAAAGAGGTATTATCTCACACCAGTCAGAATGGCCTTCACCAAAAAATCTACAGACAATAAATGCTGGTGAGGGTTGGGAGAAAGGGGAACCCTCTTTCACTGTTGGTGCAAATGTAAATTGATACAGCCAGTATAGAGAACACTATGGACGTTTCTTTAAAAATAGAACTACCATACGACTCAGCATTCCGATTACTGGGCATATACCCTGAGGAAAACCATAATTCAAAAAGAGTCATGTGCCACAATGTTCATTGAAGCACTATTTACAGTAGCCAAGACATGGAAGCAACATATATGTCCATCGACAGATGAATGGATAAAGAAGATGTGACACATATATATTGTGGAATATTACTCAGCCATAAAAAGAAATGAAATTGAGTTATTTGTAGTGATGTGGATGGACCTAGAGTCTGTCATACAGAGTGAAGTAAGTCACAAAGAGAAAAACCAATACCATATGCTAACACATATATATGGAATCTAAAAAAAAAAAAAAAAAGTCTCTGAAGACCCTAGGGACAGGACCAGAATAAAGACACAGACATAGAGAATGGACTTGAGGACACAGAGATCAGGAAGTGTAAGCTGGGACGAAGTGAGAGAGTGGCATGGACATATATACACTACGAAATGTAAAATAGATAGCTAGAGGGAAGCAGCCACATAGCACAGGGACATCAGCTTGGTGCTTTGTGACCACCTAGAGGGGAGGGATAGGGAATGTGGAAGGGAGATTCAAGATGGAGGAGATATGGAGATATATGTATATGTATAACTGATTCACTTTGTTATAAAGCAAACACTAATACACAATTGGAAAGCAATTATACTCCAATAAAGTTGTTAAAAAAAAAGTAAGAAAAAAACATGAATTACAGAAATGAAAGTCAGGAATCAAAACAGTTTTGAATGATCAATGACCCTGTATCCGTATGAATGGTGGTGGTGACAGTGGTCTGTGTGTCTGAGTAAATGCAGAGAAATAAAGACTAGAAAAAATAGAGTGAAACATTAACTGAAATTCTCTCTCCTTAATACAGAGTTATTGAATACTTGTTTCAAGGTCCTTTGATGTTTTTCACAGATTGCTGAACTGGAAGAGTTTCCAGAAGATCAATTACAGGTTTCTATTTTTATTCCCAAACAAGCTGCATAAAATAGAGTGCATTAAACTAGGCTATTAGTTCTGTTTCACTACTTTGTTGCTAAAAATCGACTTAGGCACTTTGTCATAAAACTGAACTAACTGAGCACATCCTCATGGTTCTGCTTACTATTATAATGAACTCCGAACAAACATTTATTTTGTAAATGCTAACGAATATTTTGATATATATTTATAAGTTAGCCTGAATCTTTCGTTTGTGCACATTTTATGTCACCAACTAATCACAAATTCTTTGGAATTAGTATGGTTCAGTCCATTGACTCTAATTATATTCCTATTCTATTTTGTTACTTTTGACATTTACTAAAGTTATGATTTTAAGCAAAACATCCTCTCTGGATCTCAATTTCCTCATCTCTGTGGCATACATGTATTTGTTCTTAAAATCATTTAATTTTTGTTATTCAACATATTATAAAGGATTTGGTATGAGGGTATTAGAATAGCTCCAAAGAAATAGATAAAAAAGAGAGTTTCCCAGTTTTTTTTTTAGAGAGACCAAATAGCAACACCTCACACATGAAACACACACAAATATCAAATTCACTTATATACAATACCTACAATTTTACACATATATTATTAAGACTATGTAAACATAAACTGGGAAAAACAAGTAAAACTGATTCTCCTGAATATCAGAAAATAATTCTTAAATGAAAGAGTATGCACAAAATATTCTTGGATGGAAAGACTTCTGGTGTACAGTTGTCAATGTCCATATATTAAATTTTAAATGTAGTGATTATAAATAGAAATCACAAAACAATATTATTTAAACTGAAAAAAACATTCCTCATTTTTCTGAAAAGATAATTACAGAAAAACAGAAATCTGAAAAAGAGAAATATTGTTGCTGAATATGAAAGGGTACTCTAAAGCTAACATAATTGAAACATAATATTGGCACAAGAAATTGTTGAAAACATAAAACAGAATAGATAATTCAGGAACATATATATGTTTTAATGTATTAGGTAATAAAGTGTGATATCAAATAACTGGGTAGTGGATGAACAAAGTAGTAAATGGTTGTTTTGTCACCTAAACATTTGGGATTAAAATAATAAATTACTTAATAATGCCAATAAGCAAAACTGTTTCAGATAAATTAAAGAGCTAAAGAAAAATATAAACCTTCAGGATTCTGGATAAAAAACTTAGGTGGCTAATTACATATACTTGGTGTAGGAAAGGTCTTAACACCTCCAGAAAAAACCATAAGGAAAAGATTGTTTGACCAAACTATAGAAAACATAAACTTCTGTGCTTAAAGAAAATCATGTCATAAAAAAATTTAAAAAATAAATGACAAAAGCAAACTGGGAGAAATTAGTTTCAACATATTTGACAGAAAACAAATGATAGCTTTACTAAGTTGTTTTTGCATATCAATAAGAAAATATGAACACCATTAGAAAAACAGATAAAGGACATAACTAGGTGATCACAAAAGAAAAAAACAAATGATTGCAGACAATAAATGTTCAGGCTCTGTAGTAGAAAAAGATATAGAAATTTTGCCAAATTGAAATTTTGCCAAAATTTTGCTACTAAAACTAGTAACCCTCAATGTTTGAAATAAACATTTCATGTGTATTTTTATATTTTGCTATTAGGAATGTTAATTGTGTAAACATCTGCATAAATATGGTGATATACATCTAGAATCCTGCAAAACCGCGTATCTTTCCATACAGCATGAAAATTCATTATAAGACAGTGGCTTTAGAATTCATTCCAAAATCAGGGTGCTGGAAACAGTACATCCAGGACACAGGCAATAAGGACGTGCATTTTGTGTAGAGAATTTGCAACAATAATAAAGCTGACTAAAAGCCAGTTTGCTTTTATTATCACCATACACAGGCAATTTGAAGCAATATCAGTGATTTAAATACTCCTTCCCACCAGGTTGGACTGCTTCTGTTGCCTAACCTTGGTACTCTACTGTTCTGAGAAATAAAAAATGTGTGCAAAAATATTTCATGAATGATATTCATCACCCTATTTATTTTAATATTAAAATAAAAGAACTCTCCTAAATGCCTAATATTATAGGATTAGTAAAATAAAGCATGGAACATTCATATTTCCAATAGCAGTGCTATTCTGTATTTGTTCATCCACGTTGTATTGTTAAATCAAATGAAATACACAATAAAAATTCTACTCACAATCTGTTTTTAAATGTATTTGTATCATATTATGTTCAATAAAAGGTTACCAAACAATAGTTTTAGTCACAATCTGATTTTAAGTGTATTTTTGTTATAATGTAGGAAATTCCAGTAAAGATAAACAGATCTATAACATCTGCTCCTCCCAACACACACACACACACACACACACACACACACACACAGGTTTTACTAGAGCAGTTGTTTTCAAACTTAACTACACATTGGAATATCCTGGGGAGTTTTTAAAATCATAATACCCAGGATACATCCATGTAAAATCAGAATCCCAGGTTGGGACAGGGAGGGACCGAGCATCTGTATTTTTAAAAATTCCCCACTGGGTCCAATGTTGAGCCAAATTTAGAACCAATCAGCTACAGCCTTGCTGCTCACGTGTGGTCCATGAACCTGCATGCAGCAGTGGCAACCACCAGGAGCTGGTTAGAAAGGCAGAAACTTGGGCCCCACTCACATCACAATAGTCATTATAACAAGATTATCAGGTGATTTCATTAAAGTCCAAGAAGCACTGATAGAGACCTGTTTTCATCTCTCCAAGATGGGATTTTATTGGAGTAAAGAGTTCTGAGGTTCAAAATACAGAGCTTTGTTGGAAACAGGTTTAGAAAGTTATGTATCTCCTTGCTCTTGGGAAAAAAAAACTGTATCAGGATTTCTCCTCTTTTGTCTAAAAGAAAAAGAAATTTCCAGACTTTGAGTTCAATATTAACTTTCTTGATTGTCTTTTTGAAGAGACATATTAGCCAAGTAAATTCATGAGCTGAACTTTAACAAATTCACCAAGTTTCTAGAGGAATTATATAATGTTTCTCTTGTCCAGATCAAAAGAAAATTTGAGTCACTCCTATATGTCATTCTAGTCCCAGCTGTTGTTTAAGAAAAATAAGCTCAAAATGGATTAAAGACCTAAATGTAAGGCCAGACACTATCAAACTCTTAGAGGAAAACACAGGCAGAACACTCTATGACATAAATCACAGCAAGATCCTTTTTGACCCACCTCCTAGAGAAATGGAAATGAAAACAAAAATAAACAAATGGGACCTAATGAAACTTCAAAGCTTTTGCACAGCAAAGGAAACCATAAACAAGACCAAAAGACAACCCTCAAAATGGGGGAAAATATTTGCAAATGAAGCAACTGACAAAGGATTAATCTCCAAAATTTATAAGCAGCTCATGCAGCTCAATAACAAAAAAACAAACAACCCAATCCCAAAATGGGCAGAAGACCTAAATAGACATTTCTCCAAAGAAGATATGCAGACTGCCAACAAACACATGAAAGAATGCCCAACATCATTAATCATTAGAGAAATGCAGATCAAAACTACAGTGAGATATCATCTCACACCAGTCAGAATGACCATCATCAAAAAATCTAGAAAGAATAAATGCTGGAGAGGGTGTGGAGAAAAGGGAACCCTCTTGCACTGTTGGTGGGAATGTAAATTGATACAGCCACTGTGGAGAACAGTATGGAGGTTCCTTAAAAAACTACAAATAGAACTACCATATGACCCAGCAATCCCATTACTGGGCATATACCCTGAGAAAACCATAATTCAAAAAGAGTCATGTACCAAAATGTTCATTGCAGCTCTATTTACAATAGCCCAGAGATGGAAAAAAACCTAAGTGTCCATCATCAGATGAATGGATAAAGAAGATGTGGCACATATATACAATGGAATATTACTCAGCCATAAAAAGAAACGAAATTGAGCTATTTGTAATAAGGTGGATAGACCTAGAGTCTGTCATACAGAGTGAAGTAAGTCAGAAAGAGAAAGACAAATACCATATGCTAACACATATATATGGAATTTAAGAAAAAAAAATGTCATGAAGAACCTAGGGGTAAGACAGGAATAAAGACACAGACCTACTAGAGAATGGACTTGAGGATATGGGGAGGGGGAAGGGTAAGGTGTGACAAAGCGCGAGAGAGGCATGGACATATATACACTACCAAACGTAAAATAGATAGCTAGTGGGAAGTAGCCACATAGCACAGGGAGATCTGCTCGGTGCTTTGTGACCACCTAGCGGGGTGGGATAGGGAGGGTGGGAGGGAGGGAGACGCAGGAGGGAAGAGATATGGGAACATATGTATATGTATAACAGATTCACTTTGTTATAAAGCAGAAACTAACACACCATTGTAAAGCAATTATACTCCAATAAAAAGAAAAAAAAAGAAACTGTAAATGAGTGAAGTTAATAAAAGGAAAAAAAAATCAGAGCTTGGGGAGGGGTATTTAAATGAGACAAACTTTTAAATTGAAAAAGCAATTGCCATACAAAGTATTTTGTGCGGGGAATAAATTTACATAATGGAAACTCAAGGCAAACTGAATCAATGTAAATAACCCAATGCAATAACAGTTTTATTTAGATAACAGCTATATACACATAGAAAATAAAGGAATTTTCCTCAGCCTTGAAATGGTATTCTTGTAATGGAAACCAGCATTATAAACGTTCAGTAACAGAAAAAAATTGGCTGATACACTGATATTTCTTGTGTTAACATGTTAATGCAAACTCAGTCTCTTAGCAGTTTCTGCTGTAAACATCAACAGTGTTCTATATGGTGGATGAAAGTTAAAATTGAATTCTGTATCATAAATTTTGATTAGTGCTTCAGAGCTTTTAAAGAATTTTCTCTCTCCTTATTCATTGAATCCTCATCAAAACTCTGTAATGGATTTATATTCCCATTTTAGAGATAAACTAAAAGTTGGAAGAGTTCTATAGCATACCCAAGAACACATGTCTGCAAGTGATAGAACATACACTCAGACTTAGAGCTTTCATTCTAAGTTTCTCCCATATCACAGCTTCTTTGCAAATAATTTAAATAATTCTATTTCTTTCAATATTTATTTTGTTCATTATGTTTTTTGAGAGTACACAAACATACATACACATATGTGCCTGTACTCACATACACACACACACACTTTGGGGTAATTCTGGCCAAAATCCAGGTCATAGGTATCCTGTTGTTAAATAAAGTCATGTAAATTGACATTTTCAGATTCTAATGCCACCTGCCCTTTTACCGGAAACTCAATATGAAGAAATAGGATCTTCTTTGGTTTCATCCATTATTCTGAGAGTCAGCATTAAAATCTACCTCTTATGCAGATTATTCTCAGTCACACTTAACCAAATTAGCAAAGGAATGGTTAAGAAGAAAATATCATTATGCAAAGTTAATTCTTAACTAAATTCTACTTTTTTTAAGAAATGTCATTCACTTCTCTTCAAACGTGCCTGAACACTTCCTATTACTCACCGTGTTTTATTTTCAATGTTACTTTTTTAGTTTAAAAGCTATCAAGTGTATTTTCCTGGCGCAAACACAAGACATGGTAAACTGGTATATAAATGTCTAGAAGACAGATTAGAGTTTGTTTATTTAAATGTAACAGATAGTCACAAAACTTCTCACTTCATATTTCTATAGCTCATTTGGATTTCTTCTAATTCATGCTAGTTCACTTGATTATTTCCTTTTATGTGCCTGTGGTAAGCATTCCCTTGCATTTTTTCAAAGTGAAAGAAAATTTTTAGGAATTCTAATCAATCTTGATGTTAATATTCTATTTAATAGTTTTGCATTTACTGAAATCGTCACAGAAATAAGAAAACCCAAGGAGAAAATGGAAATAGATCTAAAATGATTTAATAATACCAAATACAATATAAACAATCAACCCTCAATTCCAAATAATTTCTATTCTAAAGAATTTATAATGATTTCTCCAATCCCATTTTATTTTCATTCAGCCAGCAGTATAATTCCAATATAAATAGAGATATCCTTTGGGATATTTGTTTATTAGTATAGGACAATATGTCTTCCTTATTCTTTGAAGTTAATTGTAGGCATTGTATAATATAGAACTGAAAATTGAGAAAGCAAATCTTAATTAAAATACCTAGTTATTTGAATATTCATATATTTTTCTTAATTATACATTCTCACTACTGGTATGAATGTACATAATTCAATTTCAGATCAAACTAAATTTTCAATCCAGCTCATACAAAGTGGTGTGTCTTAGTAAAGATTAAATAAATATTTCTCATGTACATTGTTAGAGTTAGAAAATCATATATTAGCCAACAAATTTTAAAAGGAAAAATCAAGGTATTAAATGCAAGGAAACATGTTAATTGTAACAGGAAGAAATTTATTTTTGTGTAGTAGTAGTCTCCAAATGTGGATCCCCCCAAAAATCATCACTCCCAGTATTTACTCCTTTATATAGATAACATCATCCTCTTGAGTATGGGCTAACACAACAATCTGCTTTTGAGATGGTTGTGTGTTTCTGTGTTATTTCCAAGGTTCGATCATAAGAAACCTAGTAGATTACACATAGATCTCTTGAAATGCTTGGGCTAGGGGAAACCAGCCACTTGGTAAGAAGCCCTACACCTTCAAGCCATCATGCTGTGAGGAACCAAAAACAAACCACATGGAGAGAGAGAGGGAGAGAGAAAGAGGAAGACAGAGGTACTTGACTAGCTCCCAGTTATTTAAGACACCCAAGACCAAGCACCAGAAGTATGAGTGAAATCTGATTGAAGAAGCACTCTTGGATATTTCAGTCCCAGGACATCTCATGTGGAGAAGAACCCAGGAATCAGGCTGACAGACAGAACTGAGGCTCCAGATATAAGGCTCCAGTTGACTCATCTAACCCCCTCTAACCAGATGAGTGCTCAGATAACAAAGAGCCGACATGAGCCATTCTCACTATATCTGACACATGTCCTGACTCTCAGAATTTTAAGCATAACTGTCACATAAATGAGCCAGAAAGATGGCCTCTCTGTTTTGGCCCTTAGGTTGTTTTATTCTTCACTACAGACTGAGACCTGTTAGTTCAAAATCCCTCCAGTGCCAAGTTCAATTTTTTACAAAACCAATTGCTTTAAAAATAGCTTAAACAAGCAGATTTTTAACCATTTAGAACCTGCCTGCTTTGCATAACCCCTGAGAAATTTCACCCAACATCTGCCAGCCGTAAGTAAGATAAGCCTGTAGTTAAAAGACTCAAAAGATGCCACTGTTCTTCAGAGCTTTCTGACTCAAAGACTTTCCACTGTGCTGCTTGTACAACATCACCTAGATACTCTAGGTACATAACCCCCCTCAGTAGCTTCTGGACAGACTCCTGCTGTGAGGGATTTCCCCCATGTTTGAACCTGTCAAAGCACAGCCCAATAACGCAGGTATAGACCTCTCTCACCTCTTATCCTTTGATCAGCCTACAAATCCCTTAAACTCCCTACAGTAATAAAATTACTTTTGTTTTATCAGACTAAATTTTGGGTCTTTTCATTAGGCAGCAGTGAAAAATAATAGAAGCAATTTAAACCATTTCCCTAAGGCATCCAAAGCCAGTTGTAAAATAACAACTAACTGCCCTGAGAAATTTACTAATGTTGTATTTTATGCATTATTCAAGTTAATTCATAAAAACTATGGTCCAAGGCTGAGATGGTAATGTTCTTGAAATGATATCACTTTTCATGGTCCATTATATCCTTATGAGGAACACTATGAGATGATAAAATATTTTAGTAAGAACAGGAGCAATTTTCCCCAAATTTAACTGTTACCAATGTGCAATGTAAAATCACAACCTCAGCAATCTTGTTCATAAAAAAAAGCAGTTTTGGAACTAATCAACTGTTCCTAAATTGTTAATATTAATGTTATTTTCTTATTTGTTTTCGTTTAGTTTTTGCCATTTATTAACATTCATTCACAGGTAAGTTGTAGCCAGAAGTTTACAGAAGATATTGAAGCAAAAATAAAACTTGAAAAATTAACAATTGATATCTGTAAATGCTTATGAATAAGAAAAAACTTCTTTATAACTGAGAAAATTAACCTTCTTGAAAATTAGAAATAGACTGCCATATCATTTTTTGGCAATATAACACTCTGATCTGCTTGCTGAACATACGTGTTCTGTGTCAGCATCATCTGAGAACACTGATGTGGAAGTGTTCTATCACACATTTTTGTCTTGCAAAATAAAGAAAAATAAAATAGTAAGCCCTCTATTATTTAATGCATTTGGCTAAATCATGTTTGAAGTTAACGAACAATTTTAAGCTGGTCTCTGAACACTTACATGAGAACTGAGCACATTTTCCCCAGCACTGGTTTAGGAGCACCCCACAAATTCAAAGTGATTGATGTATGCATATGGCTCCACTCTACTTGGCCATGTGAGAAAACATTCCAAAGAGCAGAGAAATTGAATTAGGGAAACCTAGGTTTTATTTCTGACTTTGCTACTTACTTGTAGGGTGATTTCATGCAAATTATATAATGAAATTGAGTCTTCATTTACTCATTTATAAAATCATATTAATCTCAAACGGTCATTTTGAGAGTACATTATAATGCATCTGTTTTAAGTAACGTTATTTTCATGGATTATTATAAAAGTCAGAACAATATTACATGGGTCTGAGGAGGAACAAGTATCTCTTTCTATTTAACTTACCAAGAAATTTTGTCACATGACCTAACACTTTCAGGAAAAGTCTTATATTCAGCTTATGCCATTTATATGCCACTTATGGCATAATATGGCAAGATACACTGACTGGTAAAGACATTGGCAAAATAGACTGCAATGTCCATTTAGAAGCTTTGTTTTTTTTTGTTGTTGTTTTTTGTTTTTTGTTTTTGAGGTACATGGGCCTCTCACTGTTTTGGCCTCTCCCATTGCGGAGCACAGGCTCCGGATGCGCAGGCTCAGCGGCCATGGCTCACGGGCGTAGCTGCTCTGCAGAATGTGGGATCTTCCCGGACTGGGGCATGAACCCACGTCCCCTGCATCAGCAGGCAGACTCTCAACCACTGTGCCACCAGGGAAGCCCCATTTAGAAGCTTTGGAAGCAAAGAAAACATAACATCAATATGACATAAATCACCATACCCAATAAAAAATATCAAATTCCATTCAACTTTCAGATAATAATTATTAATCATTAATTAATTATGGTTTAATTTTATCTCAGTCTTCTTAAAAGCATACACAATAATTATTTCCTTCATTTACCAATAAGGATATTGAGGTATCAGAGAAGTGACAGAGTCAAATCTCTGAACCCTCTCCAACTTCTCTCTTGATAAAAATTCTATTTCTGCATCTCAACACCTATAGGAAGGTACGGTTGGCTAGCATTCATTTAAAAGGGGGAAATAAAGTGGTTTAAGGTGATGATTCTCGATTAGCTTAATATATTACCATTTGTGGAGATACTTGACTTTTTTGGAAGAGAACAATCGTTTACCTAAAGTTATTAAATGCTTATTGTGGAATGTCAAGCATTAGGGACAGTCTATTCATGCACTTCAGTGTCTCAGCTGGCATGGCTACTGTGCCAAAGAACAAAAGACCCAGGAAAACCTGGAGGGGCACTAGGCATGGTTGATGGGTTCAGTCAACCAAGGCATGAAAAACAGAAGCCAAAAGTAGGTCAAACCGCGAATTGATATTCAAAGGTACAAGATACACACAAGTGCTGCAACCAAGTAAAATAGAACATTTAAGCTGAAATGGAGGGATGGAGTCTTAGGTAAACACAATGGCAAGGTTGCATTTAGGTATTACAAGTAAAGGTATGAATTGAAAGGAACAGAAAGAAGATACCAAAATGCCAGAAGTAAGTGGACAGATTATAGGAGTAGAAGAAATGTGTGAACCTATTTCATAAACTATAAAGCACCTTAAAATTTTAGTAAAAGCTCTCTTTTACTCCATATTTACACTAATTCCTTCCCACCCAAATCCTTTTAAAGATTAGTTAACACTTACTTTGCGAATTTTCTGAATCTCCTTTCAGTATTCAATCCACTCCTATCTAGCTTGCAACCCCATGACCCTACTGTGACAATTCTCCATGGGGTTACCTGTGACTTCTAAGTGACTTAAATCAGTGGGCATCTTTAGCCCTGATCTTACATGAGTGGCACCAATACTAAACCCATTTGACCATTCTTTGTATAAACACTCTCCTTCTATGATATCGCGTGTCCCTTATTTTTCTGGCTGCTCCTTCTCTTTCTTCTTTGCTGACTCAGTTTTCTCAACACAATCCTTAGATGTCAAATCCCCTTCCAGGCACATTCTTCTGTCCTTTCCTCTTTTCACTCTATACTCTCCTTGTGCAGTTCCACTCATCCCATGGTCTTCAGTTACCAGACATATTTTTGTGACTTTTACATATAAAACAGTAGTCCAGGACTCTTAGGCCCAGGTTGATATATCCAGTTCACATTGTCCTCACTTGCATGTTCCAGAGATACCCTAAACAGCCAGTTCAAAGCCAAACCCCTGAGCGTCTCCCCATCTGTTCTCCTTCCACTGTTCCCTATTGAACAGTGCCCTGGTCCATCCAGTTCTTCAAGCCAGAACCTCATGGGTCATCCTTGGCTCTCTCCTCTTTCTCCATAGCCAATCCATTACTAAATGTTGTTTATTTTACTTCATAATTTTAAATCTATCTGTTCCTCACTTCTCTCTCTCTTTACCTAGTTCAAGTCTCTCGTGTGGATGCAATGCCATAGCTTCCTGACAGGGGCTTCTTCAAACTGCAGCAAAAGCATTTTTTAAAGCAATCTGTCCAGGTATTTCTTCTGTTTGAATCTCTTGAGAAAATGTGCAACATCTTTAACTAGTTCATAGGGTTTTTGGTGATCTACTCTCTAAAGCCATCTCTGGCCTCTCACATTCCTCTCCTCTGCAATCTGTTCACCAGCCACACCACATTGTTCCCACTGCATGAATAAGCCATGCACCCACCTGCCATAGCCTTTGTGCCTAGTGCACTCTTCCCCATTCCCTGCCAATGCCTAAATTAACTCCAAATTATCTTTGGATCCCAGCCCCAAACTCACTTCCTCAGAGAGTCTTTCCTGACATGCTCTTGCCAGGTTCCTCCAAAAGAGTCCCCTATATACTCTCATTACACCCTGAACCTTTCACACATAGTATCTTCCACAGTGTGCAAATGTACTTATTTGTGTGACTGTAAACCTGGGAGTAAGGAATGATGCTGGTCTTTGATCAACCCTGCAAGCCCAGTGCCAAATACAGGAGCCATTGCAGAGTAGAGGTGCAGCATTTTCTGTTGAATAATTAAGTGAATGGATTGAACCAGCCAGGTGAATACCTTCTCATCTTTTCAAGGCTCTATCATGTCTTCCTCAAATGAAATATTTCCACCTTTGTGCTCACAACTAACTCTGTTCATGTTCATATCATTTTTATCACACTGATGATGTATTTGTATCCTTTTTCCAACAGACGTTGTGAGTTCTTTAGTGGCCTGAGGTTAGAAATCATGTCTTGTTCACTGTTGTACACTGAGGTCTCTCACAGCACTGGGCATATCACAGGCTCTCAGGAGCGGAAGGAATTGAAATAGAGAAAAAGAGAAACTCTGCTGGTTTGAAGATTTCAATTGGCCTTGCTTCTAGAAAAAATCCGTTCGCACACAGGAGGTGAAGCCAAGCATTACTGAGGAAAATTGCTTAATCCGCTCTATATATTACAGGTAATGTCCTGAATCTGCTTTCAGGCCCTGCCAACCTGATGAATTTCAGAAAAATTCAAAGCTTTCTTCCTTTTTTTCTCTTTCTCCTTCTTCTCCTTGTCCTTCTCTTTCTTCTTCTTCTTCTTTCTCCCCCTTCATGGTAATTTCATGGTTTTTTTGGAAAGGATAGACTTTAAATCCGAAATGGCATTTTTTGGTTTTTTTAACAATTAAAATAAAACATTAGTTTACAAAGCAGGTGACCAAGTTTTAAAGCTTATTACCCAGAGATAAGATGACAGAGACAGGAAGTAAGAATGAACTTTATTCTTAAAAGGGTTGTATTTATGAGTAATAAAGTCTTGAATATTTACTAAGACAAACAATGTAATTAACCTTTAAAATTCACATTAAAAAGAAAAATTGTGTCCTCTCATGCTTTGTCTGTTGAGGTATTTTTTATCAACATAAATTCTCTAAGTGGGTTATTGTTTCTCACCAAGGTTGTCAATTCCTAGTTTATGTGCTCTGTTAAATATAACTGATAAATACATACTGAATTTTGCTTTTAATAACTGGCAATGTCTCACACATATTAAACTGTGTGAGAGATTGCCAGTTATTAAAAGCAAATATATATATATATATATATATATATATATATAAAACAGTAATTTGTTCCTTGCTTTCCAAACCTGAAAGATTAACATTATCCAAGTGAAAATGTTGTATTCACTATGTAGGGAAATTTGGGGCACTACACATGACATAGACAACGAGTCCGCTTTAAAAAATATAGGAATATGAAGCTTTGAAGTTTTAGATAATAATCTCCCAAATAAGGAAAAAGTGACTATCTTTACCTATATTTAACAACTAAGCAAGTCATCAAAGCAAGAACACACTAGAAGCAATGCCATGTATATGATTCAATGAGTAATATTTTAAAATAAACATTATACTGATTTCTCATTTATATGTATCAGATAATGTGCTTATTAGGTGTAAGTAAGCTTATTGGAAAGAATATTTCCAAAAGATCTTGTCTTCACCAGCCTGGGTTAACAGATTTCACACATTTAACTGCAGATTATGATATAAATAGAAGATATTAATATACTGATATCAACTACTCCATAGAATTTTACACTTGTTAAAATAAGATATAGAAAATTACATTTATAATTTTTATTTCATCTCTATTGAAATTCAATATGCATATAATAAAATGCCTCTTTTTTTAATATACAGTTCAATGAGTTTTAGCAAGTGTATACAACATGAAACATCTGCTTTAATGAAGATATAGAATATATGAATGTACAATTTGTTTATCCGTTCATCTGTTGATAAACATTTGGGTTATTTTCAGTTTGGAGCTATTATGATTAAAGCTATGAAGAATGTTTATGTACAAGCTTTCTGTGGACCTCTTATTCCTTTTTTTTTTCTTTTGATAAATACTAAGAGAGGAATTGCTGAATCATACAGAAGGTACATACTAAACTTTATAAGAAACTGCCAATCTAAAAAACATATTTTAGTAATAACATTCAACAGTGTCAAGAGGGCTTTACTAAATATTAAGTAATCATCTATTATATGACAAGCACAAGTTTGTGCATTGGGTATACAGAATTTAACAAGACACAGTCCCTGCCCTAAGGACATTCAGAGAGTATTGGAAACAACTCTTCCTTATGCGTGTACCAAAAAAAAACAAAAAAAAACAACCCAAAAACCACCCTGTATGCAACGTATTTGAGGAGACAATTCCTGTATAATTAGATATACTAAGCCCTAGGTCTGGCTCTGATATCAACTATTTAACTTTGAGAAGACTATTAATATCTTTGAGATTTATTATCTCTAAAAAGACAAGATTTAAATAATCACTGTTATTTTCAAACACTAAAATAAATCTATTGTGAAAGTAACACAGCAACAATTTTCCAAATTTAACGCTAAATAAAGTTGATAACTTAAAGTTTCAAATTTTGAAGTAGTTGGTAGTTTTACTAGAGCTTAAGTAATAGGTTAATTTCTAATAAATATGAGAAACATGAACTATTTCTTAAGGCATAATAGTTCATTGACCGAGCATTAGAACATCTATTGTATGAGAAATCATATCAATGAGAAACTTGAAAATCTACTGCCCATTGACTCTCAACCAATCTAAAGTCTAGAAATAAAGACAGATTTTAACCACACATAACAGAACAATGAACTGAAAAAGAAAAACACTTAGCTTCCACTGGCTCCCAACATCATAATTTCCAGATGTCACATTTTAATGCTCTAGATACCAAATAAGCTAAAAACTGGTTTGTCCAGCATGTGTTAGTGAGATCTCTCCCTGCAAACAGTTCAAAAAGTGAGTACCTTAGAAAATCAACAGAGGGCAAGTAGCCAAACTTATGTAAGAAATAAGAGTATAACAGTCCTTGTCCATCATTATGAAAATTTTTCAATTAATTCTTTCAGATTTACAGGGAGGAAATTTCTTTTTTTTTCTCATAACAATTTAAACACCTTAAATGAAGAAAAGAGTTTGGTCTTATTTGTTTTGCTTTGTTCTGCTGATAACATCTTCATCTGTCATCAACCTCTGCCACCATGTTCACACTAAGACTAATTCCTAGAGGGCACTTGGTAATTGCCCTCCCCCCACATCCCAAGCAAAAAAGACACCAATTCTTTAAGAAAGCTGAGGATTCTGTCAAGAGCAAAAAGCACCAGGTGGAAAAGATTCATTAGAGGAAAAGATGAAGAATGGAAACTATCTTCCTCCCAGCATTTGAATAAGCATGCAAGTCAACACATTAATTAGAAGATTACCAAACAATGAATAATAAAATGATGACCACCTGCCTTGGAGGTCTTAGAGTATTAGTTAAGATCATGAAATCAGAGCAGTACCCAGAGTCAGAACCAGATGAGTTATTAGTCTGTGTAATCAGAGGCAAGTCAATTATCATTTTTCTATGCCTTATTTTCCCTATCAGAATAATAATGCTTGTTTTTTCACACAGGTTTATAATAGTTAACAGAAAAGTCATAAAGAAATATTCATCTTTATGTAACATAGACTTTAGAAAATGATAACACAGAGGTATTTTATATATTCTATGCCACATTACTGTGTAAATATAAAATAATCATTACTGTTATAATTTTAAATATAGATGCTATTTAAGATTTCTGGGTAGGATCAGCAAGTACTTCTTACAGTAATAAAAGTTTTACATGAATTCTTGAACTTCAAATTGAGCCCAAAAATGAGGCTAATTTTCCATCAGTGCTGGGTAGGCCTCATAAAATGATCCCAAAGTTCTTCTTTTTCTTTGTTAAAAAGAAGAACAAAAAGCATTGCTCACCACACAATTCCACAAGAGTTAAGTCATAACCCGTTGAGGTTGTCCACTGACAGCTCACCCTGAGAAGAATCAGTATAAACAACAGGATGAGGTGCTCTATGCTTTGGAAAAACAAGCCCTTAGATTGTTAGAAGCACATCTCAGGAGAATTTCAATGACTCCAGATTCTTGAACCTTCCTATACATAAGAAAGCACTAAAATCATTAACTTAAGATGTCTGTTATTTGTGATTAGCTGTAATCTTTTACCAAGATGTATGCTTGACTGGATGTATTCCCTATCCAAAAATCATATATAGACTGGCTTCTGGCTTCTCCAGAAAACTTCAGTAAGACTCTGTATAAAGCTTAAACTCACAACTCTTATGTTGTGCATCTTTCTTTAAGTTGACAACCTACAAAACAACTGTAAAAAGCATATGAGAGATAATCATCACATGCATATCATGAAAACAAATCTACTCTTGGATATGACCCTGAATCCATTATGTTACATCTATTTTTCTTGTGATCAACACTGGGGCAATTTCTACCTGGGAAAGATTCATCCACCCAAGAAATTAAATGAACCTTGTTTTCATACACTAATTCGTCAAGAATCATAGCAGAATGCCTACAAGATGGAAGAGGAAGTTGATTAGTTCCCTCTTGCTCTCAGTTCTGTATTTAAGTACTGAAGAATTTGGGTCAGTTTTTGGTTTTGATTTTTGCGGTATGCAGGCCTCTCACTGTTGTGGCCTCTCCCGTTGTGGAGCACAGGCTCTGGACGCACATGCTCAGTGGTCATGGCTCACGGGCCTCGCCGCTCCATGGCATGTGGGATCTTTCTGGACCGGGGCACGAACCCATGTCCCCTGCATCAGCAGGTAGACTCTCAACCACTGCGCCACCAGGGAAGCCCTGGGTTAGTTTTTGTTTTTCTGTTTTGTTTTTTTTTTTAACTCTTGGTGTTCAATTTTACCATAGATTATTTAAGTCCATCCTCTGTCATCAACCTTATAATGCTCCAGTGTGGAAACTAGGAGCAAGAGGAGGCCTTACTAGAATGAATATGCAGTGATTGTCGGTCTTAAGACTAACAAAAACAGTTGCATCATCTAGTTTGAAAACAAAAACCATGAATCTGTATGCTATCTGGTCTCTTCTTACATTCAGGGATAACATTAAGCCCATGGCTCACTAGGGTTAGCTGAGGCTAAGTATAGCCACACTATCTTTCCTTTACCCACTAACCTCTCGTGAATAATAAATACCCAGTGCTGCTAGTAACCTTGTCTTTCACATATAAAATCTTTTCTCTTTTGCTTCAACATTTCTTGACTTTTTATCTTTAATGAAAAATAAAGTATAATTCTTTAATAGTAATCCATGGTAGGTAGTTATTAAATTGAGTGAATTGTTTGACCCTTTCTAGGTTTGGATAATTCTTTTAAAAAATGAAGTTAAAACTTGCAGAAACCTTTAACCCATAAAGGAGGGAAGAGTGGAGACATCACTGGCATTCAAATGTAAAAATTATGAACTGTAAAAAGAATAAATGAGGCTTAAAAATGTGTTTGTACAGTGTCTCCAAACAACATGGAGCCAAATGATTTTAAAAAGATTTATTATTTATTAAGCAGAGATGCCAATGAATAATAGTTAAGATTTGGAAGATTTTTTTAAAAAATGGAAGTAGCATTTTACTCTCTTTCTGCAATAATGCTGCATTATTTGGCTGATTTGGGATATTTCTGAAGGCAATTTTTGGTCTTCTTCCTGGTAACAGATCATTTCCTTTAGGTACTATACAGACACCCAGTGACATTTAAACAGTAACACGACAAAAAAAAAAAAAAAAAGTAGTAACACGACATAAAAGTAGAGGTCTTCAAAAGCATAATCTATTTATTTGTGTTTCAAAGAATATAAAAATGGAAATGAAAAATATATAGAATTTATATATAGTATTAGATGCTACATCCTATTTAAATATATAGTCGAACAATATTTTTTAGAAAAATTTCACAAATAGAAACATGGTCCTATAATTACACAACTACTTTCTTTTGGAGAAGGGCATGATCTATTTTTACTCTCTCCAGAACTTTCTGGCAGTCACTACCAAAACTGCATGGGCTTCACTTGGTAAGGATTTTGTTAAAAGGTGCATTACTAAGAAACAGTGAGTCACAAGTGGATGAATTTACCTTGAAGGCACAGAAATTTTATACAAAAAAGACTACAAGAACAATGGAATCTGGTTTCTTTGATTTCAAGAGCTGACTCTCTTATAGCAAGAAAGAGTTTGACCTCAGGATAAGCTGCCTGAGAGAAGGTGGAGGAAAAATAAGATGGTGGATACCAGATATCAGGGAAGAAATATGAAAGAGCTAAATGGAACTATGCTCTGCAAATATGCTGTACATTTTTTTTTTGCGGTACGTGGTTCTCTCACTGTTGTGGCCTCTTCCGTTGCGGAGCACAGGTTCTGGACGCACAGGCTCAGCGGCCATGGCTCACGGACCTAACCTCTCCGTGGCATGTGGGATCTTCCTGGACCGCAGCATGAACCCGTGTCTCCTGCATTGGCAGGCGGACTCTCAACCACTGCGCCACCAGGGAAGCCCCTGTACATTTTAAAAATATACTTTTCCTTAATATACTAGAGGAAAAACTTAGGAAATAAAGTGCCACAGTTTACAAAATTAAGGTTATTTTCCTACATTTAAAATAAGTTGCAGGGGGCTTCCCTGGTGGTGCAGTGATTAAGAATCCACCTGCCAATGCAGGGGACACGGGTTTGAGCCCTGGTCCTGGAAGATCCCACATGCCGCAGAGCAACTAAGCCCGTGCACCACCAACTACTGACCCTGCACTCTAGAGCACACGAGCCACAACTACTGAGCCTGCATGCCACAACTGCTGAAGCCTTCACGCCTAGAGCCTGTGCTCCACAACAAGAGAAGCCACCACAATGAGAAGCCCGCGCACTGCAATGAAGAGCAACCTCTGCTCCCCGCAACTGGAGAAAGCCCGTGCACAGCAACGAAGACCCAATGCAGCCAAAAATAGTAAATAAAACAAACAATTTTTTTTAAGTGGCAAATCAAAAGTATAATTCCTGTTCAACATGCCAACTTTATGGTTGAGTTTCTAAAATTTTCCTAAAATAAGTACAAAAAGTAAATAAGTAAATAGTTGTGATGAGTTTGATAAGAGGAAGAAACATCGCAAGTTGGCTAAAGGTGACTTAATTACTGGCAACTTTGACTTAATTATTGGCAACTTTGCTACTCCAGTATTCAAATAAAATAAAATTCTAAGTTCTGGGAAATAAAGCTTTGTCTGGTTTTAGATTAAAAGCTTAGAAATGCATGAGAAAAAAAAAAGGCAGAAATTTTTCCAAGGAAGCCATTAACTTGTTTATTAGACTAATATAACCAGAAATAATTGCTAGGGGAAAATAGTGTCCTGGACTGATAGGTAGAGCAAAAGGCTGGGCTTCCACTTAAATTACACTCGTGGTCAGACTCAAATCTAAGTGGTGAGCCTAGCAGGCAATATTAAAATCATCTACATTCTACTACAAATCTGGTTTCAACCTATGTCTCTTTGTAACATCCTACATAAATAAGTTTGAATATCTTAAAGACCCAAGAGAGATATGGAAAGAATCTTGTGAAGGGATAAGGGGAAAGTCATGAAATGGGAGGACAACCTGACACTTTCTGGAGGACCCTAATCCATCACACCAAAGTTCAGTGTCAAAAAGATATAAAATTAACCCCTTGTATCCCCTTTTCTTTTTCTTCTTTTTTTTCCTATTGCCTTTCTCATCTTCTTGTCCTCTCCATGTCAGCATTAATGTTATTGTCAGCAAAGGGGGTTTTCAAAGAGTGCTAAAGCTTTAGTAGTAAATTATAATCAGATAAATTGAACTTTTTGTTGAATTAACAGCTACAACATCATCATATCATAGTACCTTTATCTTCATCACAGTACTTTACAACATGCAATAATTTAATATTTTTGTAGTATTTATAGACTCTTCTACCTGTACATTATCTGAGTATCAGAGTAGTATCACACTGAATGACATAAATAAATAGCTATGTGTGTTTATAAGTGTGTTGTATTAGAAATATCCATACTCAACATGAGGGACAGAAGTTTTTAAATCCTCCATGTGATAACTAATATTTGGTATAAAGGGATAGCTATAACCCAAAGATAAGTATCTTGGCATTTTTACGTAATAGCTTTCCTTAATATCCCACTAATTGTTTTAGAGTGTATCTGCTGTTTCCTTATCAATAGTATCCCTGGCATGTTATAGGAATCCAATTTCACTTATCTCATGCATAAATTATAGGCAACTTAGAATCAGCAAGGCACAATGTTGGACTTAAATAAAGGAAAGTGAGAGAATGTAAGAGATCATGAGATTGGCTAGACCTTGCGGCTGAATTGTAACGGAGTATACCACTAAATGTTTAACAGAATGAAGTAGAAGGAAAAGAGAGAGAATCATCTAAATATCCTTCTGTATATTTCATATGATATATGGGGAATAGGCTCAACTGAGAGAAAACTGGAATAGCTATTATGATTGTTGTCTCTGTAAAACATTTTGAAAGTTTGCCGTCTAGAGTCAGACTTGGTACAAGTCCTCACCTGCTTTACTCTCACAGAAATCTTGATACTTCGCCCATTTGCTGTTTCCTCATCTCAGTAAATGGTAACATCATCCATCAAATTAAAAAAAAAAGAAAAGTCACCACTGATTTCTGCCTTTACATCAACCCTCAGTTAAACTTATACCTATATCCACTCTTTTTTAGATTATTTTCCCATATAGGTATTGATTAGAGTATTGAGTAGAGATCCCAGTGCTATACAGTGTGGGGTTTTTTTGTTTGTTTTTTGTTTTTTTAAAAAAAAAAAACAATCCCACACCATTTATTGTCATCTGGTAATAACATAAAGGTGAGCAAAACAATATGAATAAATGCTTTAGAACTACACTTCTAAAAAGCACACCTAAAAAAACTTGCCTTCTCAACAATTTCTCACTTCATTGATCATTTCTAGTTGGAGACAATTTGGAGCAGAGTAATGTTATCTCCTTTTAGCATGATCCAACCCAGTTGTTTTCTTGACTTTGTTTTAGAATGAATCTCTTCTGCATCATCTAATACGAGGTTCATATACTCATCAAAACCAATGATACAGCCCTCTATCCACGTATTCACTTGCTCATAAAGCCACACCTGAATCCGAGATCTATTTTGCAAGTATCTGAAGATAAGATTGATTGGCTGCACCATCACCTTCTGCACCTTCTGGCCCTGGCCCCGGTACACCATGGTGGAAGCTCACAAAGACCACACTATCCCGCACACTTAGTGTGTTCTTTTTAGTTATCTATTTTACATATAGTAGTGTGTATATGTCAATCCCGATCTCCCAATTTATTCCCCCCTTCCCCCTTGGTAACCATAAGTTTGTTTTCTATGTCTGTGACTCTATTTCAGTTTTGTAAATAAGTTCATTTGTACTATTTTTTAAATTCCACATATAATTGATATCATAGGATATTTATCTTTCTCTGTCTGACTCTACTTTAAAATATATCTCAAATCTATTTTCTTTTCTTCCTATCCATTACCACCACCCCAGTCCAGGCTCTCCTTGTCTCACTAGGAGTTCAATATTAGCAGATAACCAGTCTTATGTACTCTACTCTTGCCCACAATGAAATCATTCTTGTCACAGTAGGATAATTTACTTTTAAAAATGTAAATCAGCACTCATCAGTTCCCTGACTGAAATTCTCCAATGACCTTCTGCAGCCTGAATAAAAACATTTTCCAAACTACAACTTTCAGTGTCTTGAATGATTTATTTCTACTTACTTCTCCCATTTCTTCTGTTACCTCAGTCTAAGACCACCTATTTCATTATTTATTTTTGTCCTCTTACTTGAATGTAGGTTTCAAGTTCATAGTAATTGAAACATGTTATGTAATTATATATACATATATACATAATTTATATACATCTTATACATATTATTGATATATGATAAATGAGCAAATGAATCCATGCAAGTCAGTTCTCTGCCTTCTGTACAGTTTCTTATGACACTAAGAGACCAGCCACAGTGACTCCAAGGGAAGTGCCCTAAAACCACTTTTCAGTGACAACCACTTGTTCAGCTGGGACTCCAACACAAAACTCTCCAGGCAAGACTGGACTGTGCTCTGCACTCATTCCACTCTTGTACTTAAGAGTTTTATTATCATAATTGGCCTGGAAAATGGCAGAGACTAAGTAGCATTCTCTTATTTTAAGAGATGAGACAACAAATCTAAAAAGCATATTAGCATAAAGTGGTGCACTTTTGAAATATAGAGCTAATACATTGTTGAAAGTATATCTGTTCATTCATTCCATAGTCATTTATTATCTTACCAGACCAATTTCAGGTTTTGTGGGACCTGAGATATACAAAATTGGGGGTGAGGGATTCCTTTAATAAATACAAAAATTACTTTTTCAAGTTCCACTAAAGAGTGTGACTGTAAGAACACATGTCTAGGGTTTCTTCCTACTGTTTATGCAAATGAGGGGCCTGAAGTTTAAGTGTAATATGCTTGATGGCAAATGGTGATCAGAGAGCCAACAAAACATTGTACCAGTCACTGGAATCAGTCGTGAAAGCTATCCCAGCTCTGAAGGAGGTGGCCAAATGTGCAAAATTATAATAAATATCAAAATCGCTGGGGTCAAGTTAAGCCCAGGGTCTTTGGAAAGCACTAGGAAACTGGAGGACAGCTTGGGGAAGGCATTATGGAAGAAGTAACATTGTGACTGAGTGGTTTAGGTAAGACTTGTCCTGGCCAGGAAAATGGTCCTGGGAGGGGAGGGGAGAGGATGGTATTAATGAAAATAAGATGCAGCAGTACATCAGACAGGGGCGATAGACTTTGCAAAAGAATCGAGATATAGAAGAGGTTGGTAGACTTGTGAACTGTAAGTGCTTAGGTATCTGAGGAAGAAGCATCAAGCAATGATGAAATGATAGCAGAGAGCAGACATTGGTACAAAAGAAACTTTCATGTCACACTAAGGAGTCTGTTTTCTCCTGAAAGCCATTGAAGGTGTTTAAACAGGGAAATGATGTGAGAAATACAAGTCTTAATAAGATTATTCCTTTGGTAATGTAGAAAATTGGTGGAAGCAGGGCAAGATTGAAAGCAAGGGGAATAGATGAAATGCTATTGTTGTAACCAATGAGGAGGAAAATGATAAAGACCTTGAAATAAGGGGTTGAGAGGATACCTACTTCCGGTTCATGTTTTTCATTCAAAGGTGAATAATTTAAGGAATACAAAATGTAGTGGGAATTTTACCCTCATTAATAACAGGAACATTGGTAAATTGAGTATCCTGGCTAGTTGTCTCTGATCTACTCCTACTATGCCAGCCTTGACAGTTAATTAAACCTCAGTTTTCTAGTCTGAGAGATGGTAGAACTGACCTAGATAATCTTTGAAGTTGCCTTGCAATTCTAAAATTCTATGGACTACACAGTTTTCCCCATTTCTATTATAGAGCTGTTATTTATTGCTCTTTTCTCTAAGTTAGGAAAAGAAAATGAGCTCATTAACTTGGAATTAATCCTCCAGTTGTGCTGCCTTATATCTAGATTAAGTGGCCATAGGTGCATGGGTTTATCTCTGGAATTTATATCCTGTTCCATTGAACTATATTTCTGTTTTTGTGCCAGTACTATACTGTCTTGATTACTGTAGCTTTGTAGTATAATCTGAAGTCAGGGAGCCTGATTCCTCCAGCTCAGTTTTTCTTTCTTAAGATTTCTTTGGCTATTTGAGATCTTTTGTGTTTCCATACAAATTGTAAAATATTTTGTTCTAATTCTCTGAAAAATGCCATTGGTAATTTGATAGGGATTGCAACAAATCTGTAGATTGCTTTGGATAGTATAGTCATTTTCACAATATTGTTTCTTCCAATCCAATAACAGTATGTCTCTCCATCTGTTTGTGTCATCTTTGATTTCTTTCATCAGTATCTTATAGTTTTCTAAGTACAGGTTTTTTTCCTCCTTAGGTAGGTTTATTCATCGGTATTTTATTATATATTATGTGATAGTAAATGGGATTGTTTCCTTGATTTCTCTTTTTGAACTTTTGTTGTTAGTGTATAGGAATGCAAGAGATTTCTGTTCATTAATTTTGTATCCTGCAACTTTACCAAATTCACTGATTAGCTCTAGTAGTTTTCTGGTAGCCTCTTTAGGATTTTGTATGTATAGTATCAAGTCATCTGCAGTGACAGTTTTACTTCTTCTTTTCCAGTTTGGATTCCTTTTATTTCTTTTTCTTCTCTGATTTCTGTAGCTAGGACTTTCAAAACTTTGGTGAATAATAGTAACAAGAGTGGACATCCTTGTCTTGGTCCTAGACTTAGAGGAAATGCTTTCAGTTTTTCACCATTGAGAATGATGTTTGCTGTAGGTTTGTCATATGTGGCCTTTATTATGTTGAGGTAGGTTCCCTCTATGCCCACTTTCTGGAGTGTTTTTAACATAAATGGGTGTTGAATTTTGTCAAAAGCTTTTTCTGTATCCACTGAGATGATCATATGGTTTTTAGTCCTCAGTTTGTTCATGTGGTATCTCAAACTGATTGATTTTTGTATATTGAAAAATCCTTGCATCCCTGAGATAAATCTCATTTGATCATGGTGTACGATCTTTTTAATGTGTTGTTGGATTCAGTTTGCTAGTATTCTGTTGAGGATATTTGCATCTATGTTCATCAGTGTTATTGGCCTGTAATTTTCTTTTTTTGTGATATCTTTGTCTGGTTTCGGAATAAGAATGATGGTGGCCCCACAGAATGAGCTTGGGAATTTCTTTCCTCTGCAATTTTTTTGGAATACTTTGAGAAAGAATGGTGTGAACTCTTCTCTAAATGTGTAATAGAATTCACCTGTGAAGTTCTCTGGTCCTGGATTTTTATTTGTTGAAAGATTTTAATCACAGTTTCAATTTCAGTACTTGTGATTGCTCTGTTCATATTTTCTATTTCTTCCTGGTTCAGTCTTGGAATGTTGTGCCTTTCAAAGAATTTGTCCATTTCTTCTAGGTTATCCATTTTATTGGTGTATAGTTGCCTGTAGTAGTCTCTTATGATCCTATGTATTTCTGTGTTGACAGTTGTAACTTCTCCTTTTTCATTACTAATTTTATTGATTTGAGTCCTCTCCCTTTTTTTCTTGATGAGTCTGGCTAAAAGTTCATCAATTTTGTTTATCTTTTCAAAAAAGCAGCTTTTAGTTTCATTGATATTTTCTATTGTGTTCTTTGTTTCTATTCCATTTATTTCTTCTCTGTTCTTTATGATTTCTTTCCTTCTATTAATTTTGGGTTCTGGTTGTTCTTCTTTCTCTAGTTGCTTTAGTTGTAAAGTTAGGTTGTTTATTTGAGATTCTTCTTATTTCCTGAGGTAAGATTGTATTCCTATAAACTTCCCTCTTAGAACTGCTTTTGATGTGTCCCATAGGTTTTGGATCATGGTGTTTTCATTGTCATTTGTCTCTGGGTGTTTTCTGATTTCCTCTTTGATTTCTTCAGTGATCCGTTGGTTATTTAATAACATAGTGTTTAGCCCTCATGTGTTTGTGATTTTTACATTTTTTTTTCCTGAAATTGATTTCTAATCTCATAGCTTTATGATCAGAAAAGTTGCTTGATATGATTTCAATTTTGTTATATTTACTGAGGCTTGATTTTTGGCCCCAGATGTGATCTACCCTGGAGAATGTTCCAGGTGCCCTTGAGAAAAAAGTGTATTCTGCTGCTTTCACATGGAATGTCCTATAGTTATCAATAAAGCATTTCTGTTCTAATGTGTCATTTAAGGCTTTTGTTTCCTTATTAATTTTCTGTCTGTATGATCTGTCCATTGATGAAAGTGGGATGTTAAAGTCCCTCACTATTATTGTGTTACTGTCAATTTCCCCTTTTATGGCTGTTAGCATTTGCCTTTGTATTGAGGTGCTCTTATTTTGGATGCATATATATTTACAATAATTATATCTTCTTGGATTAATCCCTTGACCATTATGTAGTGTCATTCCTTTTTTCTTATAACAGTCTTTATTTTAAAGTGTATTTTGTTTGATATGAGTATTGTTACTCCAGCTTTCTTCTGATTTCCATTTGCATGGAATATCTTTTTTGATCACCTCACTTTTGGTTTGTATGTGTCCCTAGGTCTGAAGTGGGACTCTTGTAGACAACATATATACAGGTCTTGTTTTTGTATGCATTCAGCCAGCCTATGTCTTTTGGTTGGAGCATTTAATCCATTTACATTTAAAGTAATTATCAACATGTGTGTTGATATTTTTATTGCTATTTTTTAAATTGTTTTGGGTTTTTTTGTAGGTCTTTTTTCTTCTCTTTCTCTTTTGTTCTCTTCTCTTGTGGTTTGATGAGCATCTTTAGTGTTATGTTTGGATTACTTTTTCTTTTTTGTGTGTGTATCTATTGTAGTTTTTTTTTTAACATCTTTATTGGGGTACAATTGCTTTACAATGGTGTGTTAGTTTCTGCTTTATAACAAAGTGAATCAGTTATACATATACATATGTTCCCACAACTCTTCCCTCTTGTGTCTCCCTCCCTTCCACACTCCCTATCCCACCCCTCCAGGCGGTCACAAAGCACTGAGCCAATATCCCTGTGCCATGCGGCTACTTCCCACTAGCTATCTACCTTACGTTTGTTAGTGTGTATATGTCCATGACTCTCTCTCGCACTGTCACAGCTCACCCTTCCCCCCCCATAGCCTCAAGTCTGTTCTCCAGTAGGTCTGTGTCTATTGCTGTCTTACCCCTAGGTTCTTCATGACATTTTTTTTTCTTCTTAAATTCCATATACATGTGTTAGCATACGGTATTTGTCTTTTTCTTTCTGACTTACTTCACTCTGTATGACAAACTCTAGGTCTATCCACTTCATTACAAACAGCTCAATTTTGTTTCTTTTTATGGCTGAGTAATATTCCATTGTATATATGTGCCACATCTTCTTTATCCATTCATCTGATGATGGACACTTAGGTTTTTTTCCATCTCTGGGCTATTGTAAATAGAGCTGCAATGAACATTTTGGTACATGACTCTTTTTGAATTTTGGTTTTCTCAGGGTATATGCCCAGTAGTGGGATTGCTGGGTCATATGGTAGTTCTATTTGTAGTTTTTTAAGGAACCTCCATACTGTTCTCCATAGTGGCTGAACCAATTCACATTCCCACCAGCAGTGCAAGAGTGTTCGCTTTTCTCCACAGCCTCTTCAGCATTTATTGTTTCTAGATTTTTTGATGATGGCCATTCTGACAGGTGTGAGATGATATCTCATTGTAGTTTTGATTTGCATTTCTCTAATGATTAATGATGTTAAGCATTCTTTCATGTGTTTGTGGGCAGTCTGTATATCTTCTTTGGAGAAATGTCTATTTAGGTCTTCTGCCCATTTTTGGATTGGGTTGTTTGTTTTTTTGTTATTGAGCTGCATGAGCTGCTTGTAAATTTTGGAGATTAATCCTTTGTCAGTTGCTTCATTTGCAAATATTTTCTCCCATTCTGGTCTTGTTTATGGTTTCCTTTGCTGTGCAAAAGCTTTGAAGTTTCATTAGGTCCCATTTGTTTATTTTTGTTTTTATTTCCATTACACTAGGAGGTGGGTCAGAAAGGATCTTGCTGTGATTTATGTCATAGAGTGTTCTGCCTATGTTTTCCTCTAAGAGTTTGATAGTTTCTGGCCTTACATTTGGGTCTTTAATCCATTTTGAGCTTATTTTTGTGTATGGTGTTAGGGAGTGATCTAATCTCATACTTTTACATGTATCTGTCCATTTTTCCCAGCACCACTTATTGAAGAGGCTGTCCTTTCTCCACTGTACATTCCTGCCATCTTTATCAAAGATAAGGTGTCCATATGTGCGTGAGTTTATCTCTGGGCTTTCTATCCTGTTCCATTGATCTATCTTTCTGTTTTTGTGCCAGTACCATACTGTCTTGATTACTGTAGCTTTGTCATATAGTCTGAAGTCAAGGAACCTGATTCCTCCAGCTCCTTTTTTCGTTCTCAAGATTGCTTTGACTATTCGGGGTCTTTTGTGTTTCCATACAAATTGCGAAATTTTTTGTTCTAGTTCTGTGAAAAATGCCAGTGGTAGTTTGATAGGGATTGCATTGAATCTGTAGATTGCTTTGGGTAGTAGAGTCATTTTCACAATGTTGATTCTTCCAATCCAAGAACATGGTATATCTCTCCATCTATTTGTATCATCTTTAATTTCTTTCATCAGTGTCTTATAATTTTCTGCATACAGGTCTTTTGTCTCCTTAGGTAGGTTTATTCCTAGGTATTTTATTCTTTTTATTGAAATGGTAAATGGGAGTGTTTTCTTGATTTCAATTTCGGATTTTTCATCATTAGTATATAGGAATGCCAGAGATTTCTGTGCATTAATTTTGTATCCTGCTACTTTACCAAATTCATTGATTAGCTCTAGTAGTTTTCTGGTAGCATCTTTAGGATTCTCTATGTGTAGTATCATGTCATCTGCAAACAGTGAAAGCTTTACTTCTTCTTTTACGGTTTGGATTCCTTTTATCTCCTTTTCTTCTCTGATTGCTGTGGCTAAAACTTGCAAAACTATGTTGAATAAGAGTAGTGAAAGTGGGCACCCTTGTCTTGTTCCTGATCTTAGTGGAAATGCTTTCAGTTTTTCACCATTGAGGATGATGTTTGCTGTGGGCTTGTCATATATGGCCTTTATTATGTTGAGGATAGTTCACTCTATGACTACTTTCTGCAGGGTTTTTCTATTATAAATGGGAGATGATCATATGGTTGTTCTCCTTCAACTTGTTAATATGGTTTATCACATTGATAGATCTGCGTATATTGAAGAATCCTTGCATTCCTGGAATAAACCCCACTTGTTCATGGTGTATGATCCTTTTAATGTGCTCTTGGATTCTGTTTGCTAGTATTTTGTTGAGGATTTTTGCATCTATGTTCATCAGTGATATTGGCCTGCAGTTTTCTTTCTTTGTGACATCCTTGTCTGGTTTTGGTATCAAGGTGATGGTGGCCTTGTAGAAGGAATTTGGGAGTGTTCCTCCCTCTGCTATATTTTGGAAGAGTTTGAGAAGGATAGGTGTTAGCTCTTCTCTAAATGTTTGATAGAATTCACCTGTGAAGCCGTCTGGTCCTGGGCTTTTGTTTGTTGGAAGATTTTTAATCACAGTTTCAATTTCAGTGCTTGTGATTGGTCTGTTCATATTTTCTATTTCTTCCTGATTCAGTCTTGGCAGGTTGTGCATTTCTAAGAATTTGTCCATTTCTTCCAGATTGTCCATTTTATTGGCATAGAGTTGCTTGTAGTAATCTCTCATGATCTTTTTTATTTCTGCAGTGTCAGTTGTTACTTCTCCTTTTTCATTTCTAATTCTATTGATTTGAGTCTTCTCCCTTTTTTTCTTGATGAATCTGGCTAGTGGTTTATCTATTTTGTTTATCTTCTCAAAGAACCAGCTTTTAGTTTTATTCATCTTTGCTATTGTTTCCTTCATTTCTTTTTCATGATCTGATTTTTATGATTTCTTTTCTTCTGCTAGCTTTGGGGTTTTCTTGTTCTTCTTTCTCTAATTGCTTGAGGTTCAAGGTTAGGTTGTTTATTCGAGATGTTTCCTGCTTCTTAAGGTGGCCTTGTATTGCTATAAACTTCCCCCTTAGAACTGCTTTTGCTGCATCCCATAGGTTTTGGGTCATTGTGTCTCCATTGTCATTTGTTTCTAGGTATTTTTTTATTTCCTCTTTGATTTCTTCAGTGATCACTTCATTATTAAGTAGTGTATGGTTTAGCCTCCATGTGTTTGTATTTTTTACAGATCTTTTCCTGTAATTGATATCTAGTCTCATGGAGTTGTGGTCGGAAAAGATACTTGATACAATTTCAACTTTCTTAAATTTACCAAGGCTTGATTTGTGACCCAAGATAGGATCTATCCTGGAGAATGTTCCATGAGCACTTGAGAAAAATGTGTATTCTGTTGTTTTTGGATGGAGTGTCCTATAAATATCAATTAAGTCCATCTTGTTTAATGTATCATTTAAAGCTTGTGTTTCCTTATTTATTTTCATTTTGGATGATCTGTCCATTGGTGAAAGTGGGGTGTTAAAGTCCCCTACTATGAATGTGTTACTGTCCATTTCCCCTTTTATGGCTGTTAGTATTTGCCTTATGTATTGAGGTGCTCCTATGTTGGGTGCATAAATATTTACAATTGTTATATCTTATTCTTGGATCGATCCCTTGATCATTATGTAGTGTCCTTCTTTGTCTCTTTTAATAGTCCTTATTTTAAAGTCTATTTTGTCTGATATGAGAATTGCTACTCCAGCTTTCTTTTGGTTTCCATTTTCATGGAATATCTTTTTCCATCCCCTTACTTTCAGTCTGTATGTGTCCCTAGGTCTGAAGTGCGTCTCTTGTAGACAGCATATATAAGGATCTTGTTTTTGTATCCATTCAGCCAATCTGTGTCTTTTGGTGGGAGCATTTAGTCCATTTACATTTAAGGTAATTATTGATATGCATGTTCCTATTCCCATTTTCTAAATTGTTTTGGGTTCATTATTATAGGTCTTTTCCTTCTCTTGTGTTTCATGTCTAGAGAAGTTCCTTTAGTTTTTGTTGTAAAGCTGGTTTGGTGGTGCTAAACTCTCTCAGCTTTTGCTTGTCTGTAAAGGTTTTAATTTCTCCATCAAATCTGAATGAGCTCCTTGCTGGGTAGAGTAGTCTTGGTTGCAGGTTTTTGTCCTTCATCACTTTCAGTATGTCCTGCCACTCCCTTCTGGCTTGTAGGGTTTCTGCTGAGAGATCAGCCGTTAACCTTATGGGGATTCCCTTGTGTGTTATTTGTTGTTTTTCCCTTGCTGCTTTTAATATGCTTTCTTTGTATTTAATTTTTGACAGTTTGATTAATATGTGTCTTGGTGTATTTCTCCTTGGATTTATCCTTTATGGGACTCTCTGTGCTTCCTGGACTTGATTAACTATTTCCTTTCCCTTATTAGGGAAGTTTTCCCTAATAATAGGGAATATAATATAATCTCTTCAAATATTTTCTCAGTCCCTTTCTTTTTCTCTTCTTCTTCTGGAACCCCTACAATTCGAATGTTGGTGCATTTAATGTTGTCCCAGAGGTCTCTGAGACTGTCCTCAGTTCTTTTCATTCTTTTTTCTTTATTCTGCTCTGCAGTAGTTATTTCCACTATTTTGTCTTTTAGGTCACTTATCCGTTCTTCTGCCTCAGTTATTCTGCTATTGATCCCATCTAGAGTACTTTTAATTTCATTTATTGTGTTGTTCATCATTGCTTGTTTCATCTTTATTTCTTCTAGGTCCTTGTTAACTGTTTCTTGCATTTTGTCCATTCTGTTTCCAAGATTTCAGATCATCCTTACTATCATTAATCTGAATTCTTTTTCAGGTAGACTGCCTATTTCCTCTTCATTTGTTAGGTCTGGTGCATTTTTATCTTGCTCCTTTATCTGCTGTGTGTTTTTCTGTCTTCTCATTTTGCTTATCTTACTGTGTTTGGGGTCTCCTTTTTGCAGGCTGCAGGTCCGTAGTTCCCGCTGTTTTTGATGTCTGTCTCCAGTGGCTAAGGTTGGTTCAGTGGGTTGTGTAGGCTTCCTGGTGGAGGGGACTAGTGCCTGTGTTGTGGTGGATGAGGCTGGATCTTGTCTCTCTAGTGGGCAGGTTCACGTCTGGTGGTGTGTTTTGGGGTGTCTGTGGACTTATTATGATTTTAGGCAGCCTCTCTGCTAATGGGTGGGGTTGTGTTCCTGTTTTGCTAGTTGTTTGGCATAGGTTGTCCAGCACTGTAGCTTGCTGGTCATTGAGTGAAGCTGGGTGCTCATGTTAAGATGGAGGTCTCTGGGAGATTTTCGCCATTTGATATTATTTGTAGCTGGGAGGTCTCTTGTTGACCAGTGTCCTGAAGTTGGCTCTCCTACCTCAGAGGCAGAGCCCTGGGTCCTGTCTGGAGCACCAAGAGCCTTTCATCCACATGGCTCAGAATAAAAGGGAGAAAAAGTAGAGAGAATTAATAGAAGTATGACGAAAGAAAGAAAGAAAGGAGGGAGGGAAGGAAGGAAGGAAGGAAGGAAGAAAGAAAGAAAGAAAGAAAGAAAGAAAGAAAGAAAGAAAGAAAGAAAGAAAGAAAGAAAGAAGCTAAGAAGGCAAGAAGGAAAGAAAGGAGAGAGGGAGGGAGGAAGGAAGGAAGGAGGGAAAGAAGGAAAAAAGAAGAAAGAAGATACAGTAAAATAAAATAAAGTATAATAAAGTTATTCAATTAAAAAATACTTATTTAGAAAAAAAAAAAGGGACGGATAGAACCTTAGTACAAATGTTAGAAGCAAAGCTATACAGACAAAATCTTACACAGAAGCATACACATACACCCTCACAAAAAGAGGTAAAGGGGAAAAAATCATAAATCTTGCTCTCAGAGACCACCTCCTCAATTTGGGATGATTCGTTGTCTAAAGGAGGGAAGGAAGGAAGGAAAGAAAGAAAGAAAGAAAGAAAGAAAGAAAGAAAGAAAGAAAGAAAGAAAGAAGGTAAAGTATAATAAAGTTATTAAAATTAATTATTAAGAAAAAATTTTTTAAAAAGCCATGGATGGATAGAACCCTAGGACAAATGTTGGAAGCAAAACTATACAGACAAGATCTCACACAGAAGCATACACATACACATTCACAAAAAGAGGAAAAGGGGAAAAAATCATAGATCTTGCTCTCGAAGCCCACCTCCTCAATTTGGGATGACTCGTTGTTTATTCATGTATTCCACAGATGCAGGGTACATCAAGTTGATTGTGGAGCTTTAATCCTCTGTTTCTGAGGCTGCTGGGAGAGATTTCCCTTTCTCTTCTTTGTTCTCACAGCTCAGAGGTGTTCAGCTTTGGATTTGGCCCTGCCTCTGCGTGTAGGTCTCTGGAGGGCGTCTGTTTTTTGCTCAGACAGGATGGAGTTAAAGAAGCCACTGATTCGGGGGCTCTGGCGCACTCAGGCCGGGGGGAGGGAGGGGCACTGCATGCGGGGCGGGCCTGCGGCGGCAGAAGCCAACATGACGTTGCACCAGCCTGAGGCCCGTTCTCCCGGGGAAGTTGTCCCTGGATCCCGGGAACCTGGCAGTGGCGGGCTGCACAGGCTCCACGGAAGAGGGGTGTGGATAGTAACCTGTGCTCCCAGACAGGCCCCTTGGTGGCGGCAGCAGCAGCCTTAGCATCTCCCACCCATCCCTGGGGTCCGCGCTTTTAGCCGCGGCTCGTGCCTATCTCTGGCGTCCGCGCTTTTAGCCGCGGCTCGCACCCGTCCCTGGGGTCCGCGCTTGTAGCCGCGGCTCGTACCCGTCTCTGGGGTTCGCGCTTTTAGCTGTGGCTTGCGCCCATCTCTGGAGTTCCTTTAAGCAGCACTCCTAAACCCCTCTCCTCGCGCACCAGGAAACAAAGAGGGAAGAAAAAGTCTCTTGCCTCTTCGGCAGGTGCAGACTTTTCCCCGGACTCCCTCCCGGCTAGCCGTGGTGCACTAACCCCTTCAGGCTATGTTCAAGCCGCCAACCGAAACCCGAGCCTCATCTCGCAGCCCCGCCTGCCCCGGCGGGTGAGCAGACAAGCCTCTCGGGCTGGTGAGTGCTGGTCGGCACCGATCCTCTATGCGGGAATCTCTTCACTTTGCCCTCCACACCCCTGTTGCTGTGCACTCCTCCGCGGCTTCGAAGCTCCCCCCTCCGCCTCCCGCAGTCTCCGCCCGCAAAGGGGCTTCCTAGTGTGTAGAAACCTTTCCTCCTTCACAGCTCCCTCCCACTGGTGCAGGTGCCGTCCCTATTCTTTTGTCTCAGTTTTTTTCTTTTTCTCTTTTGCCCTACCCAGGTATGTGGGGAGTTTCTTGCCTTTTGGGAGGTCTGAGTTCTGCCAGGCTTCAGTAGGTGTTCTGTAGGAGTTGTTCCACCTGTAGATGTATTTCTGGTGTATCTGTGGGGAGGAAGGTGATCTCTGCGTCTTACTCTTCCGCCATCTTCCCACTGTCTGCTATTGTAGTTTGTTTTGTATGCATTTCCCATTTCCCCTTCCTAGAGAAGTTCCTTTAGCATTTGTTGTAAAGCTGGTTTGGTAGTGCTGAATTCTCTTTGGTTTTGCTTGTCTGTAAAGTTTTTGATTTCTCTGTTGAATCTGAATGAGTGCCTTGCTGGGTAGAGTAATCTTGGTTGTAGGTTTTTTCCCTTTCATCACTTTAAATATATCATGCCACTCCCTTCTGGCCTGCAGAGTTTCTGCTGAAAAATGAGCTGATAACCTTATGTGGATTCCCTATCATGTTACTTGTTCTTTTCTCTTGTTGTTTAAAAAAAAATTTTTTTGTATTTAATTTTTGTTAATTTGATTAATATGTGTCTCAGCATGTCTCTTCTTGGGTTTATCCTGTATGGGATTCTCTGCACTTCCTGGACTTGGGTTTATATTTCCTTTCCCATGTTAGGAAAACTTTTTATTATAATTTCTTCAAATATATTCTCAGGCCCTTTCTCTTTTTCTTCTCCTTCTGGGACCCCTATAATTCAAATGTTGATGTGTTTCATGTTGTCCCAGAGATCTCTGAGGCTGTCCTTATTTGTTTTCATGTTTTTTTCTTTATTCTGTTTCACAGTAGTGATTTCCACCATTCTGTCTTCTAGCTCACTTATCCATTCTTCTATCTCAGTTATTTTGCTATTGTTTGCTTCTAGTGTATTTTTCCATTTCAGTTATTGTATGTTCATCTCTGTTTATGTGTTCTTTATTTCATCCTGGTTTTCATTAAACATTTCTTATGTCTTCTCGATTCATGCCTCCATTCTTTTTCCAAGATCTTGGATCCTTTTTACTATCATTACTCTGAATACATTTTAAGGTAGCTTGCCTATCTCTTCAAGGCTAGTTTAGTGGTGATGAACTTATCTTTTGCTTGTCTGGGAAACTCTTTATCTCTCCTTTAATTCTGAATGAAAACCTTCCCAGAAAGAATATTCTTGGCAGTAAATTTTTACTTTTCAGTACTTTGGAATATTGTGCCAGTCCATTCTGAGATACAAAGTTTCTGCTGAAAAATCAGTGCATAGTCTTGAGGTTCTCTAGGTCATAGATGCTTTTTTTTTTCCTCTTACTGCTTTTAAGATCTCTCTTTACCTTTAAATTTTCATACTCTAATTATAATGTGTCTTGGTGTGGATCTCTTTAGGTTCCTATTGTTTGAGATTGTCTGTGCTTCCAGAATATGAATGTCTGTTTCTTTCACTAGGTTAGGGAAATTTTCAGCCATTATTTCCTCATATAGGTTTTAATGTTCCTTTTCTTTCTTTTCTCCTTCTGGGATCCCTGTAATGTGAATGCTAGTATGCTTGATGAATTCCCAAATGTCACTTAACCTATTCTCATTTTTTAAATCTTTTTTTTCTCTTTTGCTATTCTGGTTGGTTGATTTTCACTACCCTCTCTTCCAGATCACTGCATCTTCTAATCTACTGTTGATTCCCTCTAGTGTATTTTTCACTTCAGTTATTATGTTCTTCAGTTCTGATTGGTTCTTTTTTATATTTTCTATCTCTTTGTTGTTTTCATTGAGTTCATCCTTTTTTTTTTTTTTTTTTTTAACCTGTGACTCATTTATTTTGTAACTGGAAATGTGAACCTCTGAAATTCCCTCACCATCTTCATTCATCTCCTCAACTCCTCTCTGGGAACCATCTGTTTTTTCTCTGTATCTATCAGTCTTTATCTGTTTTGTTTGTACATTTTTTTTTAGATTCCACATATAAGTGTAATCATACAGTATTTGTCTTTCTCTGTTTGACTTATTTCACTTAGCATAATACACTCTAGGTCCACCCATATTGCTGCAAATGATGAGATTTCATATTTTTATGATTCAGAAATATGCCATTGTATATATAAACCATATCTTCTTTATCCATTCATCTATCAGTGGTCACTTAGATTGCTTCCATATCTTGGTTATTGTAAATAATGCTGCAATATGTGATGAACATAGGGGTGCATATATCTTTTTGAATTAGTGTTTTCCTTTTCTTTGAATAAATACCCAGGTTTGGAATTGCTGTATCATATTGTAGTTCTACTTTTAACCTTTTTGAGGACCATCCATACTTTTTTCCATAATGGCTGCACCAATTACATTCCCACCAACAGTGCACAAGAGTCTGGTTTTCTCCACATCCTCACCAACCCTTTTTATCTGATGTCTTTTTGATAATAGCCATACTGACAGGTGTGAGGTTATATGTCACTGTGGCTGTGACTTGTATTTCCCTGATGATTAGTGATATTGAGAATCTTTTCATGTGTCTATTGGCTATCTGTTTGTCTCCTTTGGAAAAATGTCTATTCAGGTCCTCTGTCCCTGCATTAATTTGTTTGCTAGTGTTTTTTGATATTGAGTTGTATGAGTTATATATATGTTTTGGATATCAACTCCACATCAGATATTTCATTTATAAATATCTTCTTCCATTCAGTAGGTGGTCTTCTCATTTTGTTGATAGTCCTTTCACTGTGCAAAAGCTCTTTAGTTTGATGTATCACATTTGTTTATTTTTTCTCTTCTTTTCCTTGCCTGAAGAAACAGAGCCAAAAATACCTTGCTAAAACCAATGCCAATGAGTGTACTGTCTATGTTTTCTTCAAGGAGTTTTAAGTTTCAAGTCATACATTAAAATATATAATTCATTTTTTGTATGATGAAAAAGTAGTCAAATTTGATTCTTTTGCATTTAGCTGTCCAGTTTTCCCAAACCTTTTATTGAGGAGGCAATCTTTTCTCCATTGTATATTCTTACTTCCTTTGTCATAGATTAATTGTTGATAAAAGTGTGTATTCTTTTCTGAGCTCTCTGTTTTGTTCCATTGATAGATGTGTCTGTGTTTGTGCCAGTAACATACTGTTTCTGATAACTACGGTTTTGCAGCATAGTTTGAATTCAGGGAGGGTATTACCTCCAGCTTTGTTCTTCCTCAAGATTGTTTTGGCTTTTAAGTCTCTTTCATGTTTCCAAAAAATTTAGAATGACTTCTCCCAGTTTTGTGAAAAACTTGGTTTGTGATTTGAGACATTGCATAAAATCTGTATGTAGCCTTGATAGTATGGTCAGTTTACAACATTAATTATTCCAGTCCATGAACAAGATCTATCTCTCCATTTGTTTGCATTGTCTTCAATATCTTTCATAGATATATTTTTCCAAGTACAGGTCTTTTACACCCTTTGTTAGATTTATTCCAGGTTATTTTATTTTTGATGCAACTGTAAATGAAATTGTTTTAAAATTTTCTCTGTCTGATAATTTGTTGTTAGTGTATAGAAATGCAACTGATTTCTTATACTAATTTTGTACCTGCAAGTTTCCTGAATTCATTGATATGTTCAAATGTTTTTTTTCATGGTGCCTTTAGTATTTTCTATACATATAGTATAGTGTCATCTGCAGACAGTGACAATTTCATTTCTTCCTTTAGAATTTGGATGTATTTTATTTCTTTTTCTTTTCTGATTGCTGTTGTTAGGACTTCAAATACTATGTTGAATAAATGTTGCAAGACTGGGCATCCTTGTCTTATTCCTAATCATAAAAGAATTGTTTTCAGCTTTTCACCATTGAGTATGATGTTAGCTGTGGGCTTGTCACACATGGCCTTTATTATATTCAGGTATGTTCCCTTGATATCCACTATGTGGAGAGTTTTTAAGATTAAGATTGTTGAATTTTGTCAAAATATTTTCTACATCTATTGAGATGATCATAATATTATTATACTTCAGTTTGTAACTGTGGGGTATAACATAGTTTGACTTGCAGATATTGAATCATATTTGCATCCCTAAGATAAATCCCATTGGATCATGATGTATAATATTTTTAATGAATTGATAAATTTGGCTTGCTAATATTTTATTTAGGATTTTTGTTCTATGTGCATCAGTGATATTGGCCTATAATTTTCTTTTTTAATAGTGTATTTGTCTAGTTTTGGATTCAGGGTGATGCTAAACTTTTGAATAAGTTGAGAACAATTTCCTCCTCTTCAATTTTGTGGAAGAGTTTGAGAAGGATAGGTATTAGTTCTCCTTAATGTTTTTAGCAGAATTACCCTTGAAGCCAACTGGTCCTAGACTTTTTTGTTGTTGGGATTTTCTTTATTACTGATTCAAATTCATTACTGGTAATTGCTCTCTTTACAGTTTTTTTTATTCTTACTGATTCATTCTTTGGAGATTGTACATTTCTAGAAGTTTGTTCATTTCTTTTAGGCTGTCTGTGTACTTGTTCATAGTTATCTATTATGATCCTTTGTATTTCTATGGTGTTGATTGTAATTTCTCCTTTTTCATTTCTAATTTTATTGAGTTGGCTCCTCTCTATTTTTTATTGATGAATATGGTTAACAGTTTATCAATTTTGTTTATCTTTTCAAAGAACCTGATCTTAGTTTCATTGACCTTTTCTATTGTTTTTTAGTCTCTATTTCATTTCTTTCTGCTCTGATCTTTATTATTATTTTGTTTTCTGCTAACTTTGGGTTTTGCTTTTCTTCTTTTTCCAGTTTCTTTAGATAAAATGTAAAATTGTTTATTTGAGGTTTTTCATGTTTCAAGAGATAGGCTTTTATTGCTATAAGCTTCTTTCTTAGAGCTGCTTTTTCTAAATCCCATGGATTTCGGGTCATTGTGTTTTATTTTTCTTTTGTCTACAGTCGTTATTGATATCCTCTTCAACTCATTTATAAACCCATTGTGTTTTTCTTTTTTACTAGTATATTGTTAACCCTCCAAATTTTGTGTTTTTTGCAGTCTTTTTTCTTGTTGATTTTTTCATCTCACACCATTGTGGTAAAAAATAATGCTTGATGTGATTTCAGTCTTCTTAAATTTATTAAGAAGACTTGTTTTATGGACTAGAATATGATTTATTTTAGAGTATATTCCATGTGCACTTGAAAGCAATGTGTATTCTGCTGCTTTTGAATGGAATGTTTTATATATATATATCATATATCTTTCTAATGAGTCTTTTAAGGACAGTGTTTCTTTATTGATTTGCTATATGATCTATATATTGCTTTATATATATGATCTTTCCATTGATGTAAGTGGGGTGTTAAAGTACCCTGCTATTATAGTGTTATAATAAATTTCTCCCATTATGTCTGTTAATATTTGCTTGATGTATTTAGGTGCTCCCAAGTTGGGTGCATATATAGTTACAACTGTTATATCTTCTGGTTGTATTGATCCTTTTTATCATTATGTAATATCCTTTTTTTTCTCTTGTCTTTGTTTTAAAGTGTACTTTCTCTATAAAAGCATTGCTAACCTGGTTTTCTTTCCATTTCCATTTGCAAGGAGTAACTTTTTGCTTCCCCTCACATTCAGTCCATCTGTCTCTTTAGATATAAAGTGAGTTTCTTGTAGGAAGCATATAGATGGGTCTTGTTTTTACATAGTTAATGAATGTCTTTTTAAATTAATTTTTATTGCAGCATAGTTGTTTCACAATGTTGTGTTAGGTACTGCTGTACAACAAAGTGAATCAGTTTTACATATATATACATAACCACTCTTTTTTAGATTCTATTCCCATATAGGTCACAGCAGATTATTGAATAGAGTTTCCTGTGCTATATTGTGGATTCTTATTAGTTAGGTGTTTCATATATAGTAGTGAGTATATGTCAATACAAATCTCTCAATTTATCTCTCCTCACATCCTTTCCCCTTTGGTAACCATAAGTTAGTTTCCTACATCTGTGACTCTATTTCTGTTTCATCAAAAGTCTCATTTGTATGACTTTTTTAGATTCCACATATAAGCAATATCATATATTTGTCATTCTATTTCTGACTTACTTCACTCAGTATGACAATCTTTAGCTTCATCCATTTCACTGCAGATAGCTTTATTTCATTCTTTGCTGTGGCTGAGTAATATTCAGTTGTATATATGTACCATGTCTTCTTAAGTTGGACATTTAAGTTGCTTACAGGTCTTGGTTGGTGTAAATGGTGCTGCAAAGAATATTTAGATACATGTATCTTTTAGAATTATGGCTTTCTCCATGTTTGTAGAGGTTTGATGATGATCATTCTGACTGGTATGAGGTGATACATTATTTTAGTTTTGATTTGCATTTCTCTAATAGTTAGTGATGTTGAGATCATTTCATGTGCCTCTTGTCCATTTGAATGTCTTCTTTGGAGAAATGTCTATTTAGATCTTCCACCCATTTGTTTGATTGGCTTGTTGTTTTTTATGATATTGAGCTGCATGAGCTGTTTGTATATTTTGGAGATTAATCCCTTGTTGATCACTTTGTTTCCAAATATTTTCTCTCATTCTGAGGATTGTCTTTTCATTTTGTTTATGGTTCCCTTTGCTGTGCAAAAGCTTTTAAGTTTCATTGGGTCCCATTTGTCTATTTTTGTTTTTATTTCCATTACTCTAGGAGGTGGATCTCTTTCTGTGATTTATGTCAGAGAGTGTTCTGCCTTTGTTTTCTACTAAGAGTTTTATAGTATCCAGTCTTACATTTAGATCTTTAAGCCATTTTGAGTTTATTTTTGTGTATGGTGTTAGGGTGTGTTTTAATTTCATTCTTTTATGTGAAGCTGTCCAGTTTGCACAGCACCACACATTGAAGAGACTGTCTTTTCTCCATTGTATATTCTTGCCTCCTTTGTCATAGATTAGGTGGCCATAGATGCATGGGTTTATCTCTGGTCTTTCTATCCTATTTCTATCCATTGATCTATATTTCTATTTTTGTACCATACTGTTTTGATTACTGTAGCTTTGTAATATAGTCTGAAGTCAGGGAGCCTGATTCCTCCAGCTCCTTTTGTGTTTTTTTAACATCTTTATTGGAGTATAATTGTTTTACAATGGTGTGTTAGTTTCTGCTTTATAACAAAGTGAATCAGCTATACATATACCTATATCTCCATATCGCTTCCCTCTTGTGCCTTCCTCCCTTCAACCCTCCCTATCCCACCTCTCTAGGTGGTCACAAAGCACCGAGACGATCTCTCTGTGCTATGAGGCTGCTTCCCACTAGCTATTGATTTTACATTTGGTAGTGTATATATGTCCATGCCAATCTCTCACTTTGTCCCAGCTTACCCTTCCCCCTCCCCATGTCCTCAAGTCCATTCTCTAGTAGGTCTGCATCTTTATTCCCATCCTGCCCCTAGGTTCTTCATAACCTTTTTCTTTTTTAGATTCCATATATATGTGTTAACATACGGTATTTGTTTTTCTCTTTCTGACTTACTTCACTCTGTATGACAGACTCTAGGTACATCCACCTCACTACAAATAACTCAATTTCGTTTCTTTTTATGGCTGAGTAATATTCCATTGTATATATGTGCCACATCTTCTTTATCCATTCACCTGTTGATGGACACTTAGTTTGCTTCCATGTCCTGACTATTGTAAATAGATACAGCTTTGACTATTTGGCATCTTTTATGTTTCCATACAAATTGTAAAATATTTTGTTTTAATTCTGTGGAAAATGTCATTGGTAATTTGATAGGGATTACAATGAATCTGTAGATTACTTTGGATAGTATTGTCATTTTGACAGTATTGATTCTTCCATTCTAAGAACATGTCATGTCTCTCCATCTGTTTGTGTTCTTTTATTTCTTTCATCAATATCTTATAGTTTTCAGAGTACAGGTCTTTTTCTTCCTTAGGTATGTTTATTCTTAGGTATTTTATATTTTGTGTGTGATGGTAAATGGGATTGTTTCCTTAAATTCTCTTTTTGATCTTTCTTTGTAGTGTATAGGAATGCAAGAGATTTCTGTGTATCAATTTTGTATCCTGCAACTTTAGCAAATTCATTGATGAGGTCTAGTAGTTTTTGGTGGCATCTTTAGGATTTTCTATGTATAGTATCATATCTGCAAACAGTAACAGTTTAAATTCTTTTTTTTTTTTCTAATTTGGATTCATTTTATTTCTTTTTCATCTCAGATTGCTCTGGCTGGGACTTCCACAACTATGTTGAATAAAAGTGGACACAGTGGACAGCCTTATCTTGTTCCTGATCTTAGAAGAAATGCTTTCAGCTTTTCACCACTGAGAATGATGTTTGCTGTGGGTTTGTCATATATGGCCTTTATTATGTTGAGGTATGTTCCCTCTATGCCCATTTTCTGGAGTGTTTTTATCATAAATCGGTGTTCAATATTGTCAAAAGCTTTTTCTGCATCTATAGAGATGACCATACCCTTTTTTTTTTTTAACATCTTTATTGGAGTATAATTGCTTTACAATGGTGTGTTAGTTTCTGCTTTATAACCATCTCACACGGGTCAGATTGGCGATCATCAAAATATCTACAAACAATAATTGCTGGAGAGAATGTGGAGAAAAGGGAACCCTCTTGCCCTGTTGGTGGGAATGTAAATTGATACAGCCACTATGGAGAATATTATGGAGGTTCCTTTAAAAACTAAAAGTAGAATTACCATATGACTCAGCAATCCCACTACTGGACATATACCCTGAGAAATCCATAATTCAAAAAGAGTCATGTACCAAAATGTTCACTGCAGCTCTATTTACAATAGCCAGGACATGGAAGCAACCTAAGTGTCCATCGACAGATGAATGGATAAAGAAGATGTGGCACATATATACAATGGAATATTACTCAGCCATAAAAAGAAACGAAATTGAGTTATTTGTAGTGAGGTGGATGGACCTAGAGTCTGTCATACAGAGTGAAGTAAGTCAGAAATAGAAAAACAAATACCATATGCTAACACATATATATGGAATCTGAAAAAAATGAAAAGACCATATCCTTTTTACTCTTCAGTTTCTTAATGTGGTGTATCACATTGTTTAATTTACATACGTTGAAGAATCCTTGCATCCCTGGGATAAATCCAACTGCATAATGGTGTATGGTCCTTTTATTGTGTTGTTGGATTTGATTTGCTAGTATTTTGTTGAGGATTTTTGTATCTATCTTCATCAGTGATACTGACCTGTAATTTTTGTTTTTGTGTGATATATTTGTCTGCTATTGGTATCAGTGTACCGGTGGACTTGTGGAGTGAGCTTGGGAGTGTTCCTTCCTCTATAATTTTTTGGAATACTTTGAGAAGGAATGGTGTTAACTCTTCTCTAAATGTTTAATAGAATTCATCTGTGAAGCCATCTTGTTCTGGACTTTTGTTTGTTGGAAATTTTTTAATCACAGTTTCATTTTCAGTACTTGTGATTACTCTGTTCCAATTTTCTATACTTCCTGATTTAGTCTAGGAAAGTTGTACCTTTCTAAGAATTTCCCCATTTCTTCTAGGTTGTCCATTTTATTGGTGTATATTTGGCTGTAGCAGTCTTTTATGATCATTTGTATTTCTGTGGTGTCCATTGTAACTTCTCCTTTATCATTTCTAATTTAATTGATTTGAGTCCTCTCCCTTTATTTCTTGATGAGTCTGGCCAAAGGTGTATCAATTTTGTTTACCTTCTCACAGAAGAAGCTTTTCATTTCATTGATCATTGCTATTCTTTTCTTCATTCCTATTTCATTTGTTTCTGCTCTGTTCTTTATGATTTCTTTTCTTCTACTACCTATTGGTTTTGTTTGTTCTTTCTCTATTTGCTTTAGTTGTAAGGTTAGGTTGTTTATTAGAGCATTTTCATATTCCCTGAGGTAAAATTGTATTGCTAGAAACTTCCCTCTTAGTACTGCTCTTGCTGTATCCCATAGGTTTTGGATCATCATGACTTCATGCTCATTTGTGTCTAGGTATTTTTTGATCTCATCTTTAATTTCTTCAGTGATCAATTGGTGTTTAGTTACATATTGTTTAGCATCCATATGTTTGTGGGTTTAAAGCTTTTTCTTCTGCAATTGATTTCTAATCTCATAGTCCTGTGGTCAGAAAATATGCTTGATATGATTTCCATTTTCTGAAATATACCAAGGCTTGATTTGTGGCCCTAGATGTGATCTACCCTGGAGAATGTTCCAGGTGCCCTTGAGAAAAAAGTGTATTCTGCTGTTTTCACATGGAATGTCCTAGTTATCATTAAAGTCTTTCCGGTCTAATGTGTCATTTAAGGCTTGTGTTTCCTTATTACTTTTCTGTATGATCTGTCCATTGATGAAAGTGGGGTGTTAAAATCCCCCACTATTATTGTGTTACTGTCGATTTCCCCTTTTATGACTGTTAGCATTTGCCTTACGTATTGAGGTGCTCCTATGTTGGATGCATATCTATTTACAATTGTTATATCTTCTTGGATTGATCCCTTGAAGGACATTATGTAGTGTTCTTCTTTGTCCCTTGTAATAGTCTTTATTTTAAAGTCTATTTTGTGTGATATGAGAATTGCTACTCTAGTTTTCTTTTGATTTCCATTTGCATGCAATATCTTTTTCCATCCCCTCACTTTCAGTGTGTATATGTCCCTAGGTCTGAAGTGGGTCTCTTGTAGACGTCATATCTATGGGTCTTGTTTTTGTATCCATTCAGCTAGTCTATGTCTTTTGGTTGGAGCATTTAATCCATTTACACTTAAGGTAGTTATTGATATGTATGTTCCTATTGCCATTTTCTTAATAGTTTGGGTTTTTTTTGTTGTTGTTGTTGGTTTTTTTTCTTCCCTTCCTCTTTTGTTCTCTTCTCTTGTGTTGTAAAGCTGGTTTAGTAGTGCTGAATTCTCTTAGTTTTTGCTTGTCTATAAAGTTTTGATTTTCCTCTTGAAGATGAATGAGAGCCTTCCTCAGTAATCTTGTTTGTAGGTTTTTCCCTTTCATCACTTTAAATATATCATGCCTCTTCCTTCTGACCTGCAGAGTTTCTGCTGAAAAATCAGCTGATAGCCTTATGGGGTCCCCTTGTACGTTATTTGTTGCTTTTCCCTTGTTGCTTTTATATTTTTTCACTGTCTTTAATTTTTATCAGTTTTATTAATGTGTCTCAGCATGTTCCTCCTTGGGTTCATCCTGTGTGAGATTGTCTGCTTCCTGGACTGGAGTTTCCTTTCTCATGTTAGGGAAGTTTTCAGTTATAATACCTTCAAATATTTTGCAGCCCTTTCTCTTTCACTTCTCCTTCTGGGACCCCTATAATGTGAATGGTGGTGTGTTTTAATATTGTCCCAGTTGTCTCTGAGACTGTCCTCATTTCTTTTCATTCTTTTTTTTTTAATTCTCTTCTGTGGCAGCGAGTTCCACCACTTTGTCTTCCAGCTCACTTATCTGTTCTTCTGCCTCAGTTATTCTGTTATTGATTCCTTTTAGTGTATTTTTTTTTATTTCAGTTATTGTATTGTTCATCTCTGTTTGTTTGTTCTTTAAATCTTGTAGTTCCTTTTTAAACATTTTTTGTACCTTCTCAATCTGTGCCTCCTTTATTTTTTGGAGACTTTTGATCATCTTTGTGTCAACTACAAATTGGCACTTGCCATGGGCACTTGCCATCTACCTATACAAGTATTACATTTTGTGCCAATGCAGATGCTTACTTTCAACATCCCCTGAAAGGAATTCAGGGTGGAGATCAGGAATGAGGCACCCTGTGCTCTGAGAAAAACTGGCAGAACATGTCTTCAGATAGATATTTTCAGGAGCTGATTTTATGCACCCAATTCTTGCATCTCCTCATATCTAGAAAAGTATTAAATGTCTTCATGGTGACATCTGCTCCTCATGACTAGCAGAAACCCTCATGAGACCTTCTCCAAAAAAATATGTGTTTGATTGCATGTACTTCATCTTCACCAAAATCACATATATGCTGACCTTCCCCCTTACCTCTTTGGAGCAGTTTCTCAGAGTTATCTGAAATGCTGTTTCTCAGGCTATGGTCCACATTTTGCCCCAAATAAAACTTAAGTCACAACTCTCATGTTGTGCATTTTTTTTATCTGAATTTATTATCATTACTCTGAATAGTTTTTCAAGTAGATTGACTATCTTCTCTTCATTTGGTTGTTCCTGTGGGTTTTTATCTTGATCCTTCTTTTGCAATATATTTTTTGTCATCTCATTTTGTCTTCTTACTGTGTTTGTGGTCTCCTTTCCACAGGCTACAGGACTGTAGTTCCTCTTGCTTCTGGCATCTGCCCCCTGGTGGGTGAGTTTGGACCAGGTAATTGTGCAGGGTTCCTGGTGGGAGGGACTTGTGCCTGCCCTCTGTTTGGTGAGCTGGGTCTTGTCCCTCTGATGGGCAAGGCCACATCAAGGGGTGTGTTTTTAGTTGTCTGTGAATTCTGTACACCTTTAGGCAGCCTATCTTCTGCTGGGTGGGGCTGTGTTGCTATCTTGGTGGCTGTTTGGTTTGAGTCTTTCCAACACTGGAACCTGCAGGTTGTTGGGTATGGCTGGGTCTTGGTGCCAAAATGTTTATCTCTAGGAGAGCTCACCCTGGTCAATACCGCCTCAGACTTACACTCCCGGTGTCCTTGTCCTCACAGTGAGCTATAGTTGACCTTTGCCTCCTCAGGACACCCTCCAAGATCCAAAGGTAGGAGTAGCCCCAGTTCCTATGGAGGTACTGCTTTTTGCTGGATCCCAGTGCACGTGAAATCTTGTGTGTGTCCTGCAAGAGTGGAGTCTCTATTTCCCCCTGTCCTGTGGAGCTCCTGCACTCAACACATGCTGGCCTTGAAGGCTAAATGCTCTCGGGGTTCTTCCATCAATGCCAGACTCTCAGACTGTCTTGGAGGGCTATTTTTATGTGGGAACGTCTCTCTGTGTAGTCTCAGTGTGTTTAACATTTTTTGGTGCAAGGGTTGTTTTTAGTATAGATATCTGCCATCTCTTTCCTCAGTGTATGCAGGCCATTATCCCTTTTATAAGAGGTGTGACTTATGCTGCGACCAGAGCCTGCACTGGATATTGAGCAGGGCCTCCCTTTTGCTCTGTGGTTGTCACTGTCAGAGGTGGGTTCTGCTCCCTAGTTGTTGTAGTAGAGGTTCCCAGATCTGTTTCTTCACTGTATTTCTGATCTGTTGTGTGAGGTACATGGCATTGGAGCACTCCCACTGTTAGAGAAGCCACTGAGTATTCCTATTCTTGAGCTGTTCACCTGTGGATGTGCTCTGTTGTGTCACCTTTCATCTGTTGGGAGAGCTCTCAGATTACACTGCTCTCAACCCAACCTTAACTATGGGTATACCAATTGACCCTGGTGTCTCTGAGATGTTGTTTTCACCAGGCCACCAGCATAGATCCACTGCAGTCAGGTCCTAGGATTGCAGTAATCATGGATCTGGACCCACTGTGTGTGATATTGAGGTATCTCAGAATGTGACCTGGCCCAACCCCCACATGTATGTTACCACAAAGTCTACAGCTGCTAAAGCTAGACCCACTGTGGGAGCACTTGTTGTCCATTCAGATGTTCTGTAGCTATTGAGTTTACAAAGCTGGTCATGGGGATGTCAATTTGAAGTTTGCACAGCTGCAAGGAGAGATTTCAGCTTTTCTTCCTTGGTTGCATAGCCCCTAGTGGTCAGCTGCGACTTCAGCCCCACCTCTGTGTGTGGGCCACCCACAGGTGTCTGCTCCTGAGGCTGCCTTGGAGCACACAAGTCTCCTCTGGAAAGGAATGGGTGCAGAGACAGCAGTGACCGGGGTCACAGGAGTCCCAGTGAGAACAGGGCTCACATGGTATCTGGTGGCTGTGGGCACAAGAGAGCCAGCACTGGTGAGGGCCCTTCCTAGTTCCCAGGTGCAGGTGCGAGACTCATAAATGTCTTTTTATTGGCACATTTAGTCTGTTTACATTTAAAGTAATTATTCATGGGCATGCAATTATTGCCATTTTGTTAATTGTTTTAGGATTGTTTCTGTAGTTCTTTTTTGTTTTTTCTTCTTCTTTTGCTCTCTTCCTTTGTGATTTGATTATGATCTTTACTGTTATGTTTGAATTCTTTTCTCTTTTATGTGTGTGTATCTATTATAGATTTCTGGTTTGTGGTTACCATGAGGTTTGTATGTAGCTATCTGTATATATACATGATTATTTTAAGTCACTGTTTTCTAAAGTTCAAACACATTTTAACAAACTTAAATTTTAATCCCACTCTTACATATAATTTTTGACATCATATTTACATCTTTTTTTGTGTGTATTCCTTAACTACTTATTGTGAATATAGATGATTTACTACTTGGCTTTTATCCTTCCTACTAGCTTTATAAGTGGTTGAACCTTGCTGTATACTTGCCATTACCAATGAGATTTTTCCTTTTGTAATTTTCTTATTTCTAGTTCCGGTCTTTTCTTTTCCACTTAAAGATGCCTTTTTAACATTTCATGTAAAGCCAGTTTAGTGGTTCTGAACTCTTTTAGCTTTTGTGTGTAAAACTCTTTATCTCTCTTTCAAATATGAATGATAGCCTTACTGCGTATTCTTGGTTGTAGGCTTTTTTTCTTATTATTATTTTAAATATATTGTGCCATTACTTTCTGTCCTGCAGAGTTTCTGCTGAAATGTCAGTTCATAGTCTTATGGGAGTTCCCCTGGACATAACAACTTGCTTTTCCTTTTAGAACTTTTAATATACTCTCTTAATCTTAAATTTTTGCTATTTTAATTACAATGTGTCTAGGTGCTGACATCTTTAGGCTGATCTTGTTTTAGTCTCTCTGTGCTTTCCAGACCTGGATGTCTGCTTCCTTTCCCAGGTTAGCAAATTTTTCAACTTTATGTCTTTAAATAAGTTCTCTGTAGCTTTCACTCTCTCTTTTCATTCTTACATCCCCTGTAATGAAAATGTTGCACCTGACAAAACTTGATGTTGTCCCAGTGGTCTCTTAAACTGTCTTCATTTTTTTAAATACCTTTTTCCTGTTGTTCAGTTTGAGTGATTTCCACTACCTTGTGTACCAGTTCACTGATCCATTTATCTGTATCACCTAATCTATTATTGATTCCATATAGTGTATTTTTTATTTCAGTTATTGTAGTATTCAGCTCTGTTAGTTTCTTCTTATACTTTCTAAATCCTTTTAAACTTCGCACTGTGTTCATTCATTCTTCTCCTTAGTTCATTGAACATCTTTACAGTCAGTTCATTGAACATCTTTATGGTCGTTATCTTTATCCATTACCTTGGATAGATTGTTATCTCCATTTCCCTTAGATTTTCTACTGGGGCTTTATCTTGTTCCTTTATCTCAAAAATATTCCTCTGTTACCTCATTTTTCCTGAGTCTCTTTTACATCTCTATGTATTAGTTAGATTGGTTATGTTTTCTGATCTCGGAAAAGGGGGCATATGTAGAAGGTATCTTATGTGACCCAGCATCACACTCCTCTCTGTTCACCAGAGCTATATGCTCTAGGTATATCCCCTATGTGGCCTGCATGGGCCCTTCTGTTGTAGAAAGGCTAACTACCATGGGTGTGCTGGTGGGTATGGCTGTCCCCTACCTGGTTGGTTGCCAGACCCTGCCTAATTCAGAGGCTGCTGATCACTGGTGAGCAGGTCTAAATCCTGGCACAGCTGACTCTAGGGTCTGAGAGATTCTAGGGCTGGTGTGTGAATTGAGTTCGTGCATTCTTCTCCTGAATTTTGTGACCATCTTTATGATTATTCCTTTAAATCCTTAATCTGGTAACTTGTTTGTCTCTGTTTTGTTTAGTTATTTCCAGAGGTTTTGTCGTATTCTTTCATTTGGAAGGTGTTCTTTTTTCTCCTCATTTTTGAATAATTCTCTGTGCTAATTTCTGTGTATTAGGTATATCAGCTATGTCTCAAGGTCTTTGAAGAGTAGTCTCATGTGGAAGGTGTCCTGTGGGGCCCAGTGGTGCAATCTTGCCAGTCACCAGAAACAAGTGCTCCAGGGATATCCCCTCTGTGAATGATATGTGCTCTTCTATTGTGGTTGGACTCAATTGATTTGGCACTCTGGTGGGTGTGTTTGGTCCCCAGGGAAGCTGGCTGTGAGGCTTGGGTACAACTGCTGTAGACACCCTGGTGGGTGAGTCTGGTCTCCCACACCTGGAGCTTCTTTGAAGGATGCCAGTGCCAGGACCATTAACTTATTTTTAAAATGCACTTAATACTATTAAGTGCATTTTAAAATGCACTTAATATTTTTAAAATGCACTTTAAAAATGCACAGATTGAAATAAATGCAAATAATTGTGTAAAAGGGGGATTGGAAAGACTAACTTAAAATCTAACAGTCTATGGGAAAAGGAGCCATGCAAGGTGTTGAGCATGAGAGCTGAAGGTGAAAATTAAACAAAGAAAACCATATAAAATAGATTATGCAAGGAGAAATTATATACTAACATGTTATTATTGAGGGACATGGTTAACTCAATTCTATATTTCTGGTAAAATTAGAATAAAAACAAGAATAAAACAGTTCCCTTTCAGTCCCCTTTCTAAACTTACTTAGAGTATATTTGTAAATTCCCTTCCTCAATATCTTGCATATTTTTTTTCTTTTCTACTATGCAAATTCCTGTGTTACTTGAAAATAAACTGTTATAGTTAAGCTTAGATAAAAATCTATTGTTTCCAAAGTTTGTAAGCCTCTGCTTCCTACATACAATAATAACTGGGATAGAAAAACTGATTATTAAATGAAAGAATACACGTACAACAATATTTATATATGTAATATGGAGGGAGAACCCATCTTGGTGTGAAGCAAAGGTGTGCAGAGCCTAGTGCTACAAGAAGCTGATTTTGAGTTTCAACATCATCCTCTCTGAGTTTTAACCTGCTCTAATCCATTTTCCTAAAACAAGAGTCTTCAACCCCTTAGCAGCAAAATCGTTTGTTTTAAAATATTAACCCTGGAGATGGAGACAAGTTCGTGGAACAGAAGGACATAAGCTCACCTCTTCTTATAAAAACACCAAAATCACAACTAACTGCTGAACAACCATAGACAAACAAACAAAAACATAAAACAAAACAAAACAAAACCTGCTGGTACTTACCAAAAAAGATATCCTACGTCAAAAGACAAAGAAAAAGCCACAGCAAGACAATGGGGGGGCTGCCATCATGATAAAATCAAAATCCATAACCACCAAGTTGGCAACTCACAAACTGTGAAATAACTATATCACAGATGTTCTCTCACAGGAGTGAAAGTTCTGAGCCCCCACATCAGGCTTTCCAGCCTGGGGGTCTGGCAATGGGAGGAGGATCGCCCAGAGAAACTGGTTTTGAAGGCCAGCAGGATTTGATCACAGAAATTCCACAGGACTGGGAGAAACAGAAACTCAATTCTTGGAGGGCACACACAAGGTCTCATGTACACCAAGAACTCATAAGAGACTGGGCCAGACTTACTAGACTGGGCTAGTATTAGAGGGTCTCCTGCAGAGGGAGGGGTGGTTGTGGCTCATTGCGGGTACAAAGACACTGGTAGCAATAGTTTTGGGGAGTACTCTTTGGCGTGAGCCCTCCTGGAGGCTGACATTTTCTCACCAAGGTCTGGTCCCACTCACAGCCACAAGGCTCCAGTGCTGGGACACCTCAGGCCAAACAACCAACAGGGTGGGAACTCAGACACATCCATCAGTATGCAGACTGCTTAAAGTCTTCCTGAGCAAACAGTGGCCTGGTAAACACAACCCTTGACACAGCCCTGCCCCCTAGAGGAACAAGATCCAGCTCCACCCAGCAGTTAACAAGGATCAGTCCCTCCCACCATTAGGCCCACACAAGCCTCTTACACAGCCTCAGCCACCAGCAGATAGACAGCAGAAGCAAGAAGAACTACAACTCTGCAGCTGGTGGAACAGAAACCGCAATCACAGAAATTTAGACAAAATGAGATGGCAGAGGAATATATCCCTTTTTTTGAAGAAACAAGAAAAATACCCAGAAGAACAACTAAGTGAAGTAGAGATAGGCAATCTATCCAAAAAGGAATTCAGAGTAATGATAATAAAGGTGATGCAAGATCTTGCAAAAAGAATGGAGGCACAGCCCTACCTAGAAGATAAAAGAAATGTTTAATAAAGACCTAGAAGAACTAAAGAACAAACAAACAGAGATGAATAATAAAATAAATGAAATGAAAAATACACTAGAAGGAATCAATTGCAGAATAACTGAGGCAGAAGAACGGATAAGTTAACTGGAAGACAGAATGGTGGAAATCACTGCCATGGAACAGAATAAAGAAAAAAGAATGAAAAGAAATAAAGACAGTCTAAGAGACCTCTGGGACAACATTAAACACACCAACATTTGTATTATAGGCGTCCCAGAAGGAGGAGAGAAAGAGAAAGGACCTGAAATAATATTTAATAAGATAATAGCTGAAAACTTCTGTAACTTGGGAAAAGAAACAGTCAGCCAAGTCCAGGAAGTGCAGAGTCACAGAGAGGATAAAACCAAGGAGGAATATGCCGAGGCATATATTAATCAAACTAACAAAAATTAAGTACAAGTAAAAAATATTAATGTCAACAAGGGAAAAGCAACAAATAACATAATAGGGAATTCCCATAAGGTTATCAGCAGATTTTTCAGCAGAAACTCTACAGGCCAGAAGGGAGTGGCATGATATATTTAAAATGATGACAGGTAAAAACTTACAAACAAGATTACTCTACCCAGCAAGGCTCTCATTCAGATTCAATGGATAAATCAAAAGCTTTACAGACAAGCAAAGCTTAGAGAATTCAGCACCACCAGACCAGCTTTGCAACAAATGTTAATGGAACTTCTCTAGGTGGAATACAAAAGGCCACAATGAGAAACAATAAAATTATGAATGGAAAAGCTCACCAGGAAAGGCAAACATACTGTAAAAATAGGAAACCATACACACACAAATATGATATCAAAACCAGCAAACTTGAGAAGATAGCACAAATGCAGCATATTGGAAATGCATTTGAAAATAAAAGAACTGCCACTTAAAACAATTTTGTTTATATATAGACTGGTATAACAAAACTTCATGGTAACCACAAATCAACATCTAAAATAGATAAACACACACAAAAAAAGAGAAAGGAATCCAAACACAACACTAAAGTTAATCAGGAAATCAAAAGAGAAGAGAACGAAAGAAGGGAAGAAAAAAGAACAACAACAAAAAACTCAAACAATTAACAAAATGGCAATAAGGACATACATATCAATAATTACCTCAAAGGTAAACAGATTAAATGCTCCATCCATAAGACATGGACAGGCTGAATGGATTTAAAAAAAAATCCATATATATGCTGTCTACAAGAGAACTACTTCAGATCTAGGAACACATACAGACTGAAAGTGAGGGGATGGAAAAGGTATTCCATGCAAATGGAAATCAAAAGAAAGCTGGAGTAGCAATTTTCATATCAGACAAAATAGACTTTAAAAAAGAAAAAGAACTTTTACAAGAGACAAAGAAAAACACTACATAATGATTAAGGGATCAATCTAAGAAAAAGATATAACAATTGTAAATATACATGCACCAAAAAAAGGGGTACTCCAATATATAAGGCAAATATTAACAGCCATAAAAGGAGAAATCTACAGTGACCCAATGATAGTGGAGGATTTTAATATCCCATTTTCATCAATGGACAGATCATCCAGACAGAAAATAAATAAGTAAACACAAGCCTTAAATGATACATTAGACTAGATAAAGTTAATTGATATTTATATAGCATTGTATCCAAAAGCAGCAGAATACATGTTCTTCTCACGTGCACATGGAACATTCTCCAGGACTGATCATATCTTGGGTCACAAAGCAAGCCTCGGTAAATTTAAGAAAACAAATCATTTCAAGCATCTTTTCCAACCAAAACACTATGAGATTAGAAATCAACTACAAGGACAATAAAACTGTGAAAGCACAAACATGTGGAGGCTAAACAATATGCTACTAAACAAACAATGAAACACTGAAGAAATCAAAGAGGAAATAAAAAAATACTGAGACAAATGAAAAATAAAGCACGATGATCCAAAACCTATGGGACACAGCAAAAGCAGTTCTAAGATGGAAGTTTATAGCAATACAATCTTTACTTCAGGAAACAAGAAAAATGTGAAGTAAACAACACACCTAAAGCAACTAGAGAAAGAACAACAAGCAAAATCCAAAGTTAGTAGAAGGAAAAAAAATCATAAAGATCAGAAAAGAAATAAATGAAATAGAGATGAAGAAAGCAATAGCAAAGATCAATGAAACTAAAAGCTGGGTCTTTGAGAAGATAAACAAAATTGATAAAGCTTTAGCCAGACACATCAAGAAATAAAGGGAAAGAGCTCAATTCAATAAAATTAGTAGTGAAAAACGAGAAGCTGGACTTCCCTGGTAGTGCAGTGGTTAAGGTTCTGCCTGCCAATGCAGGGACACAGGTTCGCGCCCTGGTCCTGGAAGATCCCACATGCTGTGGAGCAACCAAGCCCATGCACCACAACGACCAAGCCTCTGCTCTAGAGCCTGCAAGCCACAAGGACTGAGCCTGCATGCCACAACTACTGAAGCCCACGCGCCTAGAGCCCATGCTCCACAACAAGAGAAGCCACAGCAATGAGAAGCCAATGCACCACAATGAAGAGCAGCCCCCCCTCTCCGAATTAAAGAGAACCCATGTACAGCAATGAAGACCCAATGTGGGCAAAAGTAAATAAATATTTTTTTTGTTTGTTTAAAGAAGTTACAACAGACACCACAGAAGTACAAAGGATCATGAGGGACTACCACAAGCAACTATATGCCAATAAAATGGGCAACCTGGAAGGAATGGATAAATTCTTAGAAAGGTACAATCTCCCTGGACCAAACCAAGGAGAAATAGAAAATATGAAAAGACCAATCACAAGTACTGAAATTGAAACTGTGATTAAAAACACCCAACAAACAAAATCCAGGACCAGATGGCTTCACAGGCAAATTCTATCAAAGTTTTAAAGAAGAGTTAACAACTATCCTTCTGAAACTATTATGAAAAATTTCCAAGGAAGGAACACACCCAAAGTCATTCTATGAGTGACCTTCACCCTGATACTAGAACCAGGCAAAGATACCACAAAAGAAGAAAATTACAGACCAATATCACTAATGAACATAGAGGAAAAAATACTTAACAAAATAGTAGCAAACCAAATCCAAAAACACATTAAAAGGATTATCATGGTCAAGTGGGATTTATCCCAGGGATGCAAGGATTTTTCAATATCTGCAAAGCAATCAATGTGATACATATGACAACAAACTGAAGAATAAAAACCATATGACCATCTCAATAGATGCAGAAAAATCTGACAAAATTTAACATAAATTTATGATAAATAGTCTCCAGAAAGTGGACATAGAGGGAACATACATCAACATAATAAATACCATATATGACAAACCTACATCTAGCCTCATGCTCAATGTGGAAAAGCTGATAGCATTTCCTCAATGATCAGGAACTAGAAAAGGATGTCCACACTCTCCACTTTTACTCAACACATTATTAGAAGTCTTTGCCAGGATAAACAGAGAAAAGGATATAAAAGGAATGTAAATTGGAAAAGAAAGTATAAAACTGTCACTGTATGCAGATGACATGATAATATATGCAGAAAATCCTAAAGATGCTACCAGAAAACTACTAGAGCTCATCAATGAATTTGGTAATGTTGCAGGGTACGATATGAACACACAGACATCTATTACATTTCTATACACTAACAACAAAAGAACAGAAAGAGAAATTAAGGAAACAATCACATTTATCATCACATCAAAAAGAATAAAATACCTAGGAATATACCTACTTAAGGAGGCAAAAGACCTGTACTTAGAAAACTATAAGATATCAATGAAAGAAATCAAAGATGACACAAACAGATGGAGAGACATACCATGTTCTTGGAATGAAAGAAATGGTATTGTGAAAATGGCTATACTATCCAAAGCAATCTACAGATTTGCTGCAATACATATCAAATTTCCAATGGTATTTTTCACAGAAGTAGAACAAAAAAATCTTAAAATCTGTATGGAGACACAAAAGACCCCAAATAGCCAAAGCAATCTTGAGAAAGAAAAACTGAGCTGGAGGAATCAGGCTCCCTGGCTTCAGACTATACTACAAAGCTACAGTCATCAAAACAGTATGGTACTGGCATAAAAACAGATCAATGGAACAGGATAGAAAGCCCAGAGATAAACCCACACACCTGTGGTCAATTAATCTGCAACAAAGGAGGCAAGATTATACAATAGTTGAAAGGCAGTCTCTTCAATAAATAGTGCTGGGAAAACTGGACAGCTACATGTAAAAAAAATGAAATTAGAACCTTCTTTAATACCATACACATAAACAAACTCAAAATTGATTAAAGACCTAAGTGCAAGACTGGATACTATAAAACTCTTAGAGAAAAACATAGGCTGAACACTCTCTGACATAAATCACAGCAATAATTTTTGAGCCATTTCCTAGGTAATGGAAATAAAAACAAAATAAACAAATGGGACCTAATGAAACTTAAAATATTTTTCACAACTAAGGAAACCATAAACAAAATAAAAAGACAACCCACAGAATTGGAGAAAATATTTGCAAATGTTGAGACTGACATGGGATTAATCTCCAAAATTTACATCAGCTCATGCAGCTCAATATCAAAAAACCAAAAAACCCAATCAAAATATAGGCAGAAGATCTAAATAGACATTTCTCCAAAGAAGACATACAGATGGCTAAAAAACATGAAAAGAAGCTCAACATCACTAATTATTAGAAAAATGCAAATTAAAGCCACAATGATGCATCACCTTACTCCGGTCAGAATGGCCATGATCATATAATCTACAAATGATAAATGCTGGATTAGGTATATAGAAAAGAGAATCCTCCTACACTGTTGGTGAGAATATAAATTGGTACAGCCACTATGGAGAACAGTACGGAGCTTCCTTAATAAACTAAAGATAAAACTATCATATGATCCAGCAGTCCCACTCCTGGGCATATATCTGGAGAAAACTATGGTTTGAATGAATACATGCACCTCAATGTTCATTGCAGCACTGTTTCTAATAGCCAAGACATGGAAGCAACATAAATGTTCATCAACAGAGGAATGGATAAAGAAGATGTGGTACGTATATACAATGGAATATTACTCAGCCATTAAAAAAGAATGAAATAATGCCATTTGCAGCAACATGGATGGACCTGGAGATTATCATACTAAGTGAAGTAAGTCAGACAAAGACAAATATCATATGGTATTGCTCATATGCAAAATCTTAAAAATATAACACAAATGAACTATTTACAAAACAGAAACAAACTCACAGACTTAAAGAACGTACTTATGGTTACCAAGGGGGAAGGGTGCGGGGAGGAGGGATAGATTAGGATTTGGGATTGGCATAGACTCACTGCTATATTTAAAATGGGTAACCAACAGGGACCTATTGTATATCACAGGGAACTCTGTTCAATATTCTGCAATAACCTACATGGAAAAAGAAATTAATAATGAATAGATACACATATATGTATAACTGAATCACTTTGCTGTACACCTGAAATTTGTACAACATCGTTAATCAACTATACTCTAATGTAAATATTTTTTTTAATTTGTATGTGTAATGTACTTAGTTTTTAATAAATAATAGCTCCTTTTCTTCCTTCTTTCTTCTTCATATCGATCTTTTCTTTATTACCTCTGAACCTTCTCCAGGTTCTTACTACTGTCTCTGCCATATGAATTTGCTAATAATTATTTTAATACTGCTTAATCTGTTTCATTAGTTGCCATTTATCACTAATTTTGTTCATTTTTTCCTCTTTGTAGCAGCTACTGTTGCTTCCAACAAAGGCTGTACTCTGGAGGTCTAAGGAAGGAAGTGAGTTAATGGCATAGAAAAATTCTCACTTATCTCCTCAAAGGTCCCCCAGCCACTAGGCATCTGGTACTTCACCTCATTTCCATTGTGTTTATTGGACCTGGTGGATGTCTTCATCCCCAACTCAGACTCATTTAATCTTGCCGCATTTGTCCTCTGTAAATTTTCCTTGCATCCCCTAGGGAGAACTGGTCAATCTTATGCATGATTTCACTCTCCTGGCTGTGCCCTCAAACCACTAGACATCACACTTTCACTGTCTTAAGTTTTCCAGTTAGGAGACAGATCTCACACAACAGTTCACTTGATCTTCCTCAGGCATCTGTATTCGTTGCCACTCAACAGCTGAGAATGTGGTTCAAAATTACTGAACCAAAATTACAGACTTGAGCTAAGGGGACAAGAACATTTCCACCCAACTCACATCAGCAATATCAGAGATGGGAGAGAACTCTGAGATTTCTCCAAAGATATTTGCTCATAAATTCACCTCTTCTCCACTTTCTCAGTCCTCTTAGATCCTAGAAGTGGGTAAGGAAGTTCAAAAGTCCTAGAACAGATTCTCAAACTCTGTTTTTGAAAATCCTTATATTGTTATTTAGAATTGAAACTTTGCATGTCTTTTATGCCTAATCAACTCTTCAATTGCAACATTTTATTACATATAGAAAGCTAAAACATAAAGAAAGAAATTAATTATCACTGTGGGAGATTTTGAAGTTTATAAATCATAAAAACAAACATTAAATAAGAATATACTCCTAAAACAAATTCAATGCTATATGTCAATTATATTTCAATTTTAAAAGAAAGGGAAAAATTAGAGGTCAATCTAATAGCTAAATAGTAAAACTTGTCACCAATAAAGAAACACATTTTTTGAAATATATATGATGATATTTATAAACATAGTCCCTGTTTTAATTAGGCCACAGAAGAAGTCTCAACAAATTCCATATTCTCTGATCACAATGTAATATAGTTGAAAGTCAATAACAATATCTGAAATGATTAATATAGTGAGACACTAATCATCAGGGAAATGCAAATCAAAACCACAATGAAATATCACTTCACACTGGTCAGAACGGCTGTTATCAAAAAGATAACAAGTAATAAATGTTAGTGAGGATGTAGAGAAAACAGGACTCTTGTGCACTGTTGGTGGGAATATAAATTGGAGCAGCCACTATGGGCAAAAGTATGGAGGTTCCTCAGAAAAAATTAAAAATAGAACTATCATATGATCCAGCAATTCCACTCCTGGGTATTTATCAAAGAAAGTGGAAACACTAAATCAAAAATATATATGCACCATATATTTATTACACCATTATTTATAATAACCAAGATATGGAAGCAACCAAAGTCTCCATCAATAGATGAATGGACTAAGAAGATGTGGTATATATGTACAATGAAATATTACTCAACCATAAAAAAGGAATGAAATCTTACCATTTGTGACAAAATGGATGGAGCTGAGGAGTATTATGCTAAGTGAAATAATTCAGACTGAAAAAGATAAATACAAAGAAAGATTTCACTTATATGTGGAATCTAAAAAACAAAAAATATGGACTAACATAACAAAACAGAAACAGAGTCATAAACACAGAGAATAAACAGTGGTGGCCAGAGGGAAGAGAGTATGGGGATGAGTGAAATAGGTGAGGGAAACTAAGAGGTACAAACTCTGAGTTACAAAATAAATGAGTCACAGGAATAAAATGTACAATGTGGGGAATATAGTCAATAATAATGTAATATCTTTGTATTATGACAAAGGGGATCAAAGGTACAAACCTCTAGCTATAAAATAAAATAAGTACTAGGGATGTAATCACTGGAATTTAAAAAAGGCAATAACAAAATATATAGCTCAAAGAAACCTATGCATTTAGAAGTAAAAATTACAAATATAGCACTGATCAATAATCATAATGAAAATATTATATATTAAAAGATGAAATGTGGCTAAGGAGTAAAAGTTATAGCCCAAGTAAGATATTTTTAATATTTAAAAACACCAAACAATTTGGTTTGAAAAGTTGAAGAAAATCACATGAGATTAAAAGGAAATAAAGATTAATGAGGAAATGTTTTTAAATTACTTAAATATTAAAAATAAAAAAGGATCAGCCAAAACCAAAATCTTTTTTTCTATGAAAAGGTTAATAAAATATATCAAGCCTCAGGTAAGACTGATGAAGAGGGAAGTCAAGGATTAACAATATTAACAATGAAAAAGGTATAGACCACAAACATAGTGGACATTTTTTAAATTCTTAATTACTTTAAACAAATTTATAATAAAATTTGAAAATGTAAGTACAAACAACACTGAATATAAAAGAAGACCCAGAAACAGGTAAGTGATCATTCAATAAATGGACATCCAAGTCAGAAATCCCTCTTCCCCACAATAAAAGACTACACTAGATGGTTATATTGTTGACTTCTAACAACCTCTAATGTAAAAAAAAGTATGAATTTCACAAAGTGTTCTAAAATCTAGAAAAATAAACATCTTAATTCATTTATGGGTCATTTTAACCCTGATTCATATTAAAAACAAAAACAAGACAAAAATTTGGAAAAAAAAAATGTCAGTTTCACTTTTATTGTTAGATACAAAAATCTTAAATTAACTTTTCACTTAGAAGTTCAGCAACTTTCTCTAAGGAAAGATTCATCATAAGATTAAATGATCAAGGTATTTGTTATTTTCTGAAACCTCACTTTAAGGAATTCTCAAGCAAATGAATGTAATTGTCAGTCTTTAGATCAGAGGGATGATAAAATGTCATTTGCCTTCAGCTCTTTACTCCTAATCACATACAAGTTACATTTAATTTATTTTTTTGAGCTACTTTTTTATTGGAGTATAATTCGTTACAATGTTGTGTTAGTTTCTGCTGTACAATGAAGTGAATCAGTTATATGTGTGCATATATCCTCTCCCTCTTGGACCTCCTCCCATCCCCCCCGATCCCACCCATATAGGTCATCACAGAGCATTGAGCCGAGCTCCCTGAAAGGTTTTTCTTGTAGATTTATTTGATTGTAGTGAGCAACTATTGGAAGGTCTTGGAACATATTTCATTGTCAAAAAGAGACACAGATAGGGCTTCTCTGGTGGTGCAGTGGTTAAGAATCTGCCTGCCCATGCAGGGGACACGGGTTTGACCCCTGGTTTGGGAAAATCCTACATGCCACAGAGCAAATAAGCCTGTGCACCACAACTACTGAGCCTGTGCTCTAGAGCCTGCGAGCCACAACTACTGAAGCCCGCATGCCTAGAGACCATGCTCTGCAACAAGAGAAGCCACCGCAATGAGACGCCCATGCACTGCAATGAAGAGTAGCCCCCTCTCGCCGCAACTAAAGAAAGCCCATGTGGCAACGAAGACCCAATGCAGCCCCCCCCCAAAATAAAAATTTCCTAAAAAAAAAAGAGACACAAATAGCCTTGAGGGAAGTGAGGAAGAGAGTTTCTCACTCTGGGTAGTAAGTGAACTCATGGTTGTATTTCTGCTCTCTGCCCAAATTAGAAATGACAAAAGAAAGATTTAATTAAAAATAAAACCACAGCATTTGTGATTCATTAAGTGAAAAAAGAAGACTATCAGGTGAACATGCATAGAATAACCTGGTTTTAGGTTTTTAAAACTCCTATATAAAGTTATTCATATATACTTATGACAACAGACATCTAGGGAAAAATTCGAAAAAATACACACCAATATATTAGTAGTGATTATTTTTAGAAAATTTCCTTGGTGACATGGAATGGATAGTTTCACTTCCTCCTTACAAGTTATTTTTACTTTTCATATTTTTCAATATTTTCAAATAAAACACATCAAAGACAAAATGCAAAAGGAGAGGTACTCTTTGGCTGAAAAAGAGAAAGAGGACAGGGAATGCTAGAAAATAATAGAGCAAGAGAGGATAATTCTTACAAACTGAGAAATTTAAGTATATAATAGAAACATTATATAATGTTATATATATGTATATATATATATATATATATATATAGAGAGAGAGAGAGAGAGAGAGAGAGAGAATAGAAACATAGAAACATTACAAAATTTCTAAAACATCTAAAGCAGATGGTGAAATAAGGTAAATTTTATAATCCCACAACCCAATATGGGCAATGAAATGAGTACTGATTTCCACAAAGACAATAAAGGGGGTGAGGAATCATAGTCAGCAATTTCTGAGAATGGAAGTAAGAGCTGAACAAATCATAGGTAACTCGTGAGAGACATTCTGCACAAACCAGTCTTGTCCAGTGTCTGGCAGCTGTGTCCTATCCCCAGGCCACAGCTGAGAAGTTTTCTATTTAAGAAGTGGGAGATATTTGGGGGTTTGGGGTCAACTGACAAATATCAACTTGAAGAATAAGCAACTCACTTAATAAATTTGATGATGTAGCAATAACAAATTGTATTTTAACCATAAATTGAAATCACCAATTATTCAAACAGAATGATAAGAATACTTCATGAATGCACTTATTCAGGATTGCATAGGATTCAGCCAAAAGAATGTCCAATGTAGATGTTATAGCATTTTGTTTGTTAGAAAACAAGAATGAATATAAAGTAATTGAGAATGCAACTCATAAAAGTTAAAGAACAATAGAATAAACATAAAGAAAACAAATGGATGACGGAATTGAGATAACATCAGAAATTACTAAAATAGAAAACAACAAAACCAAGTGATTCAATAAGTAAAACCAAAAGTAAGCTCTCTAAAAAGACCATTAAAAAATGCAACATTCTAGCAAGTCTGATAAAGAAAATTGGTGGGAAAATACAACAGGATAGACAACAGAGAAGAAAATTGGAATATAACCATAGAATCAAAGGAGTATAACACATTTTAGAAAAATGCTCTGTATAACTTTATTTCAATAATGTGAAAATATTGGGCTTCCCTGGTGGCTCAGCGGTTGAGAGTCCGCCTACCGATGCAGGGGACATGGGTTCGTGCCCCAGTCCGGGAAGATCCCACATGCCGCGGAGTGGCTGGGCCAGTGAGCCATGGCCGCTGAGCCTGCACGTCTGGAGCCTGTGCTCTGCAACGGGAGAGGCCACAACAGTGAGAGGCCCGCGTACTGCAAAAAAAAAAAATAATGATAATAATGTGAAAATATAGATATAGTACATAAGCTTCAGGAAAAATTATCAATATTGACAAAAAGAAATTAAAGATTTCAATAGATTGATAACAACAGAAGAAACTGAAAAGATAGTTAAAAACCCATCATAAAATTTCCAGATGAGTTCTAGAAAATCTCAAGGAATATGGAAATTAATCTGCCCCAGTATATGGTAAAAGTTGGTGAGATCCCCCTTTAATTCTACAAAATTGTCAGAACCTTAACTACAAAAGAATAGCAATGGCATTTGTAGTAGCAATAGAAGTAGTAGTAGTGGTAATGAAATTCAATCCCACTAATTAATACAGATTTTCAAAATCCTAAAGAGAAAATTACTAAAAGAGTCCAGATGCAAGAATGTAAAGATGTTCTGAAATTAGGAAACACATAATAAAGAAGAAAAACTATAACTTCCATATATGTCCAGAAATTGTTTAATAAAATTTAGTTTTTATTCCAAATAAAATTCTTAGTAAGATAGCATTAAAAGAATGCTTTCTGAACTTATGAAAGTGTTTCTGTCAGAAAGGAACAACAAAATATCATGTTTTGCAAAAATAAAATAAAATCAGGAACAGAAATATCACAATTACTCAATAAATTTTCTGGAGATCTCAGCTAGAAGATTTAGATTTTAAAAGTGAAATGCTATATGAATATTAGAAGAAGCTAAATTGTCCTTATTTGTTGATGAATCACTTTCTTCCTAGCAAAGCCAAGCAAATCAACTGAAAAATTCTTAGATCTAGGCTGTCAAAGATAACATCTCCAAGGATTTGATATTGGAAATGAGATCTGTATGGTAAGAAGCTGATTCTACAAAGACTAGGGGTATCTCTGTGTGTGCGTGTGTGTGCGTGTGTGTGTGTGTGTCCATGTATCTGTGTATATGTCTGCATCTTTTTGAGTGTCTGTATATGTGTTTGTCTCTCTATCCATGTGTGCCTATATCTACGTACACATATTCATATGCAGATATGTATGTTTGTCTGTGATTTTGTGTGTGTTGGTAGATAGAGGAGTAGGAAACATTCCCTGCAAGAAGAAACAAGAAACTCAAAGGCCTTGAGATAGGAGTAAATGTGGTGTTCCTTGAGAACAGAGAGGGCTCCAGGAAGTTGGAGGTTGTTGATCCAGGGAAATTAGTAGAACATGGGGTCTGAGAGGCAGGAAGAGTCCAGGTCATGTAGAATCCTGTAAGGTATAAAAGGAATCTGAATTTTGTTCGAAGTGAAGCCACTGATGAATTATTAGCAGGAGAGTGACATATCCAATTTACACTTTTAGCGTGTAGCTTTTACCATGACTATGGTACAGGTAATAAATTATTGTCCTGGAATCAGGGAAACTACTTAGGAGATTTCTGTGGTTGTTCATTATGAGAGCTGTGGTGGCCTCAGCTGGGTGGTAGCTGAGATAATGGAGAAAAATAACAGATCTGAGATACATTTTGGAAGTGAAATTGGCTCAACATTGTTAGTAAAATGAATGTGGGGGTTCAGGTAAAGGGGGTTTCAATGATACAATGGCAACTAACTTGGTGGATTATATTGTTGCCACTAACTGGGTTAAGGAATATTGGGCTAAAACCATGTAAGTGGGCATGATGAGAGGGGTAATTTAGAGATTAATTTTTGTTGAAATATATTAGGATGCTGATTAGAATTCCAAATGGAGATGTCAACACAGACAGTTGAAGAAATTGTCTGTAGTTCAGAGGAGAGGTCTAGGTTAGAGATATGAATTCAGAAAAATCAGTATTTAAGTGTTTTATAAAACTATATAGCAAAATGAAATCACCCAGAGAGCTATAGAGGGAAAATCAAGAGGATCCAAGACTAATCCCAGAGACACTGCAACAATTATACACCTTTCAGATAAAAAGGTGAGAAAAAAAGGAAACAAAAAAGTAGAAGGAAAAGCAGACAAATGAACCAGCACAAAAAGCAAGAGAAGAAAGTGATTCAAAATGGAAAGGGACTTAATTAGGTCAAACCATGCTAAAAATTTGAGCTAGATAAATTTGACAAGAAGAAACCAAGGTCAGATTGTAATGTGCTGGAAAGGAAACGGAACATAAGAATTTGGCTAGATACAGCTAGAGTAAGCCATACTACCAAGAAATTTTGTTACTGAAAAATTTGACAATAGCAGGAGTGTGAAATTCAGTGTTTCTAACACTTTATTGTGCGTCCAAATCACCTGGGACTCTCATTGAAACTCAGTTTAAGATTCTGTAGCTTTGAGATTCTACATGTCTATGAAGTTCCTCCTTGAGATCCATGATACAGGTCAACACATCTAAGTACCAAGACTATATACTGTTTAGTGAAAAATGAAAGTTTCACAAGTATATGTCCAAGTAGATACACAGGATAAGACTATCAAATCAGACTCACAGGGTTTGGAAATACTCCCTAGTGTTAATCTTTACTATAATTTCAAAAAATACACAAGTTAAAAAAGCAAATGAAGCAACTGACAAGGGATTAATCTCCAAAATATGTAAACAGCTAATGCAGCTCAATATCAAAAAAAAGAACAACCCAATCAAAAAAATGGGCAGAAGACCTAAATAGACATTTCTCCAAAGAAGGCATACAGATGGCCAGCAAACACATGAAAAGATGCTCAACATCACTAATTATTACAGTAATGCAAATTAAAACTACAATGAGGTATCACCACACTGGTCAGAATGGCCATCATCAAAAAATCTACAAACAATAAATGTTGGAAAGGGTGTGAAGAAAAGGGAACCCTCTTTCACTGATGGTGAGAATGTAAATTGATACAGCCACTATGCAGAAAAGTATGGAGGTTCCTTAAAACACTAAAAATAGAGCTGCCACATGACCTAGCAATCCCACTCCTGGGCATATACCCTGAGAAAACCATAATTCAAAGGACACATGCACCCCAATGTTCATTGCAGCACTATTTACAACAGCCAGGACATGGAAACAACCTAAATATCCATTGACAGATGAATGGATAAAGAAGATGTGGTACATATATACAATTGAATATTACTCAGCCATTAAAAGAAAGGAAATTGGATCATTTTTAGAGATGTGGATAGACCTAGAGAGTGTCATACAGAATGAAGTAAGTCAGAAAGAGAAAAACAAATATAGTATATTAATGCAAATATGTGGAATCTAGAAAAATGGTACAGATTAACCTATTTGCAAAGCAGAAATAGAGACACAGAAGTAGAGAACAAACATATGGACACCAAAGGGGGGAAGAGGGGGTGGGATGAATTGGGAGATTGGGATTGACATATATACACTACTATGTATAAAACAGGTAACTAATTAGAACCTGCTGTATAGCACAGGGAACTCTAGTCAATGCTGTGTGTTGACCTAAATGGGAAGGAAATCCAAAAAAAGAGGGGATATATGTATGCATATTCCTGATTCACTTCACTGCACAGTGGAAACTAGCACAACATTGTATAGCAACTCTACCCCAATTTTTTAAAAAAAGCATACTGAATGCTGGGACATGCCCCACGACTCTTAGGGTTCTTCCTTGCCACATGGAACACTTGCCCTCTGGAGCAGAATAATAGATGAGTCCTGCAAGTGGGAATATATGGGTTATTACCACTCTGCTGAGAGATTTTAAATTATGAAACATCTCTATCTCATACTCAGAGAGTTATGTAGCCTACATGATATTCTCCAGGGAACTGTCTTATAAACCCAAACATTCTGGATTTATTAACAGTAGGAAATCCTTTAGCCAGGGACATCCTGTTGATAACATTCTATCGATAAGGTCACTTCCTCCTAGTAAATATCATCAGTCTATTTGTCTGGAGGTCTAGCTGACAAGTTGATTAGACCATCACTTGTTTTCTTATCCTTCCCCTAAGGTCATTACTTCCCAAGAGAAGGGAATGAATGGTTCACAGGACAGCTGCCTTTATTCACTCTCCCTAGCAGGGTTATGATGAAACCCTCATTCTCCATCCTCACTCTCCATCATACATAGAGGACAGGAAACTTCTTTATACTCTCTAGGGAGCAATATGGAAATAAACACTTCCTCTCCTCTCTCTGCTCTATCCTTGTTATGTTCTCTAGAAAAGGTGTGATTGTCGTCTAGTGAGACAGGGGAGAGCCTTCTATTTGCTGGATCTCATCACCAGCTAGTGCAGTCAGTTGTTAACTAAGTCTGAAAAGCTCTTTACTCCCTCATTGTGCCTGGCTCAAGCTTAGCCAGGTTTTCTTCTCCTGGTTTTCTGTCTAAGCCAATTTTGCTTTCAGAACAGAATCTCCCCACAGCAAAAAGGTGGCCCACACCATTTGAGTAAATTTATTTCAGGTGGAAATTTGAAGGCCCTGAGAGAGCTCAAGAAGAGAAGGAACAAGGCCTCTGGAGAAAAGTTGTGCTCCTAATTTGTCTCCTTGAACTCTCATACAGAACTGGACTGAACAGTGGATGAGTGTAAAATTTCCCCTCTTAACCTCAAGCATATTGTTTCTAAATAGTATGTTGTGTGGGGGGAAGAGATGGGCAGGAGGCTGGGGAGAGGGACCTAATCTTTTATATACATACAGAAATTTTTGGAAGACTGCATTCTTAACTGTTAATGGCTTTCTTAGGGAAGTGTGGGATGAATGCAATTTTCCCATTTTGTTATATATAGATTTTTTGTTATTTAATTTTTAAAATGTGCATGTATTATTGATATCTTCAGAAGTTTCAAAGTGTATAGATGCCAAAAAAGAAAGGGACTTAAGTAAATGTCATTCCAGAAACATGGTCTCCACCTAAGGAAGCTGACCCAGCCTTCAAGCCCAATACCAATTCTACCTCCTCTGAAAACTGTCTGTGCTCAGTTGTCAGGGATCTCACCACCCTTTGAGCCCCTGAGCACACATCTATAAACTTACATGGACATTCTCATTTTTGTTTGCATGCTCTGTTTCTTCATGTTTATGCCTCATGCTCCTGTAAGCCATTGACGGTAGAGACCGGGCATCTTGTACATCTTCGGTTTGCCTGTTTGAAACTACCCCATAGGCACTCTAAAAATACTGGTTGATTAACTGACAGAAATGTTTCCTCTAGTGAGAGTCATGGAAAGACCTTTGCTCCATCTTTGTAATTCTTCAGAGGACCTGGCCCAAGTGCAGAGGGCCACGTTGGCAAGATCAGTGAAACCTGAGGGGAAAGCAGCTACATCTCCTAGACATAAGATGCTCATTTATCTCAGGTGCACTCCTTGGGATCATAGAAATTAATAAAATAATAAAGAAAGCAAATGACTAAATCACTGGCCCATGTGTATTAGAAGAAACAAATGACTAGCTCCAAGTTCCTGAAGATCCTAATCTAGTCTAATTTCAGGCTCATGTCTTTGAACTTTTTACAAGCATAAATTTTTATTATGAAAAATAATATATTAATCCAATAATATGCTTATGCATCTTGCACACTGTTCTCCCTAGGCAACATGCATCAGGTCCTGGGACTGGAAAATTCCCTGCCTCCATGATCCAATGTGGACAACCCCAATTCCCATCTTTGGTGCTAATCAAAGGAAAGTAATATTGGCACCTCAAAGCATTTATCATCCTAATATTTCTGGTGCCTCTCTCATTTGGGATGATGAGGAAAAAAAAGTACTCCCTGTTGAGAAGGTGGAATAGCTGCTAGGCTTCTACTGAGTTCTTGCTGAGTCCTCACTTTCACTTTTCTTCTCCCTGAGTCCCCTATAACTCTAACTTCTTCCAAAAGGAGGGTCTCTGTTTACTATGTTTCATATACCTGTGCCAGGAAATTCAATCTTAGGTTCATAAAAATATAGCAGGAGAAAAGAAACCCATTAAAGAGCTAAGTTGGTTAAAGATGGTAGAATAAAATGAAATCACTTGTTTCACAGGAAATAATGAACTAGAGTATTTATCACACTATCAAACCATTCAATAGTTTTTAATGGCAGAAGAGAAGAGAAAACCTTCAAAATTCTATATTACTAAAATAATATATTCATGTATGCATCTCACAATTACTTTGCTTATGAAATTGACAGAAAAGAAAAAATGAAAAATGGGAAAATATACTTAAATCAATAGAAAACCTGGTTCAAAAATATGAATAATCTACGAGCAGTTGAATAATTAACACAGAATATGCATAATATGGAATACTAGTCCATTAATTTTAAAAATGTCACATATATGTGTACTAAAGTGGAAAGATGCTCACAGTATAAGTGAAAATGCAAGCTATACAACACAGTGTATTAAAGGCTAGAGTTATTTTTTTAATTCCATAGGAGGGTGTGCATAAGAATATTAATAAAATAAATGTTTACACACATTTATAGGAAAAAAAACAAGGAAGAATATGCAATAAATTGTCAACAGCAATTACCTTTGAAAAGTAATAAGGAGTATCTGGAGAAGTTAGACTTAAACTTTTTCCTTTATATGCTTTTGTTTTAAATTAGAGAGAACAGTTGGAAAACACATTACCATACATGGATATATTTTCCTTCATTTAATATGAGCTAGGAATTTTTTTCCCAGTCTTTTTTTATTGAAGTATAGTTAATTTACAATATTATGTTAGTCTTAGGCATATAGTATAGTGATTCAGGATTTTTACATATTGTAATCCATTAGAAGTTAATATAAAATAATGGCTATAATTCCCTGTGCTATAGAGTATATCCTTATTGCTTGTCCATTTTATACACATTAGTTTGTATCTTTTAATCCCATACCCCTATTTTGTCCCTCCCCTCTTTCATCTCCCCGTTGGTACACTAGTTTGTTCTCTATATCCATGAGTGTGTTTTTGTTTTACTATGTACACTCATTTGTATAATTTTTTTAGATTCCACATACAAGGCATATCATAAAATATTTGTCTTTTTCTGTCTGACTTATGTCACTAAGCAAAATATTCTCTATTCACATTGCTGCAAATTTGAGGCTAGAGTTAAATTCTATTTTATATATATATATGGCACACCTTCTTTATCCATTTATCTGTTGATAGACATTTGGATTTCTCCCAAATCCTGGCTATTATAAATAGTGTTGCTATGAATCTTGGGGTGCATGTATCTTTTCAAATTAGTGTTTTTGCCTTTTCTGGATATACCAAGGAGTGGAATTGCTGGATCATATGGTAGTTCTATTTTTAGTTTTTTGAGGAATCTCCATACTGTTTTCCATAGTGGCTATACCGATTTACATTCCCAACAGTGTACAAGGGCTCCCTTTTCTCCACATCTTCTCCAACATTTGTTATTTGTAGACTTTTTGATAATAGTCATTCTAATAGGTGTAAGGTGATATCTCATTGTTGTTTTGATTTGCATTTCTTTTCATGTGCCTGTTAACCATCTGTATGTCTTCCTTGGAAAATTGTCTATTCAGATCTTCTGCCCATTTTTTTGATAAGGTTATTTGGTTTTTGATATTGAGTTGTATGAGCTATTTATATATTTTATATATTAACGCTTTGTTAGTCATACCATTTGTAAATATTTTCTTCCCTTCTGTATGTTGTTTATTCATGTAGTTGATGGTTGCCTTTGCTGAGCAAAAGCTTTTTAGTTTAATTAGAATGCAATTGTTTATTTTTGCTTTTATTTCTTTTGCCTTAGGAGACAGATCAAAAAAAACTTTGCTATGATTTATGTCAAGGGGTATTCTGCCTATGTTCTCTTCTAGGAGTTTTATGGTTTAGGGTCTTACATTTAGGCTTTTTAATCTATTTTGAGTTGATTTTTTTATAGAATCTGAAAAACTGTTCTAATCTTATTGTTTGACACACAGTTGTCCAGTTTTCCAAGCACCATTTCTAGAAGAGACAGCCTTTTCTCCATTGTACATTTTTACCTACTCTTTTGTAGATTAATTGCCTGTGGGTACATGGATTTATTGCTGGGTTCTCTATTCTGTTCCATTGATCTGTGTGCCTGTTTTTCACAAGTACCATGTTATTTTGATTACTGAGCTTTGTAGTATATTTTGAAGTCTGGGAGGGTTAATTTTCCAGCTTAGCTGTTGTTCTTAGATTGCTTTAGCAGTTTGGGGTCTTTTGTGGCTCCATATGAATTTTAGGATTATTTATTCTAGTTCTATAAAAAAAATCATGGATATTTTACAGGGAGTGTATTACATCTGTAGATTGCTTTGGGTAGTCTGGCCATTTTAACAATATTAATTTTTTCCAATCTAAGAGCATGGGCTATCTTTCCATTTCTTTGTATCATCTTCAATTTCCTTCATCAGTTTTTTATAGACTTCAGAGTATAAGTCTTTCATGTCCTTGGTTAAGTTTATTTCTAGGTATTTTATTCTTTTTGATGTGATTTTAAAATGGATTTTATTTTTTTAATTTCTCTTCCTAATAGTTCATTATTAGTGCTTAGAAAAACAGCAGATTTCTGTATATTAATCTTGTATCCTGCAACATTGCTGAATTCACTTATTCATTTTAATAGTTTTGGGGTGGAACTTTAGGGTTTTCTATATAAAGTATCATGTCATCTACAAATAGTGAGTTTTACCTCTTCCCTTCCAATTTGGATGCATTTTTTTTCCCTGTCTGATTGCTATGGCTAGGACTTCCAATACTATTTTAAATAAATGTGCCAAAGTGGTCATCCTTGCCTCATTCCTGAATTTAGGTGGAAGACTTTCAGCTTTTCACCATTGAGTATTATGTTAGTTGTGAGTTTGTCATAAATGGCCTTTATTATGTTGAGATATGTTCTCTCTGTACCAACTTTGATGAGAGTTTTTATCATGAATGGATGTTGAATTTTGTCAAAAGCTTTTTCTGCGTCTATTGAGATGATCATATTGTTTTGCCTTTCCTTTTGTTAATATGGTGTATTACATTGATTTGTGAAAGTTGAACCAGCCTTGCATCCCTGGAATAAATCCAACTTGATCATGATATATGATCCTTTTTATATATTGTTGGATTCAGTTTGCTAATATTTTGTTGAGGATTTTTGCATCCATATTCACCAAAGTTGTTGGCCTTTAATTTTTTTTTTTTTTGTACTGTCATTGGTTTTGGTATCAGGGTAATGGTGGACTCATTGAATGATTTTGGGAGTGTTCTCTCCTGTTCAGTTTTTTGGAATAGTTTGAGAAGGGTAGGTATTAGTTCTTCTTTATATGTTTGGTAGAATTCCCCAGTGAAGCCATCAGGTAATGGACTTTTGTTTGCTCAGAGTTGTTTTTTTTTTTTTCATTATTACAAATTCAGTTTCACTATTAGTGATCAGTCTATTCAGATTGAATATTTCTTCCAGATTCAGCCCTAGAAGGTTGTATGTTTCTATAAATTTGTGATTTCCTCTAGTTGTCCAATTTGCTGGTGTATAACTATTTATAGTATTCCCTTGGTTTTTTTTCTTTGTATCTCTGTGATATTTGTTGTTCTTTCTCCTCTTTCATTTCTTATTTTGTTTCTTTGGGTCCTCTCCTTTTGTTTCTTGGTGAGCCTGGCTAAAGATTTATCAATTCTCTTTATCTTTGCAAAAAAAAAAACAAAGATAAAATTTTATTAATCTTTTCTATTTTTCTTTTGATCTCTATTTTATTTATTTCCTCTCTGATCTTTATTATTTCCTTCATTCTGCTGACTTTGTGCTTTGTTTGATCTTTTTCTAGGTGGAAGTTAGGTTGTTTATTTCAGATTTTTCTTGTTTCTTGAAGAAGGTCTATGTCACTATAAATTTCCCTCTTAGAACTGCTTTTTTTCCTGCATCCTACAGAATTTGGAGTACTATGTTTCCATTTTCTTTTGTCTTGATAATTTTTTGATTTCTTCATTGACCCACAGTTTTTTAGTAGCATGTTATTTACTGTCCACAAGTTTGTGTTTCCCCATTTTCATTTCTGTAATTAATTTCTAGTTTCACACTTTTATGGTCAGAAAAAACGTTTGTTATAATTTCTATTTTTTAATTTGTTGATACTTGTTTCATGGCCTAGCATTTGCTCTATCCTGGAGGAATTTCCATGTGTACTTTGTAAAGATGTGTATTCTGCAGTTTTTGGATCTAATGTCTTATAAATATCTATTAAGTCCAACCAGTCTATTGTGTCACTTAAGTCCATTGTTGCCTTATTGATCTTCTGTCTGGGTGATCTGTCCATTAATGTAAGTGAGGTGTTAAAGTTCCCTACTATTATCATATTATTGTCAATTTCTCCATTTATGTCTGGTAGTATTTGCTTTATATAGTTAGGTGATCTTGTGTTGGGTGCATGTATGCTAATGAGTGTTATATCCTCTTCTTTATCATTTTATAATGCCTTCTTTATCATTTTTGGTAGTCTTTGTTTTAAAGCCTATTTTGTGTGATTTGAGTGTTGTTACTCCCATTTTCTTACCATTTCCATTTGCATGAAATATCTTTTCCCATCCGCTCATTTCAGTGTTTTTTACCTTTAACCCTGAAGTGAGTTTCTTGTAGGCAGCATATTAAAAGGTTTTTTTTTTTTTTTATCCAATTAGTCACTCTATTTTTATTTTGATTGGAGCATTTAGTCCACTGAAATTTAAAGTAATTATTGATAAGTATGTACTTACAGCTATTTTATTACTTGTTTTCTGGTTGTTTGTGTAGTTCTCTGTTCATCTATTCTTGTTTCTTCCCTTGTGGTTTGATGATTTTCTTTAGTAGTATGCTTGTCTTCCTTGTCTTAAGTTTTTTTTAGGTTTTTGATTTGTGATTGCCATGGGATTCATATATGTTGATCCATAATTATATTGATTTGTTTTAAACTCGTATTCATTCAAGTTCAAACACATTCTAAAAGATGTACATTTTTACTCCCCTCCCACACATTTTGTGTTTTTGATGTCATATTTTACATCTTCATGCTTATCCCTATCTGTTTATTGTAGTTATAGTTGCTTTAAAATTTTTTCTCTGGCTTATTTAAGTGGTTGATCCTCAGTCCTTACTCTATATTTTTCTCTCCTAGTTGGGTTTTCCCTTTCTTATAGATTCTTACTCCTTTATCACTTAGATAAGACCCTTCAACATTTTTTTAGAGTAGATTTAGCATTGATGAACTCCTTTATTTTTAGCTTTTTTGAGAATTTCTTTATCTTCCTTCTGTTCTAAATGGTAATCTGGCTGGGTTGAATATCCTAGGTTGCATGTTTTTCCCTTTCAACACTTTAAGCATTATGCTACTCCCTTCTGCCTTGCAAAATTTATGTAGAGAAATCAGCCTTATGGGGGTTTCCTTTGTATATGACTCTTTGTTCTTCTCTTGCTTCCTTTATAATTCTCTCTTTAACTTTAATTTTTATAATTTTGATTATGATACTTCTTGGTTTGGATTTGTTAGGATTTTTCTTGTTCTGAACCCTCTGTGCTTCCTGTTCCTGGATATGTTTCCTTCTTCAGGTTTGGGAATTTTTCAACCATAATCTTCTGAAATACATTTCCATTTCCCTTCCCTCTCTCTTCTCCTTCTGGGAACCCAATAATCAGAATATTGGTATCTTAATGTTCTCCCAAAGATCTCTTAAATTAGTTTCATTTTTTTTAATGTGTTTTTCTTTCTGCTGTTCTGATTGGTTATTCCATCGTCCAGATCATTTTTGCATTCTTCTATATCATTTAGTCTTCTATTCATTTCTTCTAGTGTGTTTTTTATTTCAGTTTTGAATTATTTATTTCTGAATGGGTCTTTTTTTAAATACTTTCTAGTTCCTTGTTAAGATGTTCACTATTTACATAAATTCTTTCCCTAATTCAGTTAACATTTTTATCACCAATATTTATTACCAATGATTTTTTTATCTGGTAAATTGTTTTTTTCTGTTCCATTTTTTTCAGGGTTTTTCCCTTGCTCTTTCAATTCAGAGTAGTTTTGCTTCCTTTTCATTTTGCTTAACTTTCTCTGTCTTTATGAATTTACCTATTGCAGTGTTGAAGGGGTGTTCTTATTTAAAAGTGTCTCTATACAGACTACGTGTCCAATGTTTTTGTTGAGAGAACTGGATCTGACATGGATGCAAATCATATCTTTCGGAGAAGGAAGGGCTAGAGGGTGTGAGGCAGGACTTCCTCTCTGCTAATTGTTCATCACTGCCCTGTTGAGGACAGGGTCTGATTCCAAGTTCCTGAAGCAGAAGCCCTGAAGGTCTCGCCTGAAGAGGTTCTTCTCTCTTTGTGTGTTTTTCACTTTCCCTGTGCTGGGACCCTTGCTTCAGTAGAGGGGAGTGCTAAAACAAGTGGGGCCCATTCGCAGACAGAGGTCTGATGTGCTGCCTGTTTAGGTGACTGTGTCTCCACTCAGACTCAGCCTCAGTTGCAAGTCCCCTTTATCCCTCACTCAATCGTTATCCCCAGCCTCTGAGTCCCCCTCCTAGTTTTGGAGCTGCTCCACAGGGTTGGCCAAGGCCCACATAGACTGTTGTTGTGTGTCAAGAATTGAACTGTGGTGGGGAAGCTGCCATCAGAGATCTGGGCAGCTTCTGGAGTGCTGTTTAAGTAAGCACCAACAATGGTTGTCTCCACCCTACCCAGGTCCCACCCTGGGACCAGGTTCTCTCTGTATCCCAAGGTCGAGTGTCTTCCCCAGTTATGGCTTCCCCGGATCCAATGCTGCACTGTGACATGGAGTGAGGAGAACTGGAGAGTTTGCTCAGCTTGGGCTGGGATATACAGTGAAGTGGTCCTTGGAAATCCAGCAGCCACTAGAGCAGACCTCTCTCTGCACTGTCTGGGGGAGAGCCAGTGTGCATACTTCTCACAAGTCCAGGTTTCCCACAGCCCTTCTATTTATCCCAGCAGTTCTCCAACCATCCAAGGGGGATTGTCTCCTCTGCATATGACCCCAGGACAGGGGTGCCCAATTTATGGCTTAACCACTCACTCTCCAGGGCAGGTATCCACCTGTGTAATCTCTTTTTTCCTCTGAGTTCCTTCCCAGGGACACAGGTCTCAACCTTATATCTTTCTTTCCCTTCCTACTTGATTTCATGTTTATCTTTCTTACAGCTTTGGTTGTACAGGAATCCTTCTGCCACTTTTCAGTTAACTTTCAGTGAGAATTGTTCCACAAGTAGATATATTTTTGATGTGTTTGTTGGGGAAAGTGAGCTCCACATCTTCTTCCTCCACCGTCTTGATGTCTCCTCTCAGGAATATTAACAAATGCTATCTAATGCATTCCCTTTCAAAAAGAACCATATGAATCCAGAGCAGTGTAGCCTCTACTACATGAAAAATATTTTTGGTCTTCTCCTCTGCATCAGCTATTCTCTCTCAGACATATTATTTTCATTGGCATCCTAACATGATAAATGATAAACCATGTATATAAAATGCTTCCCTTGCCCTCACATCCCTCCAACAATCACCCCATTTCTCTGATCAATTTTTTCTATTTCTAAACTTCTTGTTTTCTCTTTAGTACACTCCAGGGGAGTTTTTAATCCCCATCACTTCTCTCATCTATGTCACCAGTGAACACCATCTTGCCAAACCTAATGAACACTTGCCTGTCTTCCTCTTTCTTGACTGCTCAGCAGAACTTAATAGAGGTGACCATTTCTCATCCTTGAAACACTTTCTTTACTTTACTTCCATGTCACCAAAGGCACTTATTTTCAGTTACCAGCAGCTCCTTCTTGGTCTCCTCTAGTAGATCTTCTTCCTTCTCCCTATTTCTGAATTCTAGAGTTCCCTAGACATAGTCCTTAGACCTCTTCACTTTTCTATCTGTACTCATTCTGTATGTGTTTAAATTCAACCCCGTGGCTCTAAATACTCTGGGTCATAATTTAGAGTAATGCCAGTTGCTTTAACAAACAAGAAACAGACCAAATTACCATAATTAAATAAAATAAAAATGTACTTCTTACATAACAGCTCAGTGTAGTTTCCTGATAAGTGAAGTTATTTAAGAAATAATTAGGAATCTCATGATCAGAAGAGTTTTGTATGACTTTCTTTCTCTCTCCCTCTTCAATTCTTACTTCTACTCCAGGGGCTTGACATTTTTTAGTTATTCTTTTTTAATTGAAGTTATTATATTCTAACAGTTATTACTGGTATTAATGATATGATTATAGACGCATGTGGTCTCACATGAGCATGTACTTAACAGGAAGCAGGTTCTACATGCATCACATAAAAGAACTGGTTAGAGCACAGAGAAATAAGTAGATCCACTGGGAAGGATGCAGTCTGATAGGGGAGCCAAGTTAGTAGATCAATTCAGAGAAGTTACTTTAACTCAAGGCAAGGCCAAAGCTTTTGTGAATGAATATTCAAATCCATCTGATACCCTCATGATTTTTGCCAATTTATCAGGTATAAATGGAACAGAAACAGCACATGAATTTAAAATACATTTGTCAGGAAAGCAGAGAATATATATTATTTAGAAAAAAATCACCAAAGCTCAGATGGTATAATTTGTTTTTAACTAAACAAATATGTACTTATTTTTTATTTTATTATTTTTTAACACCTTTATTGGAGTATAATTGCTTTACAATGTTGTGTTAGTTTCTGCTGTATAACAAAGTGAATCAGCTATATGTATACATATATCCCCATATCCCCTCCCTCTTGCATTTCCATCACACCCTTCATATCTCACCACTCTAGGTGGTCACAAAGCACCAAGGTGATGTCCTTGTGTGATGCACCTACTTCCTACTAGCTATCTATTTTACATTGGTAGTATATATATGTCACTGCTACTCTCTCACTTTGTCCAGCTTACCTTCCCCCTCCCCATGTCCTCAAGACCATTCTCTACATCTGCATCTTTATTCCTGTCATGTCCCTAAGTTCGTCAGAACCATTTTTTTTCTTAGATTCCATATATATGTGTTAGTGTATGGTATTTGTTTTTCTCTTTCTGACTTACTTCACTTTGTATGACAGACTATAAGTCCATCCACCTGACTACAAATAACTCAATTTCATTTCTTTTTATGGCTGAGTAATATTCCATTGTATATACGTGCCACATCTTCTTTATCCATTCATCTGTCATTGGACATTAAGTTGCTTCCATGTCCTGGCTGTTGTAAATAGTGCTGCAATGAACATTGTGGTACATGACTCTTTTTGAGTTATGATTTTCTCAGGGTATATGCCCAGTAGTGGGATTGCTGGGTCATACGGTAGTTCTATTTTCAGTTTTTTAAGGAACCTCCATACTGTTCTCCATAGTGGCTGTATCAATTCACATTCCCACCAACAGTACAAGAGGGTTCCCTTTTCTCCACACCCTTTCCATCATTTATTGTTTGTAGATTTTTTGATGATGGCCATTCTGACTGGTGTGAGCTGATATCACATTGAATATTTGATTTTTATTTCTCTAATCATTAGTGATGTTGAGCATCCTTTCATGTGTTTGTTGGCAATCTGTATATCTTCTTTGAAGAAATATTTATTTAGATCTTCTGCCCATTTTTAGATTGGTTTGTTTGTTCCTTTGATATTGAGCTACATGTGTTGGTTGCATATTTTGGAGATTAATCCTTTGTCAGTTGCTTCATTTGCAAATATTTTCTACCATTCTGAAAGTTGTCTTTTCATCTTGTTTATGGTGTCCTTTGCTGTGCAAAAGCTTTTAAGTTTCTTTAGGTCCCATTTGCTTATTTTTGTTCTTATATCCATTTCTCTAGGAGGTGGGTCAAAAATGATTTTGCTCTGACGTAAGTCAGAGAGCATTCTGCCTATGTTTTACTCTAAGAATTTAATGTCTCTGGCCTTACATTTCGGTCTTTAATTCATTTTGAGTTTATTTTTGTGTATGGTGTTAGGAAGCATTCTAATTTTATTCTTTTACATGTAGCTGTCCAGTTTTCCCAGCACCACTTATTGAAGAGGTTGTCTTTTCTCCATTGTATATTCTTGCCTCCTTTATCAAAGATAAGTTGACCATATGTGTGTGGGTTTATCTTTGGGCTTTCTATCCTGTTCCATTGATCTATATTTCTGTTTCTGTGCCAGTTCCATACTGCCTTGACTACTGTAGCTTTGTACAATAGTCTGAAGTCAGGGACCCTGATTCCTCCAGCTCCGTTTTTCTTCCTCAAGATTGCTTTGGTTATTCGGGGTCTTTTGTGTTTCCATACAAATTGTGAAATTTTTGCTCTAGTTCTGTGAAAAATGTCATTGGTAATTTGACAGGGATTGCATTGAATCTGTAGATTGCTTTGGGTAGTATAGTTATTTTCACAGTGTTGAGTCTTCCAATCATAGAACATGGCATATCTCTCTATCTGTTTGTATCATCTTTAATTTCCTTCATCAGTGTCTTATAGTTTTCTGCATACAGGTATTTTTCTCCTTAGGTAGGTTTATTCCTAGGTATTTTATACTTTTTGTTGCAATGGTAAATGGGAGTGTTTCCTTAATTTCTCTTTCAGATTTTTCATCATTAGTGTATAGGAATGCAAGAGATTTCTGTGTATTGATTTTGTATCTCGCTACTTTACCAAATTCATTGATTAGCTCTAGTAGTTTTCTGGCAGCACTTTTAAGATTCTCTATGTATGGTATCATGTCATTTGCAAACAGTGCCAGCTTTACCTCTTCTTTTCCAATTTGGATTCTTTTTATTTCTTTTTCTTCTCTGATTGCTGTGGCTAAAACTTTCAAAGCTATGCTGAATAGTAGTGGTGAGTGTGGGCCTCCTTGTCTTGTTCTTGATTTTAGAGGAAATTGTTTCAGATTTTCAGCATTGAAAATGATGTTGGGTGTGAGTTTTTCATATATGTCCTTTAGTATGTTGAGGTAGGTTCCCTCTATGCCTAATTTCTGGAGAGTTTTTAACATAAATGGGTGCTGAATTTTGTCAAAAGCTTTTCCTGAATCTATTGAGATTATCATATGGTTTTTATCCTTCACTTTGTTAATATGGTTAACATTGCTTGATTTGTGTATATTGAAGAATCCTTGTATTCCTGGGATAAACCCTATTTCATCATGTTGTATGATCCTTTTAATGTGCTGTTGGATTCTCTTTGCTAGCATTTTGTTGAGGATTTGTGCATCTATGTTCATCAATGATATTGGTATATAGTTTTCTTTTTTGTGACATCTTTGGTTTTGGTATCAGGGTAATGGTTGCCTCCTAGAATGAGTTTGGGGAGTGTTCCTCCCTCTGTTATATTTTGGAAGAGTTTGAGAAGGATAGGTGTTAGCTCCTCGCTAAATGTTTGATAGAATTCACCTGTGAAGCCATCTGGTCCTGGGCATTGGTTTGTTGGAAGATTTTTAATCACAGTTTCAGTTTCAGTGCTTGTGATTGGTCCGTTTATATTTTCTATTTCTCTCTGCTTCAGTCTCAGAAGGTTGTGCTTTTCTAAGAATTTGTCCATTTCTTCCAGGTTGTACATTTTATTGGCATAGAGTTGCTTGTAGCCATCTCTCATGATCCTTTATATTTCTGCAGGGTCAGTTGTTACTTCTGTCTCACTTTTAGTTCTGTTGATTTGAGTCTTCTCCCCTGTTTTTGTGACGAGTCTGGCTTATGGTTTATTGATTTTGTTTATTTTCTCAAAGAACCAGCTTTTAGTTTTGCTGATCTTTGCTATTGTTTCCTTCTTTTCTTTTTCATTTATTTTTGATCAAATCTTTATGATTTCTTTCCTTCTGCTAACTTTGGGGTTTTTTTGTTCTTCTTTCTCTAATTGTTTTAGGTGTAAAGTTAGGGTGTTTATTTGAGATTTTTCTTGTTTCTTGAGGTAGGATTGCATTGTTATAAACTTTCCTTTTAGAACTGCTTTTACTGCATCTCATAGGTTTTGGGTCATTGTGTTTTCATTGTCATTTGTTTCTAGGTATTTTTTGATTTCCTCTTTGATTTCTTCAGTGATCTCTCAGTTATTTAGTAGCATATGGTTTAGCCTCCATGTGTTTGTATTTTTTACAGTTTTTTTTCCTGTAATTGATACCAAGTCTCATAGCATTGTGGTCAGCAAAGATACCTGATATGATTTTAATATTCTTAAATTTACCAAGCCTTGATTTGTGACTCAAGATATGATCTATCCTGGAGAATGTTCCATGAGCACTAGAGAAAAATGTGTATTCTGTTGTTTTTGGATGGAATGTCCTATAAATATCAATTAAGTCCATCTTGTTTAATGTATCATTTAAAGCTTGTGGTTCCTTATTTGTTTTCATTTTGGATGATCTGTCTATTTGTGAAAGTAGAGTGTTAAAGTCTCCTACTCTTTTTGTGTTACTGTTCATTTCCCCTTTTATTGCTGTTAACATTTTCCTTATGTATTGAGTTGCTCCTGTATTGGGTGCATAAATATTTACAATTGTTATATCTTCTTCTTGGATTGATCCCTTGATCATTATTCAGTGTTCTTCTTTGTATTTTGTAATAGTCTTTATTTTAAAGTCTATTTTTTCTAATACGAGAATTGCTACTACAGCTTTCTTTTGATTTTCACTTGCATGGAATATCTTTTTTCATCCCCTCACTTTCAGTCTGTATGTGTCCCTAAGTCTGAAGTGGGTCTCTTGTAGACAGCATATTTAGGGGGCTTTTTTTTAATGTGTATTTTTTTAATTTTTATTTTATATTGAAGTATAGTTGATTAACAATGTTGTGTTAGTTTCAGGTGTACAGCAAAGTGATTCAGTTATGCATATACATGTATCTATTCTTTTTTGAATTCTTTTCCCATTTAGGTTATTACAGAATATTGACAGGAGTTCCCTGTGCTATACAGTAGGTCCTTGTGGGTTATCTGTTTTAAATACAGCCGTATGTATGTGTCAATCCCATACTCCCCAACATGACCTGCGGTGTGAGCTTCGTTCATCGCGAGGGTTACACACGGTTGGATGTGGTGGTCACTGAGGCTGGCACATTTGCACAGAGGGTCACCCAAATGCTGAGGGCCCGCTGAGTCCACTGCACAGAAGAGCCCCACTGAGCACAGGGGTTCTGGCCCTGGGCAAAGGGTCAGGGAACTGTTGGGAACACGGCTCTTAGACTAACAGACTCGGGTAGAGGATGAGGTTTGTCCTCACTGAGGGATGTCACCCATGTCTCAGAGCTTCTGTTTTCTTCTCGGTCGTGGGGAGGGTTGTCCTTGGCCCTTCGTTCTAAGGGGAGGCTTCAGGGAGGAGGTGACTGCCCGGGGCTTGACATGCACCGTGGCCACGGGGTACACGAGCCCGTGCATGGCAGCTGGGCCTTGCTGTCCTCACAGTCACGGTGATTTCAGTTCTCAGATAGAATGACCAAATGGGTAAGGTGGGTGCCCTGCCCTGAGTGCTTCTCCCTCATGAGGTGGTTCTGGGAGGGGGTCCCAAGAGCCCGTGGTTTCCAGTTTAGTTAAAGTGGAAGGGGGTTCTTTAGAAACTTGGCTGTTCTGGAGTGAGACTCCCAGCTCTCTGCTGGGCAAAGATACGGGCCAGGGGGGCAGGCGGCTTGTTCGGGCCAGTTGGGGACACCTGCTGGGGTGGCCAGCGGGCCAAGACAGGTCTGTTTGGTGCCCTTAGGTCCTGCCAAGTTCAGGTCTGCTCTTGAGCTCTGGGCAGTTTTCCCAAATTCAACTTCCAGAGCTTTTACCTTTTCAGAGACCCAACTCTGTTTCAAATGAGCTGAACGTTCTTTGAATTTGCTTTTAAATCACTGATCTGAGTTTGGGTTTAGGTGGGAAGATGGTTCTTTGGTGTCGTTGGCTGCAACACATCCCATAAACGGTGGTCGTTTAAGGAAACGAGGGCGTTGTGGCTGGGGAGGCATCTCTGGAGTGTCCTTCCCCTGGCCGGCTGGGTCACAACTGCTTCCTTGGCCATGGCCCTGGTCACTGCTCCTAGTATGCAGCTTGTCTACCAGGAAGTGATTCCTGACAAGGGCATCAAAGCATCAGGATTCCCAAACGTTGGGGGTATCTTTGCCCAGGGGCGGGGAGCACATGTCCCGCTGGATATTGTTTCAGGCCTGACCTCTTTCTGACCACGTGCAACTGGCTTCCAGGTCGTCATGTGGTTTAGAGAGACCCCTGTACTGGGGGTGTCCAGCCTTGAGCTTGACAGGTCATCAGTGCCCCTCTGACCTAGGGGCCTTGTTTTTGTATCCATTCAGCCAGTCTATGTCTTTGGGTTGGAGCATTTAATCCATTTACATTTAAAGTAATTATCGATATGTATGTTCCTATTACATTTTTCTTAATTGTTTTAGGTTTGCTATTGTAGGTCTTTTCCTTCTCTTGTGTTTCCTGCCTAGAGAAGTTCCTTTAGCACTTGTGAAGGTGGTTTGGTGGTGATCTTAACTTTTGCTTGTCTGTAAAGCTTTTTTCTGTTGAATCTGAATGAGATCCTTGCTGGGTAGAGTAATTTTAGTTGTAGGTTTTTCCCTTTCATCACTTTAAATTTGTCCTGCCACTCCCTTCTGACTTGCAGAATTTCTGCTGGAAGTTCAGCTGTTAACCTTATGGGCATTCCCTTGTATGTTATTTGTTGCTTTTCTCTTTCTGCTTTTAATATATTTTCTTTGTATGTAATTTTTGATAGTTTGATTAATATGTGTCTTGGCATGTTTCTACTTGGATTTATCCTGTTGGGACTCTCTGCACTTCCGGGAGTTGATTGACTATTTCCTTTCCTACGTTATGGAAGTTTTCAACTATAACCTCTTCAAATATTTTCTCAGTCCCTTTCTTTTACTCTTCTTCTCCTGGCACCCCTATAATTCGAATGTTGGTGTGTTTATTGTTGTCCTTGAGGTCTCTGAGACGATCCTCAATTATTTTCATTCTTTTTTATTTATTCTGTTTTGCAGTAGTTATTTCCTTTTATTTTATCTTCCAGGTCACTTATCCGTTCTTCTGCCTCAGTTATTTGCTATTGATTACTTCTAGAGGATTTTTAATTTCATTTATTGTGTTGTTCATCATTTTTTGTTTGCTCTTTAGTTCTTCTAGGTCCTTGTTAAATGTTTCTTGTATTTTCCCCATTCTATTTCCATGATTTTTGATATCTTTACTATCATTACTCTGAATTCCTTTTCAGGTAGACTGCCTATTTCCTCTTCATTTGTTTGGTCTAGTGGGTTTTTACTTTGCTCCTTCATCTGCTGTGTATTTCTCTGTCTTCTCATTTTGCTTAACTTACTGTGTTTGAGGTCTCCTTTTTGTGGGCTTCAGGTTCATAGTTCCTGTTGTTTTTGGTGTCTGTTCCCAGTGGGTAAGGTTGGTTCAGTGGCTTGTGTTGGCGTCATGGTGTAGGGGACTAGTGACTGTGTTCTGGTGGGTGGAACTCTATCTTGTCTTCCTGTTGGCTAGGGCTTCATCCAGTGGCGCGTTTTGGGTTTTCTGTGAACTTTGTATGATTTTCAGCATCTTCTCTGCTAATGGGTGGGGTTGTGTTCCTCTCTTGCTAGTTGATTGTCATGGGACATCCAGCACTGGAGCTTGCTGGTCATTGGGTGGAGCTGGGTCTTAGTGTTGAGACAGAGATCTCTAGGCGAGCTCTCATCAATTGATATTACATGGGTCCATGTTGTCTCTGGTGGTCTAATGCCCTGAACTCTGCTCTCCCAGAGCGTCAGGTCTGACACCCGGCCATAGCACCAAGACCCTGTCAGCCACACAGTCTGCTAAGTGTGGATTTTCTTGCCTTTTGGGAAATCTGAGGTCTTCTGCCAGCATTCAGTAGGTGTTCTGTAGGAGTTGTTCCAAGCATCAGATGGTATAAATTTAAAAATTTGCTCAGCAGCTCAATGATTTAATTAACATTTCACTGCATAATTACAATAGCTACAATAATGATAGTTATCATCAATATATGCTAGCCTTCATAGCTTTTCATAGCTTACCATACATAATGTTTACAACAATACTAAGAACTAAATCCATTTATACAGATGAGAAAACTGAAGGGCAGAGCTGTTTAAGTGACATGTTAATGTTCTATAATAAGCTACTGGGGGTATCTGACAGAATTCAACATCCATTAATGATAAAAAAACTCTTATTAAAGTAGGTATAGAGGGAACATATCTCAAAATAGTAAAAGCTATTTATAACAAATGCACAGCTGATATAATACTCAATGGTGAAAAGTTGAAAGCCTTCCCACTAAAATCTGGAATAAGATAAGGATGCCCACTCTCACCACTTCTCTTCAAAAAAGTATTGGAAGTCCTAGCTCCAGCAATCAAACAAGAAAAAGAAATAAACAGTATCCAAATTGGGAGGGAAGAGGTACAATCGTCATCATATGTAGATGATATGATACTATACATAGAAAACCCTAAAGATTCCACACAAAAACTACTAGAACTTATAACTGAATTCAGCAAAGTAGCAGGTTACAAGATTAACATGCAGAAATCAGTGGCATTTCTTTACACCAACAATGAAATATCAGAAAGGGAATGTTAAAACAAAACAATACCTTTTAAAATTGCAACCCCCAAAATAAAACACTTAGGAATAAACCTCACCAAGGTGGTGAAAGACTTATACTCTGAGAACTATAAAACATTAATAAAGGAAATTGAAGATGTTTCAAAGAAATGGAAAGATATCACATGCTCTTTGATTGGAAGAATTAATATTGTTAAAATGGACATATTACCTAAAGCAATCTACTGATTTAATGTAATGCCTATCCAATTACCCATGACTTTTTTCACAGAACTAGAACAAATAATCCTAAAATTCATATGGAACCGTAAAAGACCAAGAATTGTCAAATCAATCCTGAAGAAAAATAGCAAAGCAGGAGGCATAACCATCCCAGACTTCAGACAATACTACAAAGCTACAGTAATCAAAACAGTGTAGTATTGGCACAAAAATAGACATACAGATCAATGGAACAGAATAGAGAGCCCAGAAGTAAACCCACACACCTATGGTCAATTAATCTTTGACAAAGGAGGCAAGAATATACAATGAGAAAGAGACAGTCTCCTCAGCAAGTGATGTTGGGAAAGTTGGACAGCCGCATGTAAATCAATGAAGTTAGAGCATGCCATCTCACCATACACAAAAATAAACTCAAAATGGCTTACAAACTTGAACATAAGACATGACATCCCAAAACTCCTAGAATAGAAATAGGCAAGATATTCTCTGACATAAATTGTACCAATGTTTTCTTAGGTCAGTCTCCCAAGGCAATAGAAATAAAAACAAAAATAAACAAATAGGACCTAATCAAACTTACAAGCTTCTGCACAGCAAAGGAAACCATAAACGAAATGAAAAGACAACCTACAGAATGGGAGAAAATATTTGCTAATTATGTGATCAACAAGGGCTTAATTTCCAAAATATATGAATAACTCGCACAATTTGACAACAACAACAAAAAACAACCCAATCAAATAATGGGTAGAAGACCTAAAGAGACATTTCTCCAAAGAAGAAATACAGATGGTCAATAGGCACATTAAAATATGCTCAACTTTGCTAATTATTAGAGAAATACAAATCAAATCTACAATGAGATATCACCTCACACCAGTCAGAATGGCCATCGTTAAAAACTCTACAAATAACAAATGCTGGAGAGTGTGTGGAGAAAAGGGAACCCTCCTACACTGTTTGTAGGAATGTAAATTGGTGCAGCCACTTGAAAAACGGTATGGAGTTTCCTCAGAAAACTAAAATTTGAATCACCATATGATCCAGCAATCCCACTCCTGGGCATGTATCCAGACAAAACTGCAATTGAAAAAGATACATGCACCTCAATGTTCATAGCAGCACTATTCAGAATAGCCAAGACATGGAAACCACCTAAATGTCCATTAACAGATGAATGGATAAAGACGATGTTGTACATATATACAATGGAATACTACTTAGCCATAAGAAATTAAATAATGCCTTTTGCAGCAACATGGATTCAACTAGAGATTTTCATACTAAGTGGCATAAATCAGAAAGAGAAAGACAAATACCATATGATATCACTTATATGTGGAATCTAAAATATGACACAAAAGAACCTATCTATGAAACAGAAACAAAATAAGGGACATAGAGAATAGACTGGTGGCTGCCAAGGGGGAGGGGTGTGGGAGAGTATAGGAGTGGGAGTTTGGGATTAGCAGATGCAAACTGGTATGTATAGAATGGATAAACAAGGTCCTACTGTATAGCACAGGGAACTATATTCAATATCCTGTGATAAACCATAATGGAAAAGAATATGAAAAAGAATCTATATGTATAACTGAGTCACTTTGCTGTACAGCAGTAATTAACACACTGTAATTTAGCTTTACTTCAATTAAAAAAAAAAAGACTATTTGCCTCACTTCTACGGAAGTTTTATTTGTGCCAAATGGATTCCTGGTGGGCCCTTTCCATCTCTTGTGCAAGCAAGGCTATATGATGGTACACATGATCTGACCACTGTTCAGACTCAGCCTGGACCACTGCTTCTAATTTCATTGTCCCTGGATCTGATATGTTAAACACATGGCATTTGCTATGTTCTTATTTAGATGGAATGAAACTTTGGATCCTATCTGAATTATGAAAAAAAAAATTAAGGGGATGCAAACTTACTGAATATTACTTCCTCACAATAAAGTTGTCAACTGTTCTTAATGAAAAAAATTGAAAATACTGAAAAAGTTAAACGAATTTTAGAAAATTATCATTAATACCCTTGCCAGTAAGAAATAATTCCATATGACTTTCTAAGACTACTGCATATACTTGAAATCATAATTTGTTTATTTTTCTCTTCTATATTTTTACTAAAAATAAATTTTTCAGATTATTAAATTTTCCTATAAAAATAATGTGAATGCCATCATCACATTCCATTGTATGTATATACCATATTTTACTTAATCCTTTCATTATTATTGAACATTTAGCTCATAATTTTTCATTATTGTAAATAAAACTGCAGCGAACATCTTGAATATAGAAAATGGTCCTCCTTTCTGGTTTTGTATTTAGTATTAGTAGTGTGGATAAAACCAAGCAACTTAACATTTTCATCTTTGTAAATCTTTTGTTCCATTATCTTAAACTTGTGTTCTGGAAAGACTGTGTACCTTTGAATACTCTCACTAGAAATGTACAAAATACCCAACTAACAAAGCATCATCAACTTTATGCATTTCCCCACTTATATTTTTCTGATTTGATGAATGAACATGTCTCATTCCACGAACTTAAATTTATTTGATTACTCTTGGTGAGAAATGATGTTTTTTAAATTTTTGTATTATTAATATGTCTCTACTTAATTAATCCTCCAGAGGATCTGGTCTGAGATACACTCATTCAATCTACTCTTTTCCCTGTTTTCTGATTCATTCACTTCAGCTCGAATTTTATAGTTCAGTTCTTCCTTCTTATCTTTAAGTCTTCTGTAGTTGTTCCTTTTCTAAAACCTTGGTTTGAAAGTCAAATATATAAATTTTCTGTCATTGTAATAAACAATTTGCTTTTAAGAACTGCTTTGGCTATGAGGTACTCTGTTTCGGTATTAATTTTTTTGTGTATCTGGATCATATGTGTTGATTTGAGAACACCTTTTTAAATTTTTACAGTTTAGATATTACAAATTTAACTTTCATTAATCCCTAGGTTTATTGCTTTCTGGTCATAAATTATGGCCTGTATAATTTCTCTTGATCATTTTTGTAAATACTTCAGGAGTTATTTTTGATCTCTTTTTTGAGATTAAAAAAAAGGCCACTCCCATTTTCTCTCACCAAGCGTTTTTACTTCAGAGAATCAACACTGTTAGTAATTACATATTTCCTAGCATTTTCACTTGCTTATTTTTTCCCACACTATGTTATTAGCTCTGTAAGGATAGCAATCAAGATGCCTGCTTTTCTCATCATGGATTCCCAGAACCTATGGCATTTGTCTTGTTTTTGGGGGGTTTTTTTTTGGTAATGGAAGTAAGTAATTAAATGTCCAAGGAATGGTCATAGGATGAAGGCAAGAAGGATGGAGAGTGATGGAAAATGGCATGGTTAATAATAAATACACCCAAGAAATTGCCATGACTAAAAAGTCAATGTCAGCCTTAAGTGGTATTGCTTGCCTCCTGCTTGATTTGGACAAGCTAAGAGAAGAAGGCAGAGAGTTGGAGTGTCTGAATACCAACTTCCTGACTGGGTGTGCTGTTTCCTTTAGATGGGCAAATTGTTCAAAAATAATGGATTGATTTCTTTGTTCGCTTGTTTTCTGTGTGTGTGTGTTGTCGATGATGATGATGTTTTGTTTTGTTGCTCTCTCTATATTGACATTTAGTTTATAAACCTTCCAAGACTGCCAATCAATTTTATTGTTGCAAGTTTTAATTTCTTTAATAAGTTTTCATCAGTTTTCTGGGGTCTTAATAAAAAGTTGAAAGACTGTATTAGAATTCCTAGTCTAATCTTGTTTTAACCTGAAATCTAGATGTTGCTTCTTAGGCTTGGAATTGTGCTGTTAAGATTTCAGTTAATGCATTTGTTCTCTCATAAACACACGTCAGTTAGAGCGCCATGTTGTCTCTTTATTTAACAGCTTCCACAAGCACATTATTATCCACAAAAATTGAAAAACTCATTTTAATTCAAACTGTGGAAAAATTCTACAGTGGATGAGGTGTCATTGCTTGTTACTATCCTTTATTCGTGAAGTGTAATTGGGAATGAGTTGACCTAGGAACAAAATTTCCAAGCCTCTCTTTAAGGAATCACTGCAACTACCAATGATAATGACAAAAGAAGGTTTTTAATGATAGGCTTGTTTTCTGATTGCAAGTCATTCGTCTTAGTGCAGACTGACATTATCATCTTTCTCTTCCTGAAGAATTACCACTGAGCTTCCAGATACATCACAAGCAGCACCCCTCTGGTTTCCCTCTTCCCAAAGTAGATTAGGTGTCTTGTTTGCTGTTCTCTCACAGAAGATTATTCATATATTTTCATATAACTATTACTATTCTCATTACACACTGTAATTATCTACTCACCTGTCAGTATCCTCAATGGGATTTTGAACTCCTTGACAGCATTGTTATTCATTTGTAGAGCCCCAAAACTTACCACAGTGCCTAGGAAATAGTAACACTCAATAAATACTAGTAAATTGAGGGGAGGGAGAAAAGAAGGTGTGAAAGGAGTAAAGGAATGTGAGGGGAAGTGAAGAAAAGAAGAATGATATTAAAAAAAAATAGCCTGAATCAGAATTGATATTGTAATCATGGGCATTTTTATGTGTGAAAGTGTGTTTTGGCAAGCAGAAATAAACTTATATAGGGCTTCCCTGGTGGCGCAGTGGTTGAGAGTCCGCCTGCCGATGCAGGGGACACGGGTTCGTGCCCTGGTCCAGGAAGATCCCACATGCCGCGGAGTGGCTGGGTCTGTGAGCCATGGCTGCTGAGCCTGTGCGTCTGGAGCCTGTGCTCCGCAACGGGAAAGGCCACAACGGTGAGAGGCCCGCGTACCGCTAAAAAAAAAAAAAAAGAAAAGAAAGAAACATATAGAACAAATGAAAATCATGAAAAGATTGATGACTACTCTGTTCCCTCAGATTCTGTTGTGGAGTTAATAATCCTCATAAAAATAGTCCTTTCTAGAGAAGCAATTTTTCCCATATCTGCCTCACTTTTGTACCTTATTTGCTTCCTTTTTCTATCTAATTAACCATCTGAAGAAATGAGTAACAGACTGAACACATATTTAGTAAGCACACAATATCTGCTAAATAAATCAATGAGTGAATGAATACGTAACAATAAATGAATACCTAATGCAGAAAGTTAAAGAAAAAACTTTGTTTACCTACTCAGAATTTTTTAAATGTTCTTGAAATACTTTAATTCTTTAGTGAAGTGATTGTCGAAACTGCAAACTGAGAGGTATAAATTTTGTAAAACTTTGTTAATTAGATAGGGAAAAATTCACCATAACTCTCCTTTGTGTTCAAAGTGGAGGCTGTTGACAGCCACATCCAGTTCTATTCTAGACCAATAACTTTCTAGACACTGATTTAACTCTGCCGTCTAAAAAGCAAAGGAGTTAATTAGCAAGTGAGAATAATACTTGACTGACTCTACTAAATTAAATTTTGTTGACTTCCCAAAGTGAATTTGTCATTAGCATTTATTAGAAACACACACACACTCCCTCTAAAGGACTTAAGCACCCTAGATTGTTAGTGGTATTTTCTTTTCACTCACTAATAGTATAACTGAAAAGACAGAGTTTTGGAGTCAAAGGCCTATGAAAAACTGTAAGTTTTTCCCATTCCAACTGTTGTCCCTGGACATGCTGTTTAACCTCTCTAAGTCTCAGTGTTCTAATATATAAGATAGTGATAATAGTGCTTTCGTTGTAGGATTATTATGAGATTCAAAGGACTTAATAAAAAGAAAAGCTTATCCGTGCCTAATATTATGCCTTATATTTATTAGGTGCCTGATGAATCCTTTTAAACAAGACCCTTTAGGATTAATTCTGTCATTATAACAGCTTTGAAGTTGAAGAAGGTGTTCTGGCTTGATTCATTAATTCATTTATTCGGTGTACATGTATTGCGAGAATATTGTATGAAAGACCTTAATAGACACTTAAATATCCTAATTCCTGTCTTCAAGAGGATTATGATTCACTTAGAGAGATAAAATACATGCAATATGACTAAAATACTATGTAAAATATGATATGATTAGATTATTTTCATCCTTCTTTCTATAGCAGATCTAAGTGTCTTTCCAAAATTGAAGTATAAGGGTGATGGATGAGCTGACAATGAGTAAGAACAGTGCTGGTTAAGAACACATGAGAGCGTTCAACATTTTAATTCATATTTGAGAGCTAAGGCAAACAAAGATGTTTTGAGTTTTGTATAGGAATGCCAGTATGTCAATTAAAATTGTGAACTTCTATAATGCTTAAATAGTTGCCACTCCCCACCCAAAGTTTGCCCCATGCTTTACTTGTGTCACTATCATTCAAAGATATTTTGCTAAATTTGGTACAAATTACAACCAGTTATATCTATCTCTATTGAGTAAACAGTTGAAAGTGTTGCTGTTACATGTTTTCTTTTCTAAAAGGAATAGTATGTAATTTCTGCTTCCTTCAAAGAAAATAGACTAATATTAAGCTGTGGGCAAGTGCTCATGCTTTACTGAGAAGTGAATATATCAGCTATTCTCTTCACCATCCTTCATAACACCACTCACTAGCTCCATGCACTTATGAAAATTATTTAGCTCACTGAACCTTAGTGTTTATAATGTGGAGATAATGCCTGTCTTTTAAAGTTTGAGATAATAAATGTAACCCAGGGAATATTATATGCATTGGTAATATTATTTCTACTTGTTTGCTATTTCTTCACTCTTCACTTGCCATTAGGAACAGCTGTCTGACTACTCTTTCCTACTCTGGAGGAGAGCATGCTGAATAAGTGTAAGTATAAGCTACAGCTCCAGAAGTATGGTCCTTATAAATTATAAAGTTCAATAAAACACAGAGAAAAAAACAAATGAGAAAGAAATTGCTTCTTAAATAAATGTTGTTCCTCTCTAGTCCTTTGAAAATAAATAAAAATTTAAGTCAACATCCTCCCATAAAAACAATCTACAGAATTGATTCCATACCAGAGCTATGGAAAGATAAAATCAGTCCTTTGTGCTAGTCTAATCCAGGTTCTAAAGCCAAAATACACAATCTCTAATCTAGAGGGAAAACAGCAAGTAATTTCAAGATACAAAGTTAGCTTGAAGCCAAGAACAAGTTAGGTCCAATTGCAATAAGTAAATAAATTTTTAAAAAGTAAATTAATGGGGCTTCCCTGGTGGCACAGTGGTTGAGAGTCCGCCAGCCGATGCAGGGGACACGGGTTCGTGCCCCGGTCCTGGAAGATCCCACATGCTGTGGAGCAACTAGGCCCGTGAGCCATGGCCGCCGAGCCTCGGCGTCCGGAGCCTGTCCTCTGCAATGGGAGAGGCCACAACAATGAGAGACCCTCGTACCGCGGCCAAAAAAAAAAAAAAGCAAATGAATGAATTAAGTTTTTTTTATAAAATACAAAATTTTATAATAAAAGGAGCAAGAACTGTTCTAGGGATGAAGGAAAGTATTTTAATTTATGTAATGTCTATAAAATGTGTTTAATGATATTAGAAAGCATACTGTGATAGGCAGTGCCCTCAAAGAATCAATAAGTTTTCTTGTATACACATTATCGAAGGACACTTTAGTCTTTTAATAGCAGTAACTTTCTTTTAATAGCAGGTATAGTTCTCTAAGAATATTATGAGAAGTTTTTGGCTTTATTTGCCTTTTAACATTATATAAGCCTGTGTACTGAAAGGCGGCTTTGAGCAAAATGCAGGCATATTGTTAAGAAGCTAAAAATAAAGTTGGGAGGCAATAATAGCATATATATATTTTTAGAGCTTGAACCAAGCACAACTACAAAGCAATAATAATCAAATGTAGCAAGCACTACCACTGTCTCTAAAAGGAAAGCATAGTGTGTGCCGTGGAAAAGCTCCAAACTAATAAACAAATACTCTGAAATCGCAAGACACACTTTCCAAGAAACACACCACACTCAAATACACACATACACAAGAAAATATGACAAAGAGATCATAAGTATTCTGATCACTGAGGCTGCCAAAAGGCTAACT